>NW_004567113.1:10280383-10291339 GCF_000260355.1 Condylura cristata
ACTTCGAGTTGATTTTTGTGACTGGAGTGAGGCAGTGATCTAGTTTCAGTTTTTTGCATGTAACTTCCCAGTTTTCCTAGCACCACTTGCTGAACAAATTTTCTTTGTTCCATTGTATCTTCTTTGCTCCTTTGTCAAAAATTAGGTGTCCATAAGCTCGTAGCTTTTTAGTGCTGTGCTTTAACCCGCTATGCCACCAGAGAGGGCCCACCAGTAGTTTTAAGTTGCTCCAGAACTGAAATCACTAACCCAAAGAGTGAAACTGTAATTTTAATTAGGCTTCACATTGTTATAGGATTAGGAAAAAATTTTTAAAGAGCCAAGCCTACCCAGAACATGTTTTTACATTTTTGCATATAATACAGCTATATATGAAGTTTTTCTGAACTCTTTTCTTGTTTATAATGAGCAGGTTGTGATCTAGTAGACCTATAAAAACACAAGGATCAAAAGTTAAGCAATGACAGCATCTAATCAACGACAGCTCATAAGATAGAGGATAACTGGTCTTCTGACTTTAATAATTAAACTCTCTCAAGCTATCTTTTTTTTTTTTTAAAGATTTATTTATTTATTCATACAGAACTGGGGTACAGGCCAGAGATGCGGAAGGTGAGAGGATTCACCAGAGAGAGAGCGGGGAGCAGAACAGGCAGATGAACAAAGTACACTGCTGAGGGGAGCAGCCGGTGGGTCAGGAGAGGTCTGCCACGCCATGTGGATCTCCTCCGGGGCAGGCGGGGATCGAACTCATGCGGAAGTGGCTTTAGCTTCTTAGTGCAGTGCTTTAACCCGCTGCGCCACTAGGGAGGGCCCTCAAGCTATCTTTTTAAAAGATTTATTTATTTATGCATGCAGAACTGGAGTACAAGCTAGAGGTGCAGGGGCACTGAGAGGCTTCACCAGAGACAGAGTGGGGAGCAGAACAGGCCGACTGACCAAGTACACTGCTGAGGGGAGTAGCAGACAGGTCAGGAGAGGTCTGCTATGCCATGTGGATCACCCCCTGGTTGGGGGATGAAGCTCACACTGAAGCAGCTGCGGCTAGCTTGCAGTGCTGCATCTTAACCTGTTGTATCACCAGGTTGGGCCCCCATCTCTCTGAATCTTTTATAGAGAAAATATACATTTTGGGTGTTCCACCCAAATTCATTACTAAACTCACCTAAATTTGATCTTAATTGTAGAGTAGGGTCAGTTACTAGGATGTGTGACCTTTATGGTCACCCAAGACTGCCTGCTGTAATCTCCTTGAAATTTTTAGTAAGTTTTTAACAAGGAACCCTGCATTTTCATTTTGCACTAGATCTTACAAATTATGTGACAAATTCTTTTGCAGTGATTTGATTTTACTTTTTAAAAATAATATAATAGTTTATTTTTACATCACTTTGTGCATTTTTCCATCTCAGTTGTAATCCCCTGGGCTTCCCATCACCAAGTGACATGTGTGCCATCACCATAGTCCAGTGTATTTCCCTCTCCCCACTGTTTGATTTTACTTTTAATGGAAGGATATATAGATACTCTATAAATTTTTTTTTTAAGATTTAGTTATTTGTACATACAGAACTGGGGTACAGGCCAGAGGCTCAGGGGTGGTGACAGGCCTCACCAGAGATAGTGGGGAGCAGAACAGGCAGATCGACGAAGTACACTGCTGAGGGGAGCAGTGGGAATCGAACTCATGCGGAAGTGGCTTTAGCTTCTCAGTGCTGTGCTTTAACTCGCTGCACCACCAGGGAGGGCCAATACTCTATAAATTTTAAAATGTGAAATTTGTGCCTTTTCCATTTGGTTGTACTTAATCACCAGTACAAAATTGCCCTGGTCAGAGTTGAAGCTAAACAAATGTTTAAAGTGTTAAATTAATTCCTTCTTCACATTAACAACTCTCTTCTCCTTTCTGTCCATTAAGGCCTTTATATGCCTTCCTGGACTTCCCTCAAGCCTTGTCACTGATATCCCTACACTTTCTCATATAGAAAATGCAACAAGCACACTTACTTTTCATATAGAGACATTTCTATTAAGACAAATTTGCTTTTTCTTCTTTTCCCATAGAGACCTACACTGTCCCATTAGAAAACAACCTGAGAAGACACTTTAGTCATCCTTGTGAGCTATTTTCTTCAGAACCTTCACAGCTATGGAAAAGGTGTCTTGGAGAATTGTTCAGGGGAGTCAAAATTTCCTCAGGACATCTTGATCACCCCTGAAGTGGCCCTCTTTCTTCTGTTTTTCCAAAGGTCTCCTCCACAACAAAGACATGGGAAAAGAAAAAGTATCCTCTTTCTTCACCCACTCATTTCCAAGATTCAACCTTTTAACCTGATACTTCTGTTTTACTTCTTAAAATATTTCAGGTTAACAAATCCCTGCCCTTATTTCAAAGCCCTGTTTTGTTGATCATGTGGAGCTTGCCCTGAATTCCAAGTCTTATGATTATACCTACATGAGCCCTGTCACATTTTTTGGACTTTTTGTTATCCAAGGTCTTATTATTACAGAGGGGGTAAATCCAATGGCTAGGCCATTGTTTTCTTGCTTACTTCCTTTTTTGTCTTCCTTCTTTTCTTCCTTTTTAAACTCTACCTTGGGAAGCATGTCTAAAGATTTTGTTTACTCCTGAAATAGTGAAACTGAAGGAAAAAAAAAAAAAAACCTCAACAACTTTCAATTTTGAAAAACAAAACTTGTGGGCTTGTCTCTGTAACCATGAAGTTGCTAGGTCAGCAAAAGCTCTTTGTTCACCACAGGAAGCAATCCCGACATAACAACTTCCTTTTTAGCAGTTCAATAGAACTATTGTTTCTGAAGCTTATCAGATAGACCCACTACCAGAGATTTCTACTGGCAACAAAATAGAAAAAGATCTTTTTTTTATAATCGTTGAAGAGAGTGTTGTATTTTTAGTAAAAATAGTTGGTAGGTAGTTAACTGTAAGACTGTCTGCAATGTCAACCTCTCCTGCAGTCAGCAGTTTTACTAAAAAAAAAAAAAAAAATTAAAGCCACAAACCATTTTTAAATGCCTTTTAAACTTTAGAGAGATCTTTATCCTTTCAGTGTTACCTCTTGTTCCCCTACTTCATATTGGAAAATTATTTTCTGCTTAGGGATTATATTCATAAATACCAGAAACGAAATGTATGACCTCTTGGGTTATTTAAGAATAATGACTTAATCTCTTATGGAAAAAACCCTTCTCAGGCATTCTTTGGGGGAGATAACCTTATTGGAATTCCTCAGTCCCTCCCACATTCTCCTGTCTCTTCCCTCTGCATTAGCAACACTGACTTTGCCAGGACAGGTCACCATTTCTCCCTCTTCATTTTCTTCAGACTTGTTTGAAAAGGACATTTCTACGTTTTTAACTTCCTTGTTGCTGGTGAAGGGGTTTCTTTCCTGGAATGATTCTTCTGGTGTTTTCTGTTTTCCTTTCTCTTCTTCACTTAGTGACTCACTCCATCTCGTTAGATCCCATCTTGAAACATTCCCGGGCCTGTTTTCCTTGGACTGAGTCTGACTCCCACGCAGCCTAATTCCCTTAACACTCCCTTAATGTACTTGCCAAGGTTGCAAAGCATGCTTAATTGTATCTTTTCTGTATTCAAATTTTAGGACTTCTCCCTTTAATGTTTTAAAATTTCAAGTTTTTCTTGGAAAAGATAATCCAGTATACTTCCTTTCTATTTTCTTCTTTTAGGTTAGAAATTAAGATAAACAGGATTTTCACTGCACGGAACTAAAGGGTTTAGAGTTTACATTTTCTTTAGAACCCTGGGAATTAGCCATCTCCTGAGACATGGTGGAGCCTCAGATCACGTATCTCTGTGGTGCCTAGGGAGTTTATTCCCAGCAAGTAAAGAGGACTTTTACATACTATGTATAGGAAAAGGAAGAAATTCCCAGGGGAAGCTGCAAGCTGTAAAACTGGAAGAATAAAATAGCTGAGAAATTATTTTGATGATGTCATGGTTACTTTAGAGCAGATGTAATAGTTGCTGGTTTAGTTGTCGTTATCTCTGCTTTACCCTTCCATGCACACCGACTCCTCCACTACATCTATGTCCCCTGCTTGATCCTCATTTATTTAAGGTTTGGTGTGAAAATTGGCAACATATCCCTTCGGGATTCCTAAGATTTGTAATTCCCAAGACTGAGCAGCCGCACTAAATCTGCCTTTTCTAGATCCTTACTGGAGTCCTTTCCTGCCAGGTCAGCTCTGACAACCAACTCTCTGGTGAGGCAGTCTGCTAAGGGCAGAGGAAACACGGTGGCCTTCAAAGAAATACGGTGGCCTTCAGCATGATGGTATTTGTGTTCTTAGGCTGATCTGAGACTGATGTTAAGGCCAAATTAGCTGAGCTCTCATTCTGGGGATAGGCAAAGCTGAGATGGAAATTGTCCCTTCTGCCAGAGAAAGCAAGATGGAAACAAGATGGAAAGCATCAAATGAAAACAAGATGGAAAGCATCAAACTAATATTGTTATGATTCAATCTCAGAAGCAAAACAAACAGAATCTGTCAAATTTCCTTGGAAGTATTCTGAAAATTAAGATGCTGACTGACACAGGGGGATATTTTGTCCTTTCACACAAATATCTGAGAAATGGGAATTGGAAGCTGAATTAAGATTAACAGGTCTGTGACTTTGTGATATTATAAGGAATTTAACCCTTCACTTCTATAGTGGGTAATAAAAAAATTAGAAACAGGGATAAGGAAAGAACTACTTGTGTGTGTGTGTGTTACCTAGAGGGATCACTGTTGACATTTTGGTTGTTTCGTTCTAATCTTGTCCACATGTAGGATGTGAGTGTACATGTGTGCATATGTGTGAATGTTTGTATGAGTAAGCTTCAGTGAATTTACAAAATTAGGATCATATATTCTGTTTTACTTGGGGTTTTTTAGTTGCAAATAATAGGAACTAACCCAGTTTCAAATTTAAGAAGGGAAAGATATTTCTTGGTATGCTATCAAGTCAAAGAAACACCAAGTCCTAGAAAAATAGGACCTAGGAACTCAGCTGCTTTTATCAGAAGAGAAAATACTGGCTAGACCAAACCTATATAGATGTCCTAATTTTGAAATTTACAGTCATATCTAGACTAAGTTTTAAAAAAATTTCTTTGCAATTGAAGTCAGTTTGTTGCTAGATCAGGGTAACTCTCTCTTCTAAGTTATTATTACATTCAGAATTTAGATTACATCCAGGGTTTCTTTTTTCCACCCAACCTTTCTCCCACCCTGAGATGGCCTTTGAGAAAAGAGGAAGCCCATGCTACCATCCTGCCAGCAGAGTTGGGTATCTGGTCCCTGTAACCCTTCAGTTCTTTCTGGTTGTGAAGTTGTATATTTTTTTCATTTGAAAAATACTATTAAGTATAAATAAATATCTTATATAATAAATGCCAAGAAATACTCATTATCAATTATAAATCAGGTTATAATCCTGAGGGAACCAGGGAGACAAAATATCCACTCATGATAGTGTAGTGATAATTCCATTCCAACCCAGCAATGATTTACTCATAAGACACACTAATGCCTAAGCCACAACTAAACCCAACATAAAGGGCCATCACTTGAACCAACCAATATTATCAAAACAGAAAAACAGTTTTGAATCATAATATGATGTCATCTTTGTTTTACCAATTAGAGATTGTGGAGTTATACTGTTGCTGAATTCCAAAATTCTTTTTTCCTTGGTTTCATTTCAAATTATTTTTAACAAATGAAAATTAGTAATACATAAACACTGATACTTTATATTTAATAATATAATAGTTTATTTGTACATCATTTTGTGCATTTTTCCATCTCCGTTGTAACCCCATTGGGATTCCTGTCACCAAATCACCCATGTGCCATCACCATAGCCCAGTGCATTTCCGTCACCCCACTGTTTTTGCCTCCATTCCCCACTCCACCCCCATAAAATGTCTCTGGTATATGGCTGTTCATTATTATTATTATTATTTTCTCGCCTAGTCCATTATATCCCTGCTATGAGAAAAACCATCCGGTATTTTTCCTTTTCCTTCTGACTTATTTCACTAAGCATGATCTTTTCCATCCATGTTGCTGCAAAAGGTACCTTAAACACTGATACTTTTAAGTATATCAGTCTTTCATAAAAGGACAGGAATAAAAATTTAGTCTGAAGAAATATCCCCTTAGAGATGAGTCACTTCATGTGGTGGGGGGGGAGGGGAAAGAGCTATGTAATAAATTTTTTCTTCAAACAAAAGAAGATAATCTAAACCTGCTGTGTTAAATTTGGGAAGATAAGCATTTCCTACTCCCGGAATATGTGTTTATTTTATAGGATGCACTTGAATCATCCAAGTCTATGAAGCAGAAATCTGTGGCAATCCAAATTCATCCACCAGAACTCCATCCTTTTTCTTTCAGTTAAAAGGAACAGCTTCTGGAATCAGGTGCAGATGCTGCTACATACAAGTAAGAACTGTCTTTATCAATCAGGAGTTCATCACCCACTTCATTCATCTGCATCTAATTCTGTATTGCCATCACTGTGACTTCTTGGATTTCATTAGCATCTTCTGTCATAACCTCTAGTTGATCTTGTAAATCTTCGGTTTAGTCAATTTTCCCTTGCTAGTATGCTTTCTTCATTTCCTTTGCTCCTATCTTCACAGCATCAACTGTGGTCTTGATGTCCTTCAGTGACTGGATGTTGTAATTGACCAGTTCCAGGTTAAATAACTGTGGGCGAAGTTGTCCAACTATGAATCATATTTCTGCTTTTGCTATGAAATCTGCAAAACTGTGCTCTTTCCGGTGTCACAAAGGGCTGTATGTATCCCAGTTCTGTATGCATAGATAAATAAATCATCTTAAAAAATAAAAATAAAAACCCAGCAAAACTTTCTGTTAGACCATATTCTTTGGAGGAACTTCTCTCCTCTTCTCCATCTGATTCTTGCATTTCATGAGCTCAGAATCCAGTCAAGAAATCTAGTCAGTGGATACAGTCCTGCGTCTTCCATGCAGACAGGCTGGGTGGTAAACCTTAGGTTTTGCTTTAACGAGGAATCTGTTCATTTTGGGGAGCAGTGAAGAAGACCCAATCATTGAAGCAAACAGAAATAAAAGCATCGTCATCTCTTCTGATTTACTTGCAGGCCCTGGTTGTGAAGTCCTGCTATACATGGACCTTACTTTTGGGGCCTCGGCCTGATCTGCCACTAATATGACACATCCTTTATGTTCTTGGCATGGCAGAGTGGTACTGTGATTGCTTCTGTGAGTTTTGTCATCTTCCTCTGCTACTGTGGAAAGTCGGCTGCCCCTGGCTTAGTAGTGGCCTCTAATTCTCTGTGGTCATCCCCACCCTGCTCACTAGCAAGCAGGCTGTCTCTTTGTGCCTGGCCCCCTTCTGTTTATTTCCTCAGGAATCATGGGGATTGTGAGGGCGGGCAGCTCTCTCAGGTCCCCTCTGCCTCCAGCCCTGACCTGCTGACATCCATTCCTTTCTGCAGCCACTCATGTCCTCATGGGCTTTCTGAAAGTGACTTTTTGCTGATTTCATTGAAGAAGTGGAACAAAGTACTGTCTTTTCTCATATCCTGAAACTTATTTGGAACACAAATATCCATCTTGAATTACAACTCAGAAAGGGGGACAGTCCCCTCAGGGACTCTGCCTATATTAAATTTTCTTCTCTTCCGGTCCTCTTTCTCTAGTCCTTTCTGTATCCCCGGAAGGGATTTTTCTTCTTCACATCAGGAAACAAACTGTTCTTGTGCTAAATGCTTCAATATTTTAATTCTTTTAACTTTTTCAAAATTTTGTATTTAGTGATTAACTTTTATTATCTCTGTGCCTTAGTTTCTAGATTCTGTCTCAATATTTCAATCATGTTCTTTTTATTCTCAAAAAATATTCTCTTTTTTTTTTTGGCCTGTTAGGTTACTGAAAGGTAATGAGCTAATTAAAGCCCCTGTGCTTCAGAATGGCAAGCCTAGTATCAGTTAAAAAAAAAAATGCATTCCAGCAAGCCAGTGGCTGCTCTCTTAATGCAATGTCTCAGTTCATCTAGTGGGTTGGAAGTCACAGGCAAAAGAAAAAAAAAAAACTCAGGCAAAAATTTCCAACTATACTTCTATCTTTCTACATTCAGTTTGATACCCCACCAGGGTATCTCCCCATTAGCTAGTGATCTTCCCACTAGCAAGAAATTATTTTCTTTTTATAATATAATAGTTTATTTTTCCATCATTTTGTGCATTTTTCCATCTCAGTTGTAATCTCCATGGGCTTCCCATCACCAAATCACCCATGTGCCATCAACATAGTCCAGTGCATTTCCCTCCCCTGTTTTTGATCCCATTTCCCCACTCCACCCCCATAAATGTCTCTAGTAGATAGCTGTTCATCATTATCATTATTTTCTCAGCTGGTCTGTTATATTCCTGCTATGAGAGAAACCAACTAAGATTTTTCTTTTTCTTTCTGGTTTAGTTCACTAAGCATGATCCTTTCCAGCTCCATCCATGTTGCTACAAAAGACATGTGTTTCTCTTTTTTGGTTGCTGAGTAATATTCCACTGTGTATATTCACCACATCTTTTGGGCATTTGAGCTGTTTCCATGTCTTTCCAATTGTAAATAAAGCAGCAATAAACATGGGGATAGCAAGAAAAAATTTAAAACTGTGTATAAGGCTAAATAGTAGTGAATCACCTATCTACTGTTTAGGTATCCTATAACTCATTTAACTTTTTCTATGATTGACTGTTTATATTGTTTTGAGATTTTATTATTATAACTAACACACATTTATGTCCTTGGACACACATTTACATATCTCTTTATTTTACTGAACACATATATTTTTTCTTTTTGTAAATTTATTTATGCATATAAGAACTAGGGTGAGGGACAGAGGTGAGGGGTGTGTGTGTGTGTGTGCGTGAGGATTCACCAAAGACAGAGTGGGGAGCAGAACAGGTGGATTGACTGAAATACACTGCTGAGGGGAGCAACAATTGAAACAAGAGCGATTTTCTGTGCCATGTGCCCTGGCTGGGAATCAAACTTAAACTCAGAATTCACACCGCAGTCGCTAGTGATAGCTTGATAGCATCAGGTAGGTCCCTGAGCTAATAGCTTTTTTGATGAAACAACTGAAATAAAAAAGAATCTTGATATATTTTGTAAAAAGTTTGTTTTTATTTCTACACCCACCAGCAGTATATGAAGCTGTGTGACTTGTTGCATATTTATGGAGATTGATTAATTATTTAACCTGAGCTTTTTCCAGCTTTACTAACATGTGGGAGTCCAAAAGGGACATTAAAAATTAATAATTTTAATATAGCTTTTTTGTTTAATTTGCTTTTTCTGGCTGGTCATCTATTATTTTGGGAAAATTTCCCTAAGTCTGATGATCATTTTTTTTTTAAAGATTTATTTATTTGTGCATATAGAACTGGGGTACAGGCCAGAGGCTCAGGGGCAGTGAGAGGCTTCACCAGAGACAGAGTGGGGAGCAGAACAGGCAGATGGACGAAGTACACTGCTGAGGGGAGCAGCGGGCAGGTCAGGAGAGGTCTGCCTCGCCATGTGGTCACCTCCGGGGCAGGCGGGAATCGAACTCATGTGGAAGTGGCTTTAGCTTCTCAGTGCTGTGTTTTAACCCACTGCGCCACCAGGGAGGGCCCTGATGATCAAATTTTTTAGAAGTACGAGGGCCTTTGTTCTTGTGCTCAAACACCTTGCTTTTTATTGGCTTTGCCTCAGCTTAACAACTGAGGTTTGGTGCATCAGAGGGATCTTACAAGGTCACTCTTCTACAAAGTGCAGAACTGCCCTCTCTTCCAGGGTGTCACTGTAATGGACCCTGAGCTCTGTTGGCAGATTCTATTGCTTCAAAAATGTTGTTGAAGTTGTTCTCTCCACTTTTTTTATTTTAAATATTTGTTTTTCTCTTTGTGCCTTCTCTTCCTTTCTCTGTAGGAGCTTGAGGGAATTTTGCTAGAAGACAAATCTGAGAGGTAGATCAGATTGTACCAGTAAGAACTGTTGTTGAACACGCCTCAACTCACTATTCCTGATTTCTTTGTTCCAATGTGTTCTTTCCCAGTCTGTATGCAGATAAGCTGTTTGCAAGCTCACCACCCACGACCTCAGCTCTGATGGTGGCTCATTTTTACTTAGGTTCAAACTATTGTGTCTATAATGCCATTTTTAAGAAAGGATTTTTAAAATCTGGTCAGTAAAAATTCTACCTCATGGTACTTATTTTTACATGCTTTGTATTATTAAAATAGTACTTATATTTTTCCAGATATTTTTGTAATTTGCATGTCTTATGAATTATTTCAACAAATTCTTCCTGTGGTGTTTAGTATGAGATTTTAAAATATTAGAGCTATAAGCATTTGAACTATCCTGTTTATTAGAGATAGTTTCCCCATTCTTTCAGTTTTTTCGTTATTATTAGTGCTAAGATTATTTGTAGTAATGCAAAAGCTTACATTTTTATGATGAACCATGTGTGTACATAGGAACAGTGAATATAGTAAAGACATCACTACTGCCAATTTGATTTATGGCTGCAATGCAATTCCAACCAAAGTCCAATCTTTTTGTTTATAAAATCTTAAGTTTATCTTAAAATTTATATGGGAGAGGAGAGGGCTAAAACTATCCCAAATATACATACAGTGAAAGACTGAACCAGGAATATTTATCTTACCAGATATTATGATTTATTATAAGTATAGTTTTTATAATTGGGGCTTGTTTTATGGATGTTGGGATTGAATATTCAGGTGGTAAAAAAAATGGTGATTATTCCTTAGAATAGTAAATGGGGCCCTCCCTGGTGGCGCAGCGGGTTAAAGCACGCACTGAGAATCTAAGGGCGCGTCTGCATGAGTTTGATTCCCGCGTGCCCCGGAGGTGACCACATGG
>NW_004567113.1:10292418-10353364 GCF_000260355.1 Condylura cristata
GCAGATCTCTCCTGACCCGCCCGCTGCTCCCCTCAGCAGTGTACTTCGTCGATCTGCCTGTTCTGCTCCCCGCTCTGTCTCTGGTGAAGCCACTCGCTACCCCTGAGCCTCTGGCCTGTACCCCAGTTCTGTATGTACAAATAAATAAATCTTTTAAAAAAATTAATAATGGCTCTTTATTAAAAGATATGATCTGATATACCACAAAGTAGGAGACCATATTTTCTACACATATAACCTAGAAATCTAGGAAAAAGATTGAATTCTATTTCATAGGGAGGCTTTGAAAATTAAGTGCCTAAGGCTGACTTCTTTGTCCTCTCCTATCACTCATCATTCTTTAAATATCCGTGGGAATATGGCATGATTCAAAGAAATTTTACTTTTGATCAAACCATTTTTTACTAATAGTTTTTTACACTCTCATGTAGCTATCTCTTTGATTAATATAATACACTGTTAAATAAACAATTGTCTCTTTTAAAGAAGTGGTTGAAAGACAGCCTTCGCAATAAGAAAACCAATTTGTTTGAGCTTTTACTTATTACTGAACAAGAAAAATGAAGTTGTATTTTAACAGTGCTAAACTGTAGTTTTAAGAAGACAGTATGTAGGGTGCAACTTAGAAAAGATTTTGCATTAAAATCAAAGCTATTAACTAAAATAGATCGAAGAAATGCAATCAGGTCTGCACTCTGTGACTGCAATGCATTAGTTGCTCGTGAAGGGTTGTTCTCTAATACACATCTGTTTCCATCTAGAAAAATAAACAAAAAGGTCCTTTCTTAACCTTGGCTCTACTTCTTTGAATTATGTCAAGCAAAATAAAACATTGGAAAGCAAAATCTGTCCAAAGAAAGCTTGGACTTATATGAGCATATTTACTCTGGTAAGTATTATTTAAGTGGGCTCTCTACTGAGTTTCAAGGGGTTTTTTAGCATAGTTTATGTTCTTTTATATATCATTAAATTTTTAATAGATACTGTTATTGAATCAATATTATTTTGAGCCAAGCCAGCTCCTCAAGTTTTCCTACACTGATTTTCAAATGACTAGACCTCATAGTTGTCAATCTCTGGGGAGATGGAAAATAAAATGTCCTCATTACAATTCTTCCTTTTTACAATATAATAGAATCACCCTAAACTTCTTCTGGAATACAGCCTATCCTTCTCTTGGGTTTGCTTTATTCCCCAAAAGTACAATGGCCATCCAGAAGACAGAAATTGTATGGGATTTTTTTGGGTCATATTTGATAAAATGATTTGAAATAGTTAGTACCATATTATGACAGACATGTAATCATTCTAGAATTTTAGTCCTGGGAATTTGGTAGATCAGAATCTTTTAACTTATCTTGTTTTGTCTTCTTCCCACTGAGAATTATTTTACTACCAAAGTATATTAAAAAGGCTATACATACTTCATAACATAAAGAACACATACTTAAATGTATGTTTTATTTAAGTGCCTTATTATCGAAAAGTTTATTATTAACCAAGACTGTCTTCAATGTGATTCTTAGGTTGTCCGTTTTTAATTAGTCATTAAATATGTTTAAGAAGTAATTAACTTGAATTATTTCTAGTAAATTTTGGAATTTTATAAATTTATTCTGTAATTAGCTACAGAATCTTGGTGCTAATATCTCAGAGGCAGGGCCATTTCTTTCTGTTACTGGCACGCCAAAAATGGAAACAAGGAATGAAAAAACCAGTTATGACACAATTGAGAAAAATATTAAGCCATATATGCAGGTGGGAAATGAATTTGTTTCACTAGTATTATAAGTCCCAGGATAGAAAAGGAACTTCTTCTATGAGTGAGGCAGATACTTTCCTATTTGCTTGTAAAGGTGATTAGAGAAACTATTAATGGAGTTTCCAAAATTGACTATATTTTGGAACAATTTTAGAATCACAGAAAGTTGTAAGATTATTAGGGTTTCTATGTATACCTCATCAATTTCCCTTAATGATAATTATCTTACAGTACTATTGTGTATTTGTCATAACCAAAAGGTCAATGTTGGTACTTTGCTATTAATTAAAGTTCAAGCTTTATTTAGATTTCACTAATATACTCTGATGTCTTTTTTCTGTTCGAAGATCCAGTAGGGGACCCCACATTATATTTAATTATCACATCTCCTAATGTCCTAGATTCTTTGACTGTTACCCATTATTACCCTTTTTTTGTTACTAGACATTTTGTGATGTACTCATCAAATATTGTGTAGAATATTACTTAATTGTGGTTTACCAGGTGTTTTTCTCATGATTAAATAGGAGTTAGAGGTTTTGAAAAATATTTTATTTATACATACCAGAACAGGGATATAGGCTAGAGGTGTGGAGAGAGAGAGGATTCCCTAAAGACAGAATAGTAAATAGAAAAGTCAGATTGACTGAAATTACAATACTGAGGGGAACAGGGACGGGACGAGAGAGTTCTACCATTCCCTGGCGAGGGATCAAACTCATGTTTTAGAGGCTGCAGACATCCTCATAGTGCTGCACTTAACCCATTGCTCCAAGTTAGAGGTTTTTGGAAAGAATATCACAGGAGCAAAGCACCTTTTGCTCATTGGGAATACACACCAGTAACATAATGAATCCTCATAAAGTTAATCATACCAGTTATTGTGTGCTAGGTTTCTCCACTGGAAGGCTACTATTTTTCCATTCTTAAACCCTATTCTTAGGAACTATATCAATATATTTTGCTCACACTCAAGGGAGAGAAGGCATGTGGGGAATTAAGGTTTACCTCCTAGAAAGGAGAGCATCTACCTATATTATTTGAAAGTCACCTATAAGAAAAACAAATCTCTTCTTCTGCATTTATTAATTCATTTATATCTGTATAGACACATGTGAATTTATTTTATATATTATATATATTATACTTTATGTGTACATACACACACACATACACACATATCCAGTGTTGCAAATAGTTTGTTTTGTTTCTCATACTGTTCCAGCTTTGGCCATAGACATTTCTTTCAAGTTGGCTTCTCTGTACCTTTGGCACTCCCTCCTTCTGCCTTTTGTGTTTTGAGTTTTCTGGCCACAAAATGCGCTGGGCTTATCTTATATTTGTCTTAGCTCCACCCTAGAATTAGGATTTCTTTCAGAATTGCTGCTTCTTTTATTGGAGAATGATATTGGGATGGAACTCTGTAATGGATTTGAGCTTAAGTAGAGATCAGTTTTCACAATAGTGATCAATAGTATGATCCAAAATATAGGAATTTTACTGAGAAACCATGCTACTAAAGAATTTTATGAAAAGCCCACCAAAAGCATGAAAGTGAGTTATAGTATTGAAGAATAGTACTATATTATATCATCTTGGAAATTTTGATTGGAGTGAGAAGGAAGGATCCGTCAAACTGACAGCATATTAAATGCTGTGATTCATACCTGAGAGCTGCTGTAGTAGAATTTAGCTTGCATGAATTGTGTAAGAACTTAGGTAAATGAGTAAAATTTAGAAATAACAAAGGGATAGGTTAAAGAAATTCGCTGGTTAATTTAAAAATTTCATTTTTTGGTAGATTTATATTTATAGAAATCCTGCAGTGTCTAAGTGGTATTCTAGTTATGTTAAAAAACAAACATATCAGTCATAGTCAAAGGTACCTCAAAGAGCATAAAACACATCAGAATGCCTCTGCCTTCTAGGGAGGTAAATGATACAAGGAAACATTATGTAGTTAGAAAGACATGTATTAATGAACAGCTTTGGGATCTGTAAGGTGAATAAATTCAGTGGCTATGGCAACAGGATCTCTGAGGAGGTAGCAGAGAACTGATGCTTAGAGGCACCAAGGACTCATGACCCTTTTTTTTTTTTTTTAAAGATTTATTTATTTATGCATACAGAACTGGTGTAGAAGCCAGAGGTGCAGGGGCACGGAGAGGATTCACCAGAAACAGAGTGAGGAGCAGAATAGGCAGATTGATAAAGTACACTGCAGGACAGGAAAGGTCTGCTGTGCCATGTGGGTCATCTCTGGGGTGGGGATCGAACTCATACTGAAGGGGCCATGGCTTGGCTTAGCTTCGCAGTGCTGTGTTCCAACCCACTGCGCCACCAGGGAGGGCCGGACTCATGATTCTAAGCAGGGAATGTGGTGCATCTGTAAGAAGGAGAGGAAAACTGACACAATGAAGACATTGGTTCCTCTCTCGTGGGAGAAACATGCTCAGGGAATAAATGAGGTTGAATCCATGGGACATGATGTCTCCAGTAGATGGGAAAATCAAACAGTAGGACTCTGAGCAGGAAACAATACCATGGTGAAATACTATATTTGTTTAGTAACCTTTGGCTCTAAACCACTTATATACTTTATTTTAAAGTACATCACTCAGACTCAGGCCACAAAGTGCCTAAGTTGAAACATGAGCCAGGAACCAGAAAGAACAAAGGTATATCCCGAGCAAATATTCATTCTCATGAAGTGTTATTATGGGAGAGATTTAGCGAACTAGTTAGAAATCTTAAAGGAATGGGTGCTGATGGAAATCTCTGTCTTAATTTTCTACCAAACTCTCAGTGACATGACTTTTTTTTCATGTTGTGAATGGCTCATTTAAAAAATGTATTTATTTTTAGTCATGGAAAAATACAATAAAACTGACTATTTTTAAAAAAGATTTATTTATTTATGCATACAGAACTGGGGTACAGGCCAGAGGTTTTGGGGTGGTGAGAGGATTCACCAGAGACAGAGTAGAGAGCAGAATAGTCAGATCAACGAAGTACACTGCTGAGGGGAGCAGTGGTCGGGTCAGGAGAGATCTGCCGAGCCATGCAGGTCGCTTCCCGGGTGGGGATCGAGTTCATGCTGAAGTGGTTTTAGCTTCTTAGTGCTTTGCCTTAACCCGCTGCACCACCAGGGAGGGCCCAAATTTACTACTTTAATAATTCTTAAGTATAGAGTTTAGTGGTAGTAGGTACATTTACATTATTGTGCAACCACCACCAATATTTATATCTAGAATTCTTCATTTCGTACTGAAACTTTGTATCCATTAAATAATAACTCCCCATCTCTTTGTCCACTAATCCTGGTAATCAATGTTTTGCTTTCTGTCTCTATGTATTAGATTAATACAGCTATGTCATCTGAATATTGCAAGATAATATCCACCTTTTAGTGTATGACTTAATTCACCATACATACTGTCTTTTAAAGTTCATCCATGTTGTGCTGCTGTGCTTTCATTCCTAACTTAGTTTAGAGGCAAATTGTGCTGACATTTTTTTCCTTGACACAATTCCAGTGACTGAGATGAATAATAGGGGGACCCACAAAGCAAACATTGGAAAGGAGGAATGTGTGATGTCAACAGCAGGGACAAGGGAGTGAGGTGGCTAAACACGGTCTTAGAGCCCTTAGTTCCTGGAGACAGACATGGAGACTAAGGCCCTGGCTTAGCACTGGGAAGTGAAGGACCAAATTATAAGGTTGAGGCCAATGGTTTGAGTCGAGGATGCTGGACTTGGGCAATGATAACAGACAGGAAGGACCTGGAATTCTGTGAGTCCCAAAGATACAGTGCATATGGAAATTACTATAGCTTCAAGAGTTGGAGGGAAAGACGCCATGACTCAGATCCTGAGGGGAGACAGAACACTGGCTGGCCATCTAGCAAAGATTTTTTGGAATGGTGGTGTGTAAAGTGGGTAGCATCAGGGCAGTCAGAGAGAAATGAAATGGTGGTTCACTCAGAGGAGCTGGCATTAGGAGAGAGAGAAATGTGGAAACTGGAAGATTAATAGGCTAGTTTGGCTGAGTCTACAGAGGCGTTGCATGGAATTCAGAAGATAGCAGTAGGTCGATGTGCCAGCTTATAGAACATCCTTATTGCCAGGTAAATTATTCAAATTATTTCCTAAGCAATGAACATCATCATGAAATGAACCAACTTTAGCCTTTTCTTTGCCTTGACTCTCAAATCTTAATTTTTAACTTAATTAGAATACTTGGCATATTCCAGTAGGTTGGAGAATATCTATAACTCCTATGAAAATGTACACTGCCTGCTGTCAGAGCTATTCTATTCAGGTTCCTGTCCCTCACAGTGTTCAGCACAAGGTCTTGAATTTCTTATTCTTCAAGAAGCATTCTTCGAAGGGAATGGTTTAGATAAGAAGATTTTGATGGGGAAATGGGTAACTATTAAAGGAAGATTATAGTTTAGGAAGATTAATGTGATGAGTATTATACAAGGAAAATGCAGGCAGGATAGCTAGCGGGGAAGCTATTTACAGTAATTTATTGGCTAGAAAATGGAAGGTATTTTTCTACTAGGCCTGGACAAGAACGGAAGGATTTGAGGAGAAATCTGATATCAGATCACCTCGTCTTTACATGCCAGTAGTCTTTCAGTGGCAGCTGAATTCAAAGGTTAGGAAGAAAGGAAGACAAAAAAAAAACAAAAAAAACAAAAACCTGAGCAATGAATCATTTGCATGCTATTTTTCCCTGTGGAATCTTGAACCAGTTACTTAACATAAGACGAACAAGTATGATTTCTTTTTCTCGGAAATCATAGAAATTGCTGTCTATGCTAGTTAGAAAGTAAAATGAATCTCTTCTAATTTTCTTTTTGGACTTGTGTGACTACTTAGTGCCCTGAGGTTTTTCACAAATGTTTCCTACTGAATCTGAACAGTAGAATTGACATGATATTTGACAAGATTTTTGTTGACATGTTGAATTATAGTGAAGTGTTTCCTAGTTGTATAAAAATAAGATTACTCAGGCTTACTGGGAGTAATCCCATAAAACTCACTCACAAGCGGTAGATTATCTACCTGCACAGGGAGAGCGCCTGTAAGCACAGGGTCTGAGCAGTCTGAACAAATGTGAAGGGAGAGAAATTTCTCCGGAATGCTTCAACATTAGAAAAAAATCACAGCACTTTATTTTGCAAATCAAACAAGATATGATTCTAAATTGCCACTCATAAGGGGCAACTAGCATTAGATATCAACTGTCAGTAACTTCTGAGAGTGCGTCACCTAGTCTTTTAGTTTGTTGTTAGGAACAAAGGTCATGGGACTGATTTTGAAGATTTTCTTACTACTGGTCAGTGGGAACTTTTGCTGAGGTTTCCTAACTTGGGGTCCAACCTCCTTTTCATGCCCTATGGTTCCAGCCTCCCCCAACTCTGGCTAATCTGTACCGGGAAAGACCAGGACTTTCTGTCTATGACAAGTAAAATCTTGTCTCTGTTCCACTGGGCCTTGTCTCTTCTCTTCCCCTGGTGACAACTGCATTTGTCTGTTCTTCATAGCCCACTGATGGGAGGTTACACTGAATCTTCTCTAATCCATCCCAAACACAAAAGTGACTTGCTTTTCTTTTGGTAAGGGAGGCAAGAAGCTCAAACTTTAGAAACCAGGGACTCCTCTTCCCTGTACTGAGATAGAGAAAAGAGATTCTTTGTCCTCCCTTGATGAGTTTATAGCAATAGCATTATCAACAACAGTGAAATAACCTGTAACAACAACCATTATCTGAAAACAAATCCCAAAGAATCAGTAGGCTTTCTCTTTCTTATTAACTGATTTGATTGCATATCACCTAATCAAAAGTATCTGAGTATTTTCTCAGAGGGAGGGGGTCTTAAAGATGACTGTTGTGTTCTCCATTCTGTCTCTCTCACCCCCAACCCCCATACCTCTGGCCTACACCCCAGCTCCTACACGCATAAATAAATTACGTGAATCAAAAAAAACAAAGTTCTTACTAAGAGTATGCTTTGTCTTTATATGGAGGATGACAGGACCTTTTTTTAAGCATATAAAAAAATAATATAATAGTTTATTTTTACGTCATTTTGTGCCTTTTCCCATCTCAGTTGTAATCCCCGTGGGCTTCTTATCACCAAATCACCCGCGTGCCATCACAATAGTCCAGTGCAATCCCCCTGGCCCCCCACCCAGTTTTGATTCCATTCCCCATTCCACCCCCACTAAAATGTCTCTGGTATATAGTTGTTCATTATTATTATTTTCTCCCCTGGTGCTTTATACTCCTGCTATGAGTAAAACCATTTGGTATTTTTCCTTTTCTTTCTGGATTATTTCACTAAGCATGACCCCTTCCACTCCATTCATGTGGATGGCAGGACTTCTTTAGAGTGAAGTCTGGGTGTCTTGGGGTTACCCCTAGGTTTACAAACTAAGTCAGTTACACATTTTGCATGCAGGATCTAATCTTGGTGGTAAGGCAACTCTGAGAAATCATGCCCATATCTCTCTAAGTAGCGTTTCTCATCTCTCCTAAATTAGTTACATTCACACTCAAGAAAAGATCTATGTGTTTACATTAAGATGAATACAAAAGGAGTGTATCTACCTTTTATAGATTTTACTGTATTCTCTGGTACTGGTGAGACAGATAGTTGCATTCTCCAAGAAAGGAGAACACTCATGTGATAACTAAATATTGAATGTCAGTGATAGGTTAGGCACAGTTCTAAGTGTTGGAACTACAAAAATGAATCAGATAGGTATGAATTTTACTCATTGGGCTTAGATATTAACCCAAATAGTTTCCTGACCTTTCACCTACCTCTCTCTATTTTATTTTTAGGTTCTCACTATGAGGTTCCTAAATGTCAGACTGTTTATATTTGAATCAGTTGCAGCTACTTTTAGCCTAGCCTTGTGGATATTCTGGTCAAGTGGATGTAGGATAGATCTTTGCAATCAAAAAACAAAATCTTCCTTTTCTAGAGAGGGAGAGGGAGGAAGGTGAAGTAGAAGGGAGCATAATGAACTATGGTGGAGAACTATTTTAGTAGTGGATGAGGTATGACAGCAAACCCTGAAAGGGGAGATTCCGTATCTCTAAATCACAATGTTGTAAACCAATGTTACCCCAAAAAGAAAAGAAGTAAAAAGAGAAATCCTCCTAGGTAGTTTGATATATAGCTAAGTTTGAGAACAATTATTACCAAAAGCATTTCTTAAAAGATTTACTTATTTATGCATACAAGAACTGGGCTACAGGCCAGAGGTGCGAGAGTGGGAGTTGGGGGGGGGTGAGAGGATTTTTACTAGAGACAGCCTGGGAAGCAGAACAGACAGATCTACTAAAATCCACTGGTGAGGGGAGCAGCAGGTGAGTCAGGAGAGCTCTGCTGTGCCATATGGGTCACCTCCTTGGTGAGGAATCCAACTCGTGATGCAGTGGCTACAGCTAGCTTCATAGTGCTCTGCTTTGACCTGTTGCACCACAGGGAGGCCCTACCAAAAGTATTTTAAATGTCTAGAATTACTTAGCAGAATCTGAACAATATATCATGGATTATGATAACCATTGCCAAGAATTACAGGTAGAATTTTTCTTTTTTCCATGTTACTACTCTTGAGACCCAAAATTAAGACAAAAGTCACAATGTGTTTCATATTTTCAATTTATAGTCACCAGTAGTCAGGGGTCAGTCACCCTCCTGCAGGCCCAGCTAGAGGTCCATACTGTGGAGAACGAGACAAACTGCTCCCATTTCTCAAGGGAAGATAGGAAAGGAATACCTTCTCTCATGTTATTACGTGAGGGAGGGAAGCTCAAGTAAATCACATGAAAAGTAAATGTTTTGTTCTCAGACCGTCTGACCTTAGATAGTCGAGTTGCTGATGTGTGCTGTATCCTAATGGAATGTGGGAAAAGAGAACTGTGTGGAATGGCATGAGAGAGTGAAATCTAGGGTTCTCTCCTTTCAAAAGATGGTGAGTTAGATCTAAAAATACACGAGAGTGGGAGCTATCGTTGTCCCAGGATTGATGTAGACAGGAGTGGGGGGTTGGTGGTGGGGAGAGGGGTCCATATGTCCAGGAAGGTCACCAGAGAAAGATCTACCAATAAATGTAACCAAATCTCTCATCAGAGGGGAATCTTGGAGTCACCATTGCTCCTCATAAGCCCATAAATAGTGGGCCAAGTTACATGGCACAGGGGAGGTGTGCTGTGCCATGTGGATCACCTTCTTGGTAAAGAATCTATCTCATGCTGCAGTGACTGCAGCTAGCTTCATAGCGCGGTGCTTTGACCCATTGCATCACCGAGAGGGCCCTACCAAACGTATTTTGGTATAGTAACTAGACCAAGTAACTATAGTCAGCCAAGACGAGGAAAATTTGCCAGTCATTTGAAGAGATATTCATTCTTGTTTTCTCCCTTTTCCCTGCCCCAATCCTAAAAGATTTCACACTAAAAATAGCAAGGGGTATGGGTGACAAACAGCCAGAATTCATTCTCTTGGATCCCATCCCCTACATCTGCCAAACTCCTCCCTTAAGCTTTTAGGTCCAAATTAACAATCTAATCTCTTCTGGGTCATAGGACAAGTAGCGTTTTCAGTGAATATATAGTTGAAATGTCTAAGAGAACATGGGTGAGTCTGAAATAACTGAATGAAATTGTTGTAATAATCAGATTTGACTGAAAACCGTGGAATCAGGCAATAGGTATTTGGGAAGCTGCTACTTAGAGGGAAAGTTATGATTGGGAGAACTGCTGGAAATATGAAGCCACTACATATCCCTAGTGATATTTCTCAATAGATCAAATCTTTGCTATATTTTTTGAATGTTTAATATGTATATGTTACAGAATTAAAAAGATATAAAAGGGTAAGTGTAAAAGATAATGAAACTGCCCCTTCGCTCTGTCCCAACCATTCAGTTCTTATGTTTCTTTCCAAAAAGGTCACAGAATTGCTTTTTATTAAAATTTTCAAAAATATTCTTATAATTTTATATCAAGTCTATATCACTAATGAATATATAATAAAGAAGTATACATCTACTCACATTTTCACATTCTAAGCTTATCTTTTGAAAGTTCTTGCCAGACACATCACCTCATCCTCTTGATTCTTTGTGACTCAGTGAAGTTCAGTGTTTGAATTTCCTCAGATGTAGATGTTCTTAATATCCTCAGGTTTTTGATTTTTACTTTAGATCGTTTAAAATGGATATTCTGGTATAAATTTCTTATCATTTGCTCATTCCTATATCACTCCTTAGATTTTACTTATTAGAGTAATTTATTCGAGCCCTTGAGAGTGAGTTTTAAGTCCCTGGTTTAGAGACAAGTTTAGCTTCAGGAAGAACAGTGGTGTATTTTGGATTCAATTCTTCCCTCCTCTAATCATTTAGGGTTCTATGTAAGTCATGAGACCTCTATAGTTTCTTTTCTCAGCAGTGAAAGGAAATAAAGACAACTTGCTTTCTTCTCCCCTATAAGGTGTGGGGGAAAACCTTATTTACCAGGACTGGTTTTGTCATAGGTCAGGGGTAGATGTTGAGAAATTGCATGTTTTAGTGACCAGCTTTTAAGACTAAACTGTGAGGAAAAATATTTTTATTGACATACGGCCAAATTAAATTTAGGGAACATGATTATAAACTGGGAACCTCCTCACTCTCATCCTGCCAGTTTAAATTGGATTTTTTCCACTCTAGACTTCTTTTGTGTTTTTTATATAATGATCATTCTTTGATTTAGCTCTTGAAGGACAGAGTCTATAAATTATTTATTTTGCATATTTCACAACAGAAAGCACAGCATTTGTAAACAGCAGGTGGCAAAATATTGTCAAGGGAGGGACTAAGGAGTTTAGCTTTAATTTTGTAGTGGAGATAGCTAGGATACCAGTGAGATTATTGTGGAAGAGAATGGTTTCTGATGATGAATATGCAAGGACTGGACTTGGAACATGTTATGTAAGTGGAATGGGAAGGATTTGATCACTGGACAAAGGAGGAATGAAACCCAAGTGATTTCTGCAAGGCTTTTAATTTAGGTTACTTAGTAGATGGCTACAGAAACATGATCTCCAGAAAGCTGGTAGGAGACCAGATTTGTTGAGGAGAGAAAAGGGGGCCTGGAAGAAGAGAAGTTCAATTTAAGCCTGTTGAAATTTTAAAGTGGAAATGGCTAGTAGATATTTAGAAATACAGGTTTAGAGCATGGGAGAGGTTGGGTTGGTGTTGAAATATGAGTCTTTGTGAAAGGACCCTGGGAAGTAAGGGGTAGAATATTTTACTGGAACATACCTGGTTGTTGACCCAGGATGAAGGCATTTGTCTCTGATATTGAATTTGGATCAAGAAAAGGGGTGCCAAATGTATATAAACATTCCCTTAAACAATGGTGTTAGGTAAGTTTTTTCCAAAATGGTGATGTAAGCTTGAGTATAATAGAGGAGTGATGGAACAAATTTTTCTTGGAGAACCTTACCACAATGGAACCTTGCCAGTCACCTACAGTTTTGCCCTTGGTGTCGGGAACAAAAGGTAAGGAAAATTCTTAATAGGTGATGTTATTCCTGCTTGAGTCACTCCTGGCTTTCTTAGGTTGTGTAGTCTTGGGTAAATAAATATGGAGGACTTAAAATTCTGTGTGTGTGTATGTATGTCCCACAGTGAATAACACTTCTGCAATGATGACCAATATTTATTTTAACAAATGGGAATAAGTGGATGAATCTGGAACAAAGAACCTGAGATACAGTTGTAGTAATATTAGCATAAATATATGGTTGGCACTATGAAAATTTAGGAAATTCATTTCTGCTCATGAGTCTTTAAGAAGGTTCAAGGAAGAATTCTGTGGGTAAAGAATTCTAGTTTCTATGTTAGAAACTAGAGAACAGTTCAAAGAATTTACTCCCAATGAGGCCACATTCTCTTTCCTCAAAGTACAAGTTCCTGGCTGCACATAGCAGTGATCTCATTATGCATTGGGGTTGGAATTTCCCTAGCCATGAGGACAATGAGGGGTGTCAGCACCTATTGTCCATGGGTTTTCCATGGAGCAGGAAGGAACAAATTGGGAAGATTTGTGTGAAAATGAAGCTTGCTGGGGTTGGAAAATCAGACTATAGGGTGTACATAGGCCACTCCTTCCACCTGCACTCAGCAATTGCATTTTGATCATCAAAAAGCTAAATGACAGTGAAAGAATTTAAACGAGAAAGGGAAAAGACCAGAGACCAGAATGAAAAAAAAAGAACCAACCCCAAACCACCCAAACCACAACTTCTATCAAGACTCAAAAGAAAACAAACAAAAAAAAAAATCCTGAAAAAAAGAACAGCAATAAGGTTTATATGTTTGGAGCTCCATCTTCTGGTTTCCAGAAAGGATAGAATGAAGTTGATACTACTCATAAAAAATAAAATGTATCTACAACAACTGGATTAAATATATTGTCTCATTTAATTTATCTGGCTTTAAACATAGAAATGAAGCCTCTTCAAGATCTGGCCTGCACCTCTTGTTTTGTCCTCAATTGTTCATTTATCAAGCCAGTCTGCCAGGCCATGGTGCTGGGTGGGCTGTGGACAGACAAACCCCTCTTCCCTGCCACTACGTTTGCAGAGCAACTCTTATTTCACATGTCATCGAAAAAAAGTTGATTATTTCACATTTAGTATAAATTACATAAGTAATAAATAATGTTTCTGGCCTCAAGTTCCTACTTGACAGATATTGGCTACATTTCCCCTTTACTAGAATCCTCTCTTCCTTCTAACAATGACCACATTTGGAGGTTTGTGGACCCTTGTGGATATTACATAAGTTGAGCTATCCCTGTAAACGTATATAGAGAAATTGTTTGGGAGTTCTTGTGAACCTCAGTGGGGTATCAATCTATTTTACACAAATGGTGAAATACTGCTGCTCTGTATGCAATTGCTTTTTATCCTTAACATACATCTTGGGAATTACACATATTACACATATACTATACATAACACAAATTGCACATGTTATGATGTTATGTGTGTATATGTATACCAATACATATATCATATATATATATATATATATACCCCTTAAACTTTATTCTCCTTTATAGTGATATAATAATATAGTCATTCCTCTTTAGCCTTATTTATTTATTTTGGCAGAATTACAAACAATACTGCAATAAATATCCTTGTGAGTATTTTTCTAGGAGAAATATCAAGAAATGAAATTGCTGAGCTACAGGTTATATGGATATTGGGTTTGATAGAAACGGACTATTGTCTCTGATGTTTCAATAATAATGAAAGGGCTTTTTTTAAGGGAGAAATATTTTATTTACTATTTATATATGCATACAAGACTGGGATGGAGGCAAGTGATGCAGGTGGTGAGAAGCTTCACTAGAGACAGAGGAGGAATAGAATAGGCTCATCACTGAAATACACTGCTGAAGGGAGAGAGGGTGAGACAGGAGATGCCTGCTATACCAGGTGGGTCATCTCCCTAACTGAGGAGTGAACTTGTGCTGCAGTGGCTATGGATAGTTTCACAGTGCTATGGTTCAACCCATTGCACCACCAGAAGGCCCTGTTCTAATTCTTTGAAGAATATCATTGAAAGAGAATATTTTCTTACAAGAAAAAGCCAATAGAGACTACATAATAGTAACTGCCTTATTAGTATCTTTTGAGTGAGAAAACACATAATCATGAAATATACTGAAGTCTAATAATTGTTTCCAAATAAAATATACATAATACATACATGACATGTATATAGTGTAGAGATAATAACTGGTAGCATGTAACTCACATTACTCTAAGTATTCCCAGATTCTTGGTCCACAGACTGGATTTTCCAGGGGCTGGCATAGGATTTCGGAATAGTTGGTCATTCTTTGAGTAATTCATTCATTTCATTCATTAGTTATTCACATTCAACAAATGTTTATTTGACATATACTAAGTATAATATGCTCTTTTTAGGCTATGTTAATACAAGTGTAAAAGAAACAAAGAACTTGTCAGGGAGAATATAGTCTAGTGAGAGTAGACAGATGATAAAAAATATATAATTAAGAATAAATTTCTAGTTCTGTAGTGTTTTAAGAATAATGAGTAGGGGTAGACTAGGGAGGGTAAAATGTTACTTAGAGAGTAAAGAGATCTCTTGTGAGTAAGAGTTGAATAGACATTTGAATGAGTCAGAGAGAATATACAGCTCTCAGGGGATGAGCACTTAGATCAAGGGAACTGTTATTGCAAAACCTCTGAGGTGAGAATATGTTTTTTTTTTTTTAAAGATTTATTTATTTGTGCTTACAGAACTGGGGTACAGGCCAGAGGCTCAAGGGTGGTGAGAGGCTTCACCAGAGACAGAGTGGGGAGCAGGACAGGCAGATTGATGAAGTACACTGCTGAGGAGAACAGTGGGTGGGTTAGGAGAGGTCTGCCACGCCATGTGGGTCAGCTCCCTGGCCGGGGCTTGCACTCATGCTGCAGTGGCTTAGGAGAGCTTCCTAAAGGGGTGCTTTAACCCGTTGTGCCACCAGGGAGAGCCTGCTTGTTGTTTTTAAATGCAAGAAGACAGAAGTGCAGAAGCAGTCTACATTCGCACCAACAGCGTAAGAGGTTTCCTTTTTTTTCACATTCTTAACAACATTTGTTGTTTATGAGTCTTTTTTGATAACTGGCTGTTTTAACAGGAGTGGAGTTATATCTCATCATGGTTTTGCATTTCCCAGAAGATAAGTAATGATGAACCCTTTTGTGTGTCCCTTTTTTCATTTATGTGTCTTCTTCAGAGGAGTGTTTATTTAGCCCTTCTGCCCAATTTTTTAAAAAATATTTATTTATTTATTTATGCATACAGAACTGGGGTGCAAGCCAGAGGTATGGGGGGTGAGAGGATTCACCAGAGACAGAGTGGGGAGCAGAAAAGGCAGACTGCCAAAGTATACTGTTGAGGGGAGCAGGGGGCAGGTAAGGAGAGGTCTGTCGTGCCATGTGGGTCACCTCTGGGGTGGGGATCGAACTCATGCTGAAGTGGCTTTTAGCTTATTAGAGCTGTGCTTTAACCCACTGTGCCACCAGGGAGGTTATTTGTTTTCTTTCTGTTGACTCTATAAGTATTTTGTAGATCTTTGATATGTATCCCTTGTCAGACACAGAGGGGGATTTCCTATACTCCCAAAATATAGACAAAAATGTAAACAAATGATACTTCAATTAAAAAAGGAGAAAGGAGACAGAAGTGGCTAGCATAGTGCTAGAGAGATGGAGGACTATGATAGAGTATGTGGTCAAAGAAGTAGTGGGTAGCCAGGCACATCATCTAGTTTTTACGGACCTTTATGAATGTTTTGGATTTTACCCTAATTAAGATGAAAAGAAATGATCAGTGCACTTTAATTAAAACAGTGATACAATCATATATGTTGTTGAAATGTATCATAATTTATTAGGTAAGGGTTGAAGTGAGATACAAATTGTAAAAATTCAGGCAAAAGATTGTCAGTGCTTCATATTAATTGAATAAGATAGAGACTAAAAACTGACCCTTGGATTTAGCAATGGGAAAGTTACTAGGGAGTGTGTACTCAATTAGTTTGAGGACTTTTACAAGGAAGTGATATCACAACTTTGTATTTTATGAAAATTTATTGTTAGTAGATGGGAGAATTAAACTAGATGAAAAATGTGAGCACTGAGAGATATTTTGGATGCTTATTTTATCAAAAGATTATGGGTTATAAAAGGTTGGAATAATAGGATATTTTAGGCTGAATTGAAAGGACTACACAATTGAAAGTTTGTAAGAGGTAGAAGCAGAAGAATCAAATCTAAATATTTTTTTTAGAAATTGTGTGATTAGGAATATTATTACTTATCACAGAAATGGGGGAAATTGGCAACAGAAGAACATACTTTTAATTTTGTATATCATGACTTTGTAGTTGTGGATATTTAGGCTGATTCCAATGTTCACCTTTAAATTATCATTCTATAATCCTTTATAAGCAATCACTTCTTTGAAGCTCCAGAGGCATCTGGTAAACCATGTTGTTCTGACTGGCAGAAGTCACCTTACATTCTTGTGGTCTTGGCAACCACTCTCCTTCCTAGAATAAATCTTTGTTACTTTACTCTTTAGTCCATATTGATGATCCACTCAGAATATGGACCCTAGAATAAGACTCCTGCAGATATGTGCCAAGTTTGAGGTGTCCGAAGTAAATGTTGGTGAAGATGTCCTTTGTAAGGGAAATACAAATTCAGACTATAGAAGAGAGATAAAAATTGAAGAATGTACTGTGGGAACCAGTGGCTTTTAAACTGGATAAGAATTCTAAGAGAAATAATCTGAATTATAGGTGTAGAAAGAATTGTATGTGGTAAGAAATTTAATTTGAAAAATGGTATGTGGTGGGGTCAGAGAAGACATACATTTAAACGTGTTTGAGGCTGTAAGTGTTCTCACCACAAAAAGAAGTGATAATTATGTGATGGGATGAAGGTGTTAGCTGATGCTATGGTGGTAATAGTATTGTGATATGCAAATGTTCCAAGTCAACATATTATACCTTAAACATGTACAATGTTATACATCAATTAGAACTCACTAACATTTAAGAAAATTAGGAAAGGTAGAAGGCCAAAAAAGTTATAAAGAAAATTCCTCAGGAAGAAAACTTTTTGTTTAGTCAGTCACCTCCCTGGGCATTGGAAAATATGACTCAAAACATACTGAGGATGTCTAGGAATGATATAAAGACAATAATGGATAAAGTTTATGAGATTTGAAGGCGTGCTCTGGAGAAAGTGTGAGAAAGTCCAGGGACTGGGAAAAAATTGAGCCAGAAGGAAAATTGGAAGGGGATGGAGTGAAAGTTGAAGTAGGAACATAACTAGTATTAGGTCTGAAAGGATATGAAAATTTCCTGAAGGGAAGATGGTTTTGGACTTTTAAGAACAGGGGTGCCCTTTATCAAACCCTGTTGATCTGGGGGTTACTGTGGATGAGATATACTATCAATTTAATTAAAGCTTTTCAGGAAAAAAAATACTATGACAATATATTAAATGTAGGGATTGATTATCAGTTCTAACAAAATTCCAAAGACATTGAAATGGGAAAAAAATGTGTCTTAGGCTAGTAGAAATGTTGCATGCACTTTTCAATCTTTTGCTATACTTTGCTGTGCCATGATATAGCACCCCTCTTACCTCATATAGCCATTTAAACGTCAATGAAGATGTGTGATCAAAGTTGTAGCATGCTTATATCTTGGAAGGTTATCATTTGGGGGAACTTGGTATTTTGGGTGTATTCCATATTGAGTACAACTTTTTGGAGAAAAGTTAGGCAACATTCATAAGTGATGACATCTGACAATTCAGCAGATGCAAGAAATCTGAGTGACATATTCTAAAGGAAGTTCCATTACAATTCATGAAGCTGTTATGGATAGAGAGGGAGATGTTAGCTTTCCATCATATCCAGGCAGGAGATTCTTCCTACTTTATTTCACATAATATGTTAAAAAATATATGGGCATAAAAAGGATATAGGAACCTGAACCTTGTATACATATGTTTCACAACCCACTTAGAGGAAGAAATGGTGCTAAGAAAAAGAGTCACCAGAGAGGTCGAAGAAAATAATTTCAGGTCATTTCCAACACTTGGATAATTTTATATCCATACCGATGAAGATGTGGTTGCATAGTTGACCTTTGAAATTTGCTCATGTAATGCAATAATATCTTTATGTCTTTTTGCTCTGTAAGAAGTTAATTGACTCCCAAAACTCAAAACAGTCTTTCCTTTCAACTCATAATGCTATCTTTGTGCTTTCTTTTTGTGTACTGATTTTATTCCTTTTACTAAGCCACTTTATATTTTTCACACAAAGAAAATTAAAGTGAAGAAAAACATATCCTTATTATTCATATAAAGAGAGTCTGTGTCCCTCTATAGGCCTGAGTGTAAACTACCAGAGGGAGCACATCATGGCTCAAGTGAATCAAATACCATTTTGATTCTGACACACCAAAAAACATTGCATCTATCAGTACATGCACCCAAAATGATTTCATCTACTGATATGTCTGTGACTGGACTGACTCCATGGCAGTTGTGGTGGAGTGGGCCATTTCTGTGGTGTTCCAGACCTCACTAAGAGAAGACCCCACTCAAAAAAAGAGAACAACCTATCTATCCACATATTATATTTATAAGCCTTTTCTTTAGCTAAGGTGGGAAGGGGGTACTTAGATGAGTATATGGATGTCAGTATTATTGTGATCTCAAGATTTTTGGACTATATTGGGTCTCTGATAATACAGATAAGCTAGACATGGAAACTACTATCAGATTTGGAAACTTCCACAACTTGTCTCAGCACTTCAATGAAGGAGCAAATACCTTTTCTATGATGTTAGTTCTATATTAGCTTTGCGGCTTGCTATGACCCACCAAAAGTAAACAATTCAACTAAACCACCAAGTTTAGAAGCAGATGATACTTTTATTTTTTGAAAGCTTCAGTTTACTCCCCTGGTCTGTGGTAAGAGCAAAGGTGGCTAAGAAGCAGGTCTCAAAGCGTGTTCTGGGGCCTTATCACTCACCACGTAAACAGGCACTCCATCTCTAGACACAACAATAGCACGGAGTGCTTCAACAATTGCTAACTTTTAAAAAAAATAATTGTTTGTTTATTTATACAAGAGCTGGGATGCAGGTCAGTGGTGCAGGGTTAGGGGAAGCTGTGATAGGATTCACCAGAGATAGAGTGGGGAACAGAACAGGCAGATGGACGAAGTACACTGCTGAGGGGAGCAGCGGACGGGTCAGGAGAGGTCTGCTGCACCATATGGATCAGCTCCCTGGTCGGCATCGAACTGCTGCAGTGGCTGTGGATAGCCTCATCGCACTGTGGCTCAAACCGTTGTAACAGCAGGGAGGCCCCACCTACTAACTTTTTATATAGAAATAGCTTTGGGTCATCTGCCTTGTGCCCTATTTCTCCAGGCTCATGATCTGCTCTGGGTACCAACCGCCGCACCTGGCTCTTGGGAGGTCATGCCCAGCCATTTGTCACAGCAGGCCCTCTGGAAACTGCCTCCACAGGACTCCTGACAGCCCTCTATCTTTGTGCTTTTGGGGAGTGAAATGGATATGAATTTCCTTTACTTTTACGCGACTAGATCACAAGTTCCCTCGTTGACACCATTGTGTGGAAGTGGAGATGAAAATTCAACTATGTACTTTCATTTTTTTTTTTAAGATTTATTTATTTGTGCATACAGAACTGGGGTACAGGCCAGAGGCTCAGGGGCGGTCAGAGGCTTCACCAGAGACAGAGTGGGGAACAGAACAGGCAGATCGACGAAGTACACCACTGAGGGGAGCAGTGGGCGGGTCAGGAGAGGTCTGCCACACCATATGGTCACCTCCGGGGCAGGCGGGAATAGAACTCGTGTGGAAGCAGCTTTAGATTCTCAGTGCTGTGCTTTAACCCGCTGCACCACCAGAGAGGGCCTCAACTATGTACTTTCTAAGTGTAGGACAGGCATTCATTCTCTGTTCCGATGTAGTGATGAGCTCAGATGTTACGTTTTTCAGAACTGCCACAATCTGTTCTTTGATTGCACATTAATATATCGTGCTTGGGTGTGTTTGTGTGTATGTATGTATACGTGTTGTATGTGTGTGGTTGTTTCTCTCTTAAGCCTATTCGTTCTCTTTGAAACTGTGCTGTGTGCACTGAAGATAAGAGTAATGTGGAGTTAGCCTCACTAATTGTAGAATGAATCTTCTCATCAACAGAACTCTTCCTATTTCCTAATTTTCTCTCTGTGACCCAGCAAGGGTACATTAGGTAAACAGTTCTACGTGAACTGTTTAGGCCTAAAAAAGAACCCCATGTTATACAATAAAATTTTAGGTTTGAATGCCAGAACAGAATGTCTAGTATAAATATTCCTTGGATCAGGAATACCTAAACTTATAACATATACTTATTTTTATGTATACATACTTGAAAATCATTGAAGACTACATAAAACAGCATGGAGGTCAATATAGTTCACATAGGAAGTCAGAAATATTTGTTCAAGTAAACATTTAAATGTATCAAATTCATTGTTTAAAAGTCCTATAGAATTCAGGTTACTATTTCTAGTTGCCACTGCAAACGAATCAAAATTTCCTTTTCTTCAGTGCATAGTTTCATACCACTACAGGTTGAATCCTTATCTACATAATAAAGTACAAAGACCTTAAGATGCTTACCAAAGACATACTTTTATCATTACTGTAAAATTCTAGTCAGTTCATATTTTTAAAATGTTAATGGGTGTGAAATATTTAGTACAGAAAAAAAGCAAATTTCTCTTATAATAAGGGGCTTACCTCGTAGGTGCACCCTGTAAGATGTTTGCTTTGTAGATGGCCTCTGGAAGTTGTTTAGTTTTATATTTGATCTAATGTGCATTCATAGCTATTTTAGTTGTAGCCACATGGCTTCATTTTGCATAGCTATTAAGGGCCACGCATGAGTCACTGATGATCTTACTTTATACTGCTTCAGCACCTTTCATCTGCAGCTTACTAAATACTTTGTAAACATTAATTAAACATCACCTTGGAGGAAAGGTAAGTGTTATTATGATTTTATGGGGAAGTAGATCGGGGGTTTAGGTAAGGCACATATTAAATATGTAGAACCTCAGTTCTACAGGTTAAGAGGCCAATAACACTTCTTCCTGGGTACAGAGGGAGAAGCATAGGTGTAATTACTACAATATAACCAAAGTTTATGGGGTGGGGAAGGTGACTTTCAGGAGGTCCAGAAATTTTTGTGAAATTAATTCTGGACATTAGGTATTAAATTGAATCTCCTGGTTAGAACAGTGGGTATCACCCACTACCCAAACTTACTTTTTTTCCCTGATGAAGTGGAAAATCAGGTCAGGATTACTGCAACATGCTTGAACTTAATAACTCAAATAGAATCACATGATCCTCATTTTCTAGCACAGCCCTGATTTCAAATAAGCTGATCTGCATCTCCCTTAAGTGGATTCCAACTGTTCTTGTTGTGTGACCTAGTTTAGGGTTTGAGAACTGAACCTCTGTAACTATTATGGCTAGTTTAATGCTTTGTTTCCATAACCCAAAATGAAGTTGGCATGGAACAATGATCAGGTCATTTGGGTGAATCAGATAGCCTACATGATCAATTGTACATTTCATCCAATTTTTAGTAACACAAATAGGAATTCAACAAGATGTAATTTATTACCTTTCTTTTATAGAGCAAGGCTGAAAGGGACAGTACAGAAAGCTATGGCAGCTCTCAGGTGGAATCCAGGGCCAGACTTTTTTTTTCCCCACCATCCATTGTGCGTTATTTTCACTCCCAAGTTTATGATCCAAGATTACTGTTAGGGCTCCAGATATATGTTTCAGGTGGCAAATGGGAAGGAAAAAAAAGGCATACAATCTCGAGCTATCTTAAGGGACTTTCTCTAAAGGCCTATTTACGATTCATCAGCTATCCCTAAGTACAGAGAAGAACATGCAGTCAAGTAGCTGGACATACTACTCTTTGGAAGAAAATCAAAATTCTCTCGTGAAGGAAAAAAGGAGAACAGATAGGAAACAAATAGCAATAGTTAAAGCAAAAATAAGCACTTTTTCTTGCCAGTGAATTACATGGTTTTGCCTTTTCTCTTACTGATATTGACTGAACAGCTGACACATGTTGACTGCCTTTCGTGATCCGGAAGGCACCGCCTATGGGTGTGTATGTGTGGCCCGGACAAGAAAATAACCAAGCCAACAAGTGCATCAGCAGAATTATTTGGAAAGGGTTTTGCAGCGTTCCTCCCCACCCTGCCTTTGGTCATGAACTTAAGTATAGGCACCTGGTGTCTCAGCTGTTGCTGATCACAGTGAGGGAGTACCAGGGCAGTGTAAAGCTCTTCAATTTTTGCTTATAATAATCTAGAACACAGAATCACTTATTTTGTGCAACTTTTTGTATTCTGCTTTTAAAAAAAAATTTTATTTTTTTATGCTTACAAAGCTGGGGTACAAGCCAAAGGGGCAGGGGCAGTGAGAGAATTCACCAGAGTCAGAGTGGGGAGCAGAACAGGCAGATCCTCGAAATACCCTGCAGAGAGGAAGGAACAACGGGTGGGTCAGAAGAGGTCTGCCGTGCCATGTGGGTCACCTCCGGGGCTGGGGATCGAACTCGTGCTGAAGTGGCTTTTGCTTCTCAGTGCTGTGTTTAACCCACTGCACCACCAGAGAGGGCCCTGTACTATCTTTTTAATGAGTGTGTGTCTCTCTGTGTTTTCAGAGAGTTTCACTTACTCCTCTCAGACAAGAATTGGGAAGAGTTTGAAAGCATAGAGGGCTTACTTCTTGAAAGTAATATTTTACTTAAAATTGCAATAAAAGAGAGATATAGAAATGTTACACCAGGACAGTACCGGGAAGGTTTTCTATGGATCCTGGAGACCTCAGAGGCTTTTTCAGGTTTTGATCTTTCTACACCAATTGTTGTGGGGCAAGCCCTTGGGCTGGCAAGGTGGGAAGGGGTGGAAGGGCATGAAGCGGGCAGGTCTTCCAGCACCCAGCAAACTTTCATCTCTTTGTTCTCTCTGGTACTCTCTTATGGGCGCTCTATTCAAGGCCAAAGGTGATAGACACAGAGGCCAAAAGCACAAAAGTCTGACCATTATTTACACTACATGAAGTCACTAGTAATTTTGTGTGTGTGAGAACACTTAAGATGGGTTCTCTTATCAAATTTAAGTTACACAATAGATACAGCATTATCAACTTTAGCCTGCATGTTATACGTGGATCTTTGTTCGACTTTTAGCCGAAAGTTTGAACCTTTCTATCAACCTCTCTCCATTTCTTCCATCCTCTGGCCTCTGGCAATAGCTATGTTACTCTCCATATCTAGGACTCTTTTTTTTTTTTTTAAAGATTTATTTGTGCATACAGAACTGGGGTACAGGCCAGAGGCTCAGGGGTGGTGAGAGGCTTCACCAGAACAGAGTGGGGAACAGAACAGGCAGATCGACGAAGCACACTTCTGAGGGGAGCAGCGGGCGGGTCAGGAGAGGTCTGCCAGCCATGTGGATCTCCTCGGGGCAGGCGGGAATCAAACTTATGCGGAAGCGGCCACAGATTCTCAGTGCTGTGCTTTAACCCGCTGTGCCACCAGGGAGGGCCCCACTATGACTCTTTTTTTTATTTTGCTTTCACATGTAAGTGAAGGCATGTAATATTTGTCTTTGTAAGTGATAACATGTAAATTTATCTTTCTCTGTATAATTTGTTCATTAGCCCAGTGCCCTCTGGGTACATTCCTGTTACAAATAACAAAATTTTTTTCTTTTTTTTGTGTGTGGCTGAATATTACTGCATCATGTGTTAAATGGAATATATTATACATAATATTCTAATATATTAATATATATTCAAATTTCTTTATTCAACTCTTGTCAGATGCTTAGGCTGGTTCCATATCTTGCAATGCTGAATAAGACTGCAATGAATATGGGATGCACATATCTCTTTGAATTGGTGATGTTGCTTTCTTTGAATAGATATCCAGAAGTGGAATTGCTGGCTCATGTAGTAGTTCTACTTTATTTTTTTTGAAGAACCTCCATAGTTTTCACCATAGTGGCTATACCAAGTTACAATTCATCAGCAGTATACAACAAATCCCCTATTCTTCACATCTTCACTAATGCCAATTATCCCTTGCCTAATTGATGATAGAACTTTTAACAGGTGTGAAGTGATTTTTTTATAACTATTTTCTTATATATATATATATATATATATATATATAATATAGTAGTTTATTTTTACATCATTTTGTACATTATTTTTTTCATCTCAATTGTAATCCCCATTGGTTTCCCATCACAGAGTTACTCGTGTGCCATCACCATAGTCCCATGCACTTCCCTCCCCCCCCCGTTTTTGATCCCATTCCCCACTCCGCCCTCACCAAATGTCTGTAGTATATGGCTGTTCATTATTATTATTCTTTTCTTGCCTGTTCCATTATACTCCTGCTATGAGTGAAACCATCCGGTATTTTTCTTTCTCTTTCTGGCTTATCTCATTAAGCATGATCTTTTCCAGCTCCATCCAAGTTGCTGCAAAAGATATGTATTTCTTCTTTTTGGGGGTGCTGAGTAATATTCCATTTTATATATGTACAACATCTTTTTAATCCAGTCATCTACTTTTGGGTATTTGGGCTGCTTCCATGTTTTTCCAACTATAAATAAAGCAGCAATAAACATGGGGATACAAGTATCTTTTTGAATCAGTGTTTTTGTGTCTTTTGGGTAGATACCTAGGAGTGGGATTGCTGGATTGTAGGGAAGCTCAAAACAGTTTGAGGAAAATCCAAACTGTTTTCCATAGTGGTTGTACTAGTTTGCATGGTGTGAAGTGATTTTAATTTGTATGTTTCTGATGATGAGTGATGTTAATACCTGTTGGCCATTTGTATGCCTTCTTTGAAAAAAAATTTAAAAATACAGTATTCATATTCTTTATCCAATTCTTAATCAGATTTTTTTTTGCTATTGAGTTATGTAATTTTGCATGAGTTATATTTAGACTATTAACTCCTTGCCAGCAATGAAATTTTCAAATATTTTTTCCCATTCTGTAGGTTGCCTTTTCACCTTTGGTTTCATTAGTAGTTTCCTTTGCTTTGCAGAACTGTTTAGGTTGGTATTATTTTTGCTTTTGTTGACATTACTTTTAGTGTCAAATCCAAAAAATTATTGCCAAGGCCAATGTTAAGGATTACTCCCCATATTTTCTTCCACAAGTTTTATGTTTCACATCCTAAATTTAAGTCTTTAATGTACTTTGTGTTGATTTTTTATATTGTGTATGTTGGGGACCCAGTTTTATTCTTTTGTATTTCCATTATTTTAGCACATTTTTGAAGATACTATTCTTTCCCAATATATATTATAAGGTCCTTTGTAAAATATCAGTTCACTGAATATGCCTGGGCTTATTTCTGTATGCTATAGTCTGCTGTTTTGATCTATGTATCTGTTTTTATTACAGTATCATGCTGTTTTGATTACCATAGCTTTTTAATATAGTCTGAAACCAGGAAGCTGATGCTTCTTGCTTTGTTCTATCTAAGATAACTTTGTCTTTTTTTTTTTTTTAAGATTTATTTATTTGGGCATACAGAACTGGGATGCAGGCCAGAGGTACAGGAGCTGTGAGAGGATTCACCAGAGGCAGAGTGGGAAGCAGAACAGGTCTACTGACCAACTACACTGCTTAGGGGAGCAGCGGGTGGGCCAGGAGAGGTCTGCTGCGCCATGTGGATCTCCTCTGGGGCAGGCAGTGATTGAACTCATGCAGAGGTAGCTTTAGCTTCTTAGTGCTGTGCTTTAACCCACTGCGCCACCAGGGAGGGCCTACTTGGTCTCTTTTATAGTACTATGCAATTTTTGCTATTATTTCTTCCATTTCTGTGGAAAATGTCACTGGAAGTTTTATAGGGATTACAAAGAATCTATAGAATTTTGGATAGATGTGTATTTGGACAATATTATTTTTTTTCCAATTTATGATTGTGTACTATCTCTGCATTTATTTGTGTGTTCTTCAATTTCTTTCATTGACGTTTTATAGTTTTCAGTGTACAAATATTTTAACATCTTAGTTAAATTTTTTCCTAAGTACTTTATTCTTTTGTTGCAATTGCAAATGGGATTGTTTTCTTTATGTTTCTTTTAGCTTGTTGTTAGTAAATAGAAACACAACTGATTTTTTTGTATGCTGATTTTGCAAATTTAATGCATTCATTTGTTCTAACAGGATAATAGACTCCTGCAAGTATGAGATGATAACTCATTATGGTTTTGATTTGCATTTCCCTGATGGTTAGTAATGTTGAGCTTCTTTTCACATTACTATTAGTCATTTGTATTTCTTTGGAAAAAGGTCTGGTCAGAGTTCAAATTTTTATTTAGGTTTTATTGCTATTGAGCTGTATGAGTCACTTGTGAATCTTTGTAATTAGATGTAACATTTGAAAAGTAAATTATCAATTTTATATTTTATCTAAACATAGTCAAGTGAAATTTAGCTTAAGAAGATAATTTAGAGACATTCTGAAATAATATTTGACTTGTTTGTCAGATTTAGTTAAGTATGTCACAAATACTAATAGCTCTATTGTTTTAATGTTCTCTGAGTGCCTGAGTGCTTGAGTGTTCCACCATTCCATCTAAATAGAATCTCATGCTAAAAGGCTGAAGGATATATAGGACAAAGGCTTATCAAGGGAATGACAATATTATTTGGAGATCAGAGGGTCCCTCTGCTGGTAGATAGCTTAAATACACATACGCAGCAACAAATAGTTACTTTATCATTTGACTTATTGCTTGGAAACTCATCTTGATTTAATTTTAAAGTTTTAATGTGGCAGAGTTTTTGATCAGTCTGCTCTCACTAATACATTCTGTTATCTTTGTTTCACACTAAAACTTTGTATATTTTGTTTGCTTAATTTAAATTTGGAAGCTAGTGTGTCTGTCAGTGTAGGAATGAACTGGTCTCCTTTGTATCAATACATGTGGATTTTGCACATTCACATCCAAAAGTCATGGTCAGGCAATTTACAGGGCACTTGGTCAAAGTTTTGATAGTCTCCAAAACAATGTATCTGTTGTAACTTCCTTGGTTTGGAATTTAACTAGACCTAAGTAAAAGAGTCAAGCATAGGGAGATAACAATATGGCTCAATTTTGTGGTAACAACAGGTTTCCTAGGACTGAACCCAGAAATTGACTATTTCTCCCAAGAGTCCGCAGGCATTGCTCTGAAGTAGTGGTCACTTTTACCTACATTGATGTAATTTATTATTCAAACTGACACATTGTTGAGAGTTAAAGGAAGAACTCACAAGTTGAAATGCTAGAAGCTAGGTAAATTCTGACATAGGATCAGATTTTATCTCACGACAGTAATCACAATATAGCATACACCCTCTACAGAAAAGGCAGTTCTGAGAGAAAGGGTAAGAAGCACGACCACTCCCTAATATACCACATATAAATCAGTTTTTCACTCCCAAAGAGATGTGAGGGATGGTCCAAGAGGTGGTTTTTCTGTGGTTTTTCGCGGTAGAGTCCATAGAGGAAAGAAAGCTTTCCCATCGAGACTGGCCCTCTTACCTGTGCAGTCAGAGAGGACTAGAGTGGGTACTCTATGCCATGGGCCCAAGGAGTGGTGTGTAGAGATGTTGTTAGCTTTGCTGTTCATCTCCATATGTGTGACGCTTGTTAGAATGAAATCGACAAGGATGGGAATGTTTACACCACAGGAACTGGCAAACATAGAGCATGGTCTTCCTTCTTCTCCAGTAAAGTTGGTTTTTATAAATCGATCAGTATGCCACTTGGTTCTGGAGTCTAGTTTTTTTTTTTTTTCCTTTCTTTTATTGCAGTAATACCATTAACAACAATAAATTCCAGGAGTATGACTCTATACCTTGTCAAATGTATGATACCCCACCATGTCCATCATCAGAGTTCTGGTTACCATCCACTGTCATCCAGTCAATTCCCTCTACCCACTGCTCCTACTTCTACCTCCTCTTCTGGTAACCACTTTTCTGTTATCAGAAGTGAAGGATTTATTTTTTGCTCTATTTATTTATTCATTTGTTTTGTTTCTGTATTGTCTACATGTGAGTGAAATCACATAGCATTCATCAAACTAATTTGATATAGCATCATTCCTGAAGTCCCATCCATGTTGACACAAATGGTAAGATTCTATCATTTTTAAAAAATGTATATATGCCATATTATTTTTATGCACTCATTTGTCCTTGTCCACCTAGGTTGTTGCCATACTTTGGCTACTGTGGAAAATGCTATAATGAATATAGCAATGCTTATATCTTTTTGAATTAGTGTTTTTATATCCTTCAGACAGATATCTAAACATGAGGTTGATAGATCATAAGGTAGTCCATTCTTATGTATTTTAATGTCCAGTTTTCCCAAAACCATTTGTTGATGGACTAGAGTTTTATTTTCTCAGTGGCGATGTTCACTGTTTGTGATTACAGGCATGTTTATCATTGCCATCAATAAACTCCATACTCTGTACTATCTGAATGCCTCTTATGCAAATAATCCATTGGACTGACTCCCCATAGCCTACACAGGTGCAGAGCAGGCTGTGTTGAGTCTAGCTTGGAAAAACTAAGACCTGAAGTAGGGCCCTCTATTTGATGCTATGACTGGCCATTCATTGCAGACTGAGTACACAGTTCTTTGCTAAGTTTACTGATAGGGCTAGCCCAGATGTTGCTATGATACTTTTAGAAGCATTGACAATGATCAGTCTTGCTTAGGAGTGAACTGAAATTCCTGGCAATGGTATTGTTAGTGAAGTCACATAGTACCTATTTTAGAAGTTAGATGATCTGGATTTGCAACCTTTTTTGGTAGATTATAACTGTGCAACTTTGCAAAAAAATTTTTTTTTCCTGGAGTATTAATTTCTTTTAAACAGGGAATATAATACCTTCCATACAATTTTGAGGATAAATGAATTATAAAATGTAAAGAACTACATTAATGGAAAATATAGACATTATAAAGGAAGTAAATACTGTAAAAAGAGAGATTAGTCAGTTCTGACATTTTAGCTAATTATTTGCAAGGCTGAAAGCAAAGTTGGTTTATCCACAAGGGTGATTATGTACTTAGTCCTACAGCAGAGGAGTACTGAGGGTTTTCTTGATGTGTGTTTGTGAGAATTTTCTGCCTCTCAAAAGAAATAAGTCAGATTTCTACTTACTTTGGAAGGGAGTTGGGATGTTGCATCCTTCAGAATTGTTTAAACTTTCTTAAGATAATATTTATTCTTAGGTTCTTGTACCTTTCCATATCTTGAAAAGAACGAGGATGAAGGCAGCCTTCAGAGACATATTTGGTTTTACTAACTTTGTATGAAACACATAGGGCTGTTTTTCCTCCACATGACACACAGACATTAGACGTAAAATTACATTTTTATGATGCTTCATTTTAAACACAAATCATTTTTAGTAATGAATTTTGATATGGGAAGTTTAAAGAAAATTGAAGTCACATTTGAGCGCGTTAGCGTAGGGTCTTCAGATGGATCTTAGTCGCCCTCTAGTGGTAACTAAGGCAAACTGAACTTGAATTTCTGGCATAATAAACGCATTTTTGAATTAAAAAAGCCTTACAAATTTAACAATTTTGAACATCTAAGTCATCTTTTCAAATAGTTGAAAAGCATGTAAATAATTTTAGGATTTGGAATTTTCTAGTATTCAAATTAGCTTTCATTTGTTGTTTCTATAATTTAAATTTTTGTTGTTATTTGAGTGTGTGTGTGTTTGTGATTGTGTGTGTGTATTCTTTTTCACACACACACACAAGAACTCAGAACCTTATGGCTTATGATAAATTATAGTTTTTTTTGCAGTGTATTTTGATAAAAATTCTAAAATATTAATACGTTTTTAATCAAAACTGAGATTACTGTCTTTTTTTTTTTTTTGGCAGTGATTACACTTTAAAAAAAAGATATATGAATCTGATCAAACTACCGATGTCAGGAAATCCAGAGGACAAAAGAACGTTTTAGGAAACATGGAGGAGATGGAAACAGTCAACAGTCAAACCGATGCTGAGAAATTCTGCAAAATAGAAAAGCATGATACATGAACAAATGAATTGCAAGAGGCAAAGAGGAGGAGAGAGAGAGAGACAGAGAGACAGAGAGGGAGAGAGGATGTACTTAGCAGTTAAAAGTTAAAGAGATTGGGCCCTCCCTGGTGGCACAGTAGGTTAAAGCATAGCACTGAGAGTCTAGAGCTGCTTCCGCATGAGTTCGATTCCCGCCGCCTGCCCCGGAGGTGACCACATGGCGCGGCAGACCTCTCCTGACCCGTCCGCTGCTACCCTCAGCAGTGTACTTCGTCGATCTGCCTGTTCTGTTCCCCACTCTGTCTCTGGTGAAGCCTCTCGCCGCCCCTGAGCCTCTGGCCTGCACCCCAGTTCTGTATGTACAAATAAATAAATCTTTAAAAAAAAAAAAAAAGTTAAAGAGATTGAAAAGACTATAATCATTTGTCTTATCTTGCCCTTATGCAGATCCTAACTAAAATAAGCAAGGTGGAAAAAAATATTTTTAAAATTTAAGAGATTGTGATTCTACATGTTCGTTATTATTAAGGGCTACTTTTAGGTGTGACAATGGTATTTTAGTTATGTTTAAAGAAAAACTTTTTTCTTTTAGAGAATCACATTAAAATATTTTTAAATAAGTCATATGGTTTCTGGGTTTGCTTTAAAATGGTAAGGGGGAGGGAATAAATGGTAATTACATATGACAAAATTTGTCATGGGTTTATGGTTGGTCAAGCTGGATGAATAACTAGGAATTTACTAGCTTTATCTATTTCTGAGTATATTTGGATTTCACTTTGATAAAACATTAAAAATATTAATAAATCTGTGACAATGTCTTCAGTAATAGTTACGCCGATGAATGCAGTAGGTCTGTCTCATATCATTAAACACCATTATTTTATGGACTACTGAAACAATTTTCCTTACTGTCTTTTACCCAAACCTGCACACTTTGCCCTCATTTTGTACTGAAGTTACAACCTAAAGTTGCTAAAACAACACTGTGAGTCTTGATTTGTTGAACTGCTAAGAATTTGTGTTGGTCTTATCAGAACTTAATTCCAATCTAAATTAAAGGGGATCATAAAACAAAGGTCGCTGCTTTTTAGGGAGTATACCATGGGATAAATTCAAATTACCCAATTCCTTGCAATTAAATAAAAGTTTAAGGATAAGTCATCAGTGCCTATAAGTTGTCAGGAATTATAAAGTTAGAATAGTGACAGGTTAGCTAGAGGCAAAGAATAGGACACTGATTGACCGACACCCTCATACTCTACTTGGCTTCAGGTGTTCAGGCCTCTTAGCTAGATAACCCCTCCCTAACAGTCTCCTCTCTTCCACCACTGACACTAACCTCAGCGCAGGTTGAAAGTCACTTCCCTACCTGTTCCAGGACGGCTGATTACTGCTTTGCCCACCTCCTGTCACCCTAGATTCTTGCTCTGAACATGCTGTCCATGCAGATCTAGGATCCTGCCATTCTGCCAGACTTCCATCACTGCCCTTTGCTAATGTAATGTTTCTTTTCTATTGTTTTTCTGCCTGCCTCCCACTTCCTACCCACCATAAGGACAGAGAGGTTTTCCTATGCTCCTAAAATTGTATAACATGTGCAAGTTATAGTCATAACAATTTATGGCACCAGGATTATCATGTGTCAGTAGATGGGGCACCGGCCTTAGATTGAGGGATCAGTGATGAAACCATTTGAGTGGGGTCTATATTCTGACTTGAGCAGAGTTTTTGCTCAGAACAATTTTCATTGTTGCATATAAGAACTGGGGTACAGGCCAGAGGCATGGGGTGTTAGAGGACTCACAAGAGACAGAGTGGGGAGTAGAGCAGGCTGACTGATGAAGTACACTGCTGAGGGGAGCAATGGGAGGATCAGGAGAGGCCTGGCACCCCTTGTAGGTCACCTCCCTGGTTGGGGCTCGAACTCATGCTGCAGTGGCTGAGGAAAGCTCCATAGTGCTGTGCTCCAACTTATTGCACCACCGGGGAGGGCCCAGATTGTCTAAATAATAATGGGTAACAAACAACTGTAAAATCCTAGTTTCTTGTGGAAACGAGATGTATTTCTCACTTTGCACTATGTGCCTACTATGGGTTGATTAAAATTCTACTCAGCTCTTCCCACTCTGGGGTCCATGTTGATGAAACAGCCACCATCTGAAACACTGCCAATCACTGTGACTGGTGGGGAAAGAAACTACGAAAATTGTGTACTGGGTGTTAAAGCTTCTTAAAATTTGAGCCTCTGACTCCTAAATTTTTTTAAAAATTAAAGGTTGGTTTAAACATTGGTTTGAAACATTTAGGTATATAGCATTATAATTCAACATTTGTATATATTCCATTGTGGTTTTCACCAAAAATTTCATTTCCATCCACCATCCTATTGACCCCCTTGATCTAACTTGTCCATTCCCTTTCTCTTCCCTCTCTAGCCAGCGTTCTGTGGTGTTTTTCACAAATGAGTGAAAATCACTTGGTTCTCTTTCTCTGTTTGAAATAATTCACTTTGTTTAATGTCCCTTAGATCTGTCTTGTTACAAACGGCAAAATTCCCTCATTTAATAGTTGAGTAGAATTCCATTGAATACCACATCTTCATTATGAAATCATTCTTTGAAGGCATTTATGTTGTTTCCATATCATGACTTTGTGATCAGTATTGCAGTAAATATAGGAGTGCAGACCTCTTCAAGTGGACATTTTGGTAATTTCAGGTCTGGGATCCACAAATAACTGGATCCAATCCCTCACTGGCAATCCTTCTTTACAAGATTTTTGGGGAAAAAAGAACAAAAAACTCTAGTAAAAATGATAATATGCTTTTCATTGACATGCTTATCTCCCAGTAAAGAGTTCCAGTAAACTAGGTAGGATCCCACGAAGAAGCCTTTCTCTGATGAGCTCTGTTAGCCTCAACAGTTTGGGACTAAAAGGTGTTAAATGCTTGTTACTTCCTGAATCTTATTCTTGTTAATTCTGTCAGTAATGGAATGAAATTAGCACAAGTTACAGAGAAGAATCTAGAACTTGTTTCTGAAACTCTGGGATAGTCTCCACCTCCATTACCAGTCACTTGAAGAAAGAACCCCTTGAGAGGAACTCAGAGCAAGAATCAGTCACCCGGAAGTATGTGGGACCAGAAATGCCCAGTTAGCTCTTAGGAAGGACAGGTTCATGGCCATACTTTACTGCTCTGGCTGTCAGAGGAGGAGTCAGAAGGGACATCAAACATACCGACCCTGACATTTCAGCAGTTGTAAAATCTTTAGACAAGCAGGGCTTATTTGCATGAACCACAGCCACCATTCATAGGCAGATGGTACTGAAGAGAAAGTCATGAGGAAATGGGGTTCCCTTATCATGAGCTTCCTCCTGGGCAGAGTTGGAGATAGAGGGGTAATGAACAGTGCTTTGCTATGGGCATACACCTGATGTGGCGAGAAGCACCCTAAGTCAAACCATGTAAGGTATCAGTGTATAAAGTAAGCTGTAAATTGGGTAAGCACATAGGATATCAATATAATTTATCTTTTAAACATTTTATTTATTTATACATCCAGAAATGAGGTTCAGGCCAGAAGTGCAGGGGCAGCAAGAGGATTCACCAGAAACAGAGTGGGGGGACTCTTCCTGGTGGCACAATGGATTAGGATGCACCACTGGAAGCTAGCGGCAGTTGCTTCAGTGCGAGTTGGATCCCTGTCCGGAGCTGACCCACGTGGTGCAGCAGACTTCTCCTATCTCACCCGCTGCTCCCCTCAGCAGTGTACCTTGTTGATCTGCCTGTTCTGCTCCCCACTGTCTCTGGTGAGTCCTCTCACTGCCCCTACACTTCTGGCCTTCTGGCCTGTACCCCAGTCTCGTATGCATAAATAAATAAACCTTTAAAACAATAGAAATAGAGCGGGGAGCAGAACAGGCAGATTGATGAGGTACACTGCTGAGGGGAGCAGCGGGCGGGTCAGGAGAGGTCTGCTGCACCATCTGGATCACCTCTAGGGCAGGGGTCGAACTCACTGAATCAGTCATGACTTGGCTTAGCTTAGTTGCAGTGCTCCAACTTGCTGCGCCACCAGAGTGGGCCTCAATTAATTTATTTTTATTTCATAGAAGAAAGTTGTGTCAGTTTAATGCTTCCACTTTAAAAAGGTCATCATAGGTTGTTGCTTATACTGATTTCTTATAATTTTTTGGGTTCCCCCCCCCCCAAGAGCATACAACTATTTATACTTTATTTTTCTTAACAGATGAGAACTGGCCTATTTTTTAATCTTACAGAGAAGAGTGTGGCTAGGGACTGTGACTAGGTGCGAATGTCCTGTTGAGTTTCTAATTTGGGTCCCTGTTTCTTTTCCAGCAAGGATTCTTAATGGCAAAAAGAAAAGAATGTAATCCCAATGGGTAAGTTACTTTTATTTTATTTTTGCAGACAGTGGTTTGTTAATGGCAGGCATCTTGGTTCTTTTTTAATAGTAGTAGAGAAGTTTGATTTAGACATTCAGATATGAAATTGATGAAAATGGTTATGAGGTTGTAGCATCTGAGTTTATTTCTAGTAGAAGAGAAGTAAGAACACTTGCTGAAGATTTGGGGGTACATTTGCTAGAATAGTTGGAGAGGGGCAAGCAGATGACCCTGAAGGAAGGTCTTGAGAAGGAATGAGGCGGTCTGGAATGCCTTTGGGGGGAAAAAAAAAACCAAAGACCACTGCTGGTCTATGTAAGGAAGGTAGGGTTACCCCTGCTGGAACCTTCCCTTCCTCTCTTCCCTAAGTAGACACAGAATACTACTTCCCCTTTCCCTTATCAAAGAAAATCATTCCTCTACCCTCCTTAGCTCTGCAGTGTTGTGCTGTATCATGATCGGGGCTTCCGAGCTCCCATCCATCACTGCTGTGGATGTGACCTTGACAAGCCCATGATTTCTGCAGGCCTCTGTTTTATTTATTTGAGACCTGAGGATAATTTTCCTTTGAGTTAATTAACACAAAGTGCTTAGCAAAATGCTGGGACTATCTTAAGTACTTGGTAAAAGTATGTGCTCTGTATATATATCTAAATGTAAGGGGTCAAATTTCCTAAGGTGATTTGATGTTTCAACAATTTGACACACTATAAGATCATATATCTTATTTTTTGGCTTATAATTCTTGCCACTTTTAAGATGAAGGCACCCAAAGACAGCGATTTCATTTTTATTTATTTATTGTTTCAGTCCATTTGTATTGATCAACCTTTCATTTATAAAACAATATAATTTGGGGAGTACCACTCCACACCTCAATAGGTGTATATACTCCACTCACTCACCCCCAAAGTTCTAGTGCCACCATCGACCCCTCCACCGTTCCTCCTCCTCCCTGCCTTTCTTACTGGTAACCACCCTATTTTTCACAGACAGCCTAAGAGTTATTTTTGCTGTGTTTTCCCAGTTGGCTTTGTTTATTTATTGTCCTCAAATGAGTGAACCCACCGCTGTCTTTCACTTGCAGTCATCACCTCAAGTTCAGCTGTACTGTTACAGTTGTTTTCCTTTGCCTTAAGAGCTGAGTGATCTCCCACTGAGTGTGTATCTTCACCCAGTCAGACTATGTAGATAGACACTTAGGTTGTTTCCTCTTGATGTAGTTTTTGGAGTCAGTGGGTTTGGAGTGCGGAATCTGTGGGTTCACTCTGGGAAAGGTTTCACCAAAGCTCCCCTTGCAGGGCAAGTTTCCCCATGGGACAGAGACACTGGTTATATTTAAAAGAACAGATTGATTAGAAAAAATTATTAGGAAAAATTTATTAGGACACTTGCATAGACACAAGCGGGCAGAAAAGGCTGCCCTGAAAGGGACAGGCTTTCTGAGAGAAGCCTGCATGGTTATAGGAGGGCAGCCTTGGGGAGGGTGGCTTCTGCTGAGGGAGGTCAGTGCAGAGAAGCTACGCACCCCCTCCCGCCACCCCCCTGCAGGTACAGGTCTCAGGCTGGCAGGAGGCTGCTGCCCTGTGGAGGAAGAGAGTTGGTGGAAAGACGCACCTGCACAGGCACGGGGGGGGGGGGGGGGGGGGGGGGGGGGGGGGGACAGAGGATGGCTGCCCAGCAGCCCAGTAAGTGCAGTGATTACACTGGTACAGTCCTTTTCTCTTTGTGAGGGGCTCATGCCTTTGTGGAGTGGCCTATTTGCTGCTAATTTTGGGTAGTTGTAGAATCTGACAGAGACCGGAGATTCCACAGTGGGCCAATCTCTGTATCTTTACCCTCAGGTCTGTGCTCCCAACGCTCCCTACAGCAGTCTGATACCTGCTTGGGCCTTAGCCTTGTCATAAGACACTGTACAAGCCTACGGGTCTTGATTTCTATGGCTGGGCTAGTGTTCATGTTAATCCCCTTTACCCCCTCCTCCAAGTGTGAGTCAGGTTTTAACCTTGTGATGCCTGCTTTAGGTTTTCTATTCTTCCCTCTATCAGTCTGACTTGGCATTTGGTCCATCCATGTCTTCTTTGAAGAAGTGTCTATTTAGGTGTTTTGACCATATTTTTATGTTGGGTTGTTATTTGTTTTTGAGTTGTTTGAGTTGTTTATATATTTTGGAAATTAACACCGGATGTGTGATGTGCAAATACCTTCTCCTCGTCAGTAGATCGTGTGTGTGTGTGTGTGTGTGTGTATGTGTGTGAGTGTGTGTGTGAAAAACTACTATTTAAAAAGGAATGTTATCTGTGAAGAATGTCAGGGTAAGTTATTTGATCTATTGGTCTCAAGCTCTTATACTGGTTCGATGTATTTACACACACACACAGAGCAAATTAGGGAAAGCTCTCTGCTCTCTATATGGTCTTTACATGTCTTAGTTGCTCAGTGAGATATTGTGGCTTTCAAGAAATACACATTTGGTCTTCATCCACAGTGCCTGGCTCACAGCTCCAGCTCCCAAAAGTCTTGAAATTCCCTTGGTGCTGACTGAAGTTAAAAGTGTCTCTTGTTATGTTAATGAGGTGACTTTTGGGGAAGTAACTGGGGATGGGGACTGGTTGCCAGGAGAAATAACCACATGATGAGAGGAACTTCCATTCTTACCCCAGACTTTGGAGAAGGAAAGAGGGACTGGAGGTTGAATCAATCCCCAGTGGTCAAAGAGTTAATGCCTCTGTAATGAAGTCTCTCTTAAAATTCCCAAAAGGATGGGCTTTGGAGAGTTTCCTGGTTAATGAATGTGTGGAGGTTTGGAGAAGACTGGATTGTCTAGAGAGGTCATGGGAACTGTCCAGTTTTCCTTGCCCTGTGTATCTCTTCCATCTGTCCCTAAATAGTATTTTATTTTTTTATAATAAAATTTGGGCCCAGGGCCCACCCTGGTGGCGCTAAAGGGGATAAAGCACAGCACTATGAAGCTAGCAGAAGCTGCTTCAGTGTGAGTTCTATGCCCACCCCCCCCAACCTCAGGGGACCCACATGGCACAGCAGACCTCTCCTGTCTCACCCACTGCTCCCCTCAGCAGTGTACTTTGTCAATTTGCCTGTTCTGCTCTCCATTCTGTCTCTGGTGAATCTCTCACCAACCTGTACCTCTGGCCTGTACCACAGTTCTGTATGTATGAATAAATGAATTTTATTTTTTAAAAAATTGGGACCCAGTGAGTAAATTTGTTTTTTTTAAAGTTCTGTGTGCGGGCCCTCCCTGGTGGCGCAGCGGGTTAAAGCACAGCACTGAGAATCTAAAGCCGCTTCCGCATGAGTTCGATTCCCGCCTGCCCCGGAGGTGACCACATGGTGTGGCAGACCTCTCCTGACACGCCCGCTGCTCCCCTCAGCAGTGTACTTCGTCAATCTGCCTGTTCTGTTCCCCACTCTGTCTCTGGTGAAGCCTCTTGCCGCCCCTGAGCCTCTGGCCTGTACCCCAGTTCTGTATGCACAAATAAATAAATCTTTAAAAAAAAAAAAAGTTCTGTGTGCTGCATTAGTAGTTTAATAAAAGCTGAAGAGAAGATCCTGGGAACTTCTGATTTATAATCTGTTATTCAGAAGCAAAAACAGCAGCCTGGGTTTATAAGTGCATCTGAGGTGGAGTGTGGTTTTGAGATACTGAGTCTTTAAAGTGTAGAATCCACTGAGTTCTTGTCTTTTGGGTGTAATATTCTCCCTGTTGATTGCAGGAGTAGACCTAGGCATCTGAGTCAGAGCAGCTAGGACACTGTTCTGGAGCACTGACCTTGGTTCACCTAACCTTGAAGTAGACAATGATGTTTTGGTTTTTTATCCTGGTGGACAAGAGATTTATAGTCAGGTATTCAGGGTGGAGTCAGGAGGATAGAACAAAATTTCATGGCAAAGTCAAAAAGGGCGGTTCCTGAGGGACCAGGTAGGATTTTACCTTGAGCAGGTACTTGTGTATCAGCAACTAAGTGGGTGCCTCTATTGGGCAGACATGTATGCCCTTTTCTTTGATTGTCTTTCTTGCCTCATGCCCCTCATGTCCCTCATGTCCCTGACAGTGTGGAAGGTCAATTTTTCCATGGACCTATATTTGAGAACCTTCTATATTTTGCCTGGGTCTGTTTTCATTCATTATTCACTGTTTCTCTGGGACCACTGTCCCCTGTTCCTCTCTCAGTGCACACAGCTCAGCTCATGCCTAGGAGAGCCTGCAAAATCAGAGAACGGTAGCAAGAAAGCAGATGATTGCAAGGAGTGGTTTATATCTTTCTCTCTCTACAAAATACAAACATGGTTTCAAAGACCTAGCGAATGTAGCTAGACAGTGTGCTGTTAAAGTTAAGGAGTGCGCCTTATTCATCTTTTCTCTCCCAAGGTCTAACAGAACATCTAGTTCAAAGTAGTGTTAGAATCTTTTTTTTAAGATTTATTTATTAGTGCATACAGAACTTGGGTACAGGCCAGAGGTGCAGGGTGGAGAGAGGCTTCACCAGAGACAGTGGAGAGCAGAACAGGCAGATCTATGAAGTACACTGCTGAGGGGAGTAGTGGGCATGTCAGGAGAGGTCTGCCGCGCCATGTAGTCACCTCTGGGGCAGGTGGGGATCGAACTCATGCGGAAGTGGCTTTAGCTCCTTAGTGCTGTGCTTTAACCTGCTGCGCCACCAGGGAGGGCCAGTGTTAGAATCTTAGGAACTAAACTATATTTAATAATAATAATGATAATAAAAAGAATCTTAGCAAGTAAATAACATCTCTTGTTCTCCTACTTAAGTTAAGAGCAGGTCAAAGGCGTCAAACAGTAATCAGTAGACTGCTGCCAGCACCTCCATGGTCTGTGTTCACATTAGAAAGAGGCGCCATCTTTTTTCTTCCTTCCTTTCTCCTTCTTAGAAGAAATCCCCATTCCTGGAAGATGATCATAGAGAGGGACTGTCTCTCAATGGATGAGTTAGAAAAAAGATTCTGGGAGCTGGTTTGGTGTGCAGAACTGCGCTGCGTTTGAGTTCCTGCTGTCCTAGGCCAGTGCCTTTCTTTAGGTGACTGGAGATCTGAGCAACAGATCTTCTGTTTTTACAGCAGAAGTTGAATTAGAGTTCATTTTGCAGATATGCCACCACATTGGGCTTTGTAATAACCTCTGATTGATTGAATTTACCCTTCAAAATAGGATTTTAGTTCAGATTCTCCTTGTTCAGCTAGGACATGGCCCATGACGTGTAACCCATAGACAGTGAAACAGGGTGTGTCCTCCCTAGTGAAGAAAAGCTGGGGCCATAAGATCCTCTGCCAAGTCCCCTCAGTTCATTATCCCAAGTTCACAGAGTCCACACTAATCTTCTTCTTTTCTTTCCCCTGGAATGAGTCTGTTAGGAGATGGAGAGGGAGGTTGGGCGTGGTATTGTTGTAGGAGTTTTCACTTACAGAATCATGAGGCCAGGAGAAAGGAGCTACTCAACATAAGTACTCAATGTTTCCTGAATGAGGGGTTACATTTTATGAAGAGGAAATTATGCTGTTGTATAAATGCAGATAGGAGAGAATCATAGTAGAATTATCAGTAGGCAAGTTGGGTGTGTTGAATGTTTTGTGACTTGAAAATATGTTGGGGTATGAAAATGATACCTGACTTATTATTTGGAGGATTTTTGTCAAATCTTGATGCTGGCAGCAGTTGGAATACCCACTAATAGAGGACCAGAAAAGAGGCTGTTTGAAGGAGTTAATTGTTCAAGAGTGAGGTGGAAATAATGCAACAGGTGCTGATCTTGTTGGAAAAAGTTTAATCTACTAATCGAGAAGATTATTCAAATTTGACTAGAAGGAGAGTAGATAGGAAATTCCAGCAATGCATTCTAACCTTAGGTATTTTTAAACTGATTCATCTCTAATGGATATAATGATAGTTAACTTTAATACCTTGTATGGACAAAAAAGAGGTAAGTCTATGAATTCTCAAATGTCTGCTTCAGCTGGAGAATTCTTTACTTTCATGAATCAGACTTGCATAAGAGAGTGGAAGAAGTGAGAAGGTGTATTTTCATGCTTTCTTGGGGGCTCTGTATATACATATATGTTATTTACACTAATTACATTGACTAATTATTTCATAGTTATTAATTAATTCATATCAGTTTAATCAAGGATTTTGAGGTCCTAAGACAACTGAAATAAGCAGGTTTTGATGTTTTGTGGAGGAAATACCAGAGGTTGGATTGGTAGGTGTGGCAGTGTGGTAAAGAGCGTAGCCAGGAGGTAGAGTGAAACAGTATTTACTTGGAAAAATTTGGATCTGTATTGGTTATTTATTGCTGAATAAACAGCTATCCCAAGACTGAATGATTTAAAATAATTTATTACTTGCTCATAGCTAAGATAAGGTATCAGCTTGGAGGTGCTGGCTTGACTGTTTCCTTAGAACTCTGTGGTCACCTACTCCTTCTAGATAAACTGATGGTTCAGCTGTGGGTTGGCTTGTTCCAGCTGGCCTCCCTCACATGGCTGGCAGTTGGTTAACCATTGCTTCAGATACCTTGGTTCTTCCCAGATGACTTATTATTCTCCAGCAGGTTACAACAGGCTTGTACAGTGCTAGGTCAGGTTTCCAGGTATATCCAGGGAATAAACACATTGTAGAGTTTCTAGCCTCTGCCGTATATCATGTTTGCTAATGTCCCACTTGGCATGTCACATGACCAAGCTCAATTCAAAGGGTGGAGATAAGGAATTTGTCTTCATGGGAGGATCTATAATGGCAGAGGGAGGGGAAAGATTTAATAGCACTTTTACCATTTAGTACAGTATTCTAGGCTAAGATGAAACTTTCAAATTGGAGAGGAAGAAAGATGGGGTTATGGTGAGGGGAAAAGTGGGCAGGAATGATAATCTTTGTCCACCTCACAGTTTTTTCTGCCATTTTCCTAAACTTAGGTTATTGTATAGTTAAAAAAAAAATTTGGCATTTCAAAATCTACAATGAAAACCAGGAATTCTTGGGAAAAGAGAAAGAAAGCTAATAGAGGAGCAGAGTGAGAGTAATTAGCAGGCATGTTTTACAAAAATATTTGAAATGTTGCACAAGACTTAGCCTTAAATATTATTTCAGCTTATCCTGTAATCTAGATCTGATATTAACCTCATATTATCTGGATGGGAAAATTGTGTTAGGGGCTACTCTCCAACTCATAAAATTGTAGAAGGAGTTTGAGAACACCAGAAATCATACTTAATAAAGCTGAAAGTAGTCATTCATGCTCAGGTGTTAAATTCCTTATTGTTGTGGAAAACTGGAGAGAAGACATTGTACAATAGGTTCTTTTTCATCAGCTGCGTCAAGAGAATAACAGGACATATGTGTTGACCAATATTACTGCATTGTGTATGCTGGCGGCTTAATGAGACCATTAGTGATCTGAGCAGCGTCATTTCAGAAGTGGGAGGAGGTAGGGAAATGGTGGAGGGAGTTGCTCTCCCTTCAGTGAGCTCATCTACCGAGGGACTGAATTAAACAGCAAGTGGAGCCAAAGGAAGAACTTGGCTCATTCTCTCTTCACCTGAGCCTTCCCTTCTCTTGTTAGCCGCTGATCCTGAGACTCAGTCCCACTTTTCTTTCAGTAAAATATAGATAATCGTGACTTGGAATTTACATAAGCCAGAACTCAACTCATCTACCTCTCTTGCCATTCTTCTTTGCGCATTTGATTTTTAAATTAAAATTTATTTTTTAGGGGCCTCCCTAGAGGCACAAGGGGTTAAAGCGCAGCACTATAAAGTTATCCTCAGTCACTACAGCATGAGTTTGATCCCCGGCCAGGGACGTGACCCACATGGCATGGCAGATCTCTCCTGACCTACCTTCTCTTCCCTCAGCAGTGTATTTGAGTCACTCTGCTTGTTCTGCTCCCCACTCTGTATCTGAATCCTCTCACCTCTCCCCCACCCTACAACTCTAGCCTGCACCCCCGCTCTTATATGTAAAAGATAAATACATCTTTAAAACAAAGATTCATTTTTTTTTAAGAAAAGTTTTAGGTCCACAGGATAGTTGAGGGGAAGGTAGCGGTTTCCCATGTATTCTTACACTCACACATACAGAACCTCTCCTATTACTCCCCATCAGTGAGGTACATTTGTTCAAATTTTCCTTAGAAAGTGTTATTTTGAAATAATTTCAAGCTTATGGAAATATGGGTAGAATAATAGAGGCTCCAATATACCCTTTATTCAGATTTAATAATTTTTAATGCTTTGCCATATTTGCTTCATTATATTCTCTTATCTCTCACACACATAGTTTTATGAACCTTTTGGGAGTAGACTGCATTATTATTCTCTCTGAATTCCTAGTGCTTTATGTATTTCCTAGGAAAAGTGACATTTTCTTACCATATTATAGCACAGTTGTCAAGTTCAGGAAATTTAACATTGAAATAATGCCGTCTGCAGTCCATAATCCAATTTGTCAATTGTCCTAATTATGTCTTTCCCCCCTTCCATATAAGATCCAGCTTAGGACTGTGTATTGCAATTGGTATACAATTTTTTTTTTCTCTTTGTATACAAATCTGGAGGATTTCCTTAACTTTTCTTGATGACCTTAAATTTTCTTTTCTTAATGTTTTATTTTTATTTATTTATGCATGCAGAACTGAGGTACAGGCCAGAGGTGCAGGGGCAGTGAGAGGAGACAGAGTGAGGAGCAGGACAGGCTGATCTACTGAAGTGCACTGCTGAACGGAGCAGTGGGTGAGACAGGGGAGGTCTTGCTGTGCCCTGTGGGTCAGCTCTCTGGCCAGGGTCAAAGCCAGGCTGAAACAGCCATAGCACCTAGACTTAACCCCAACACCACCAGGGAGGTCTCCCTAATATTGATTTTTCAAAGAATATACATAGCTGTTTTATAGAAAGTTCATCACTTTGCTTTGGGTTTTGCTGATTTTTCCTGATGATTCGATTTAGACTGCATTTCTAGCTGCATGCATCAGCTTTGTGACCTCCGGGAGTCCATCTGGCAGCCCCTCACTGGAGATGTTAATTTGCTCACCCAAATCAAGGTCTGATTTCTCTACTGTGAAGTTACTATTTTCCTCTAAACCATTAAAAATATGGGCCCTCCCTGGTGGCGCAGTGGGTTAAAGCACAGCACTAAGAAGCTTAAGTCACTTCCACATGAGTTCGATCCCCGCCTGCCCCGGAGGAGATCCACATGGCATAGCAGACCTCTCCTGACCTGCCCGCTGCTCCCCTCAGCAGTGCACTTCAACGATCTGCTTGTTGTGCTCCCCACTCTGTCTCTGGTGAATCCTTTCACCTTCCGCATCTCTGGCCTGTACTCCAGTTCTGTATGAATAAATAAATCTTATGATAGTTAAATTTATATATATATATATATATATATATGTATGTATAAGGAGATACTTTGGGATTATACACACATCCACAATCCACATTCTTCACCAGAAATTTCCCCATGACTTTTACAAACACTGACAATTCTTGTCTAAATAAATCATTTTAGGAGTTATAGTTTGTTTGTGTGTGTGTGTATGTGTTTTTTTTTTTGCCTTTCCATAATTTTAGGAGCCTGACTCCCAACAATAGCTTTCATATTATGAATTTTCTGGAGATAACTCAAAATAGTTTCAGAATAAGTACATCATATTACAATGAGAAACAAACTTACCAGAAAAATCAAGATTTGCTTGAATTTATTCCTTTGATTGTGACAATAATGTCAAAATGCTGTGCTCAAAAGTTCCTTATATTGATCCCCCTTTTCTCCCTTTTGTGTGATATTTACCCTCCTATATCCCCCAACATGGTTGTAAGGTAAGGTAAATGAAATTGGTCAAATTATTTACACTACTGGCCACTATTGGTGGTTATCAACTGTGGCCTTGATCTTAACATGGAAAGCAGGTGGGTGCAGGGCATATGTGCCTGATTATGAACATCTGAGGTTGGATGTGCACAACTGTGCCATCCAAGGGGTGTCAAATCGCTGTCTCTCTGCTGGTTTGTTTCCCCTGCTTTCCATTAAAATCTGTGAAAATGATGCCAAGGGTCCAAAATTCTCTTTCAGATTGTCCAGTTCTTGGATGAGTAAGTAAATAAATCTTTAAAAACAAAACAGGGCCCTCCCTGGTGGTGCAAAGGTTTAGGGCACAGCACTGCAAGCTAACCGCAGCCGCTTCAGAGTGAGTTCAATCCCTGGCCCTGGAGGTGATCCACATGGCGTGGCAGACCTCTCCTGTCTTACCTGCTGCTCCCCTCAGCAGTGTACTTCATCAATCTGCCTGTTCTGCTCCCCACTCTATCTCCAGTGAATCCTCCCACCACCCCTACACCTCTGGCCTGTACCCCAGTTCTGTATCTGCATAATAAATTAAATCTTAAAAGCAAAACAAAACAAATCTATAGAACCAATGGTGAACAACCCAGCCTAGGATGACTGAAGAACAATGGTCATTTGTTTAAAAGACAGTGATGTAAATTTATGCTTGTAGTCAACAAGGGGAGTCTGACATTTTCAAAAAAGTCATTAAGTAACAATTATACTTTAAATTTCTTAAACATGTAAAATTACAATGCACCTGTGTTCCAAAGAATATGAATAAGAAAGTGTGAAAAGTGGAAATCCTCCTAATAGCTATGATCAGGGAAGGCATCTCCAATAAGAAAACATTCATGATGGAGTCAAATGGAAGCTGAGAGTTAAACAGAAAAAAGAGAATGAATGGAAAGAAGGGATAGTGCTATAATAGCTCTGATGGTTCCTGGGAAGGGAAAAGGACTTCCTGTGGACTTTTCATTTTAATAATTTCCACCAGTATCAATACATATTTTGCCAACATTATGCATCTACAAAAGGATATAGTTCAACCATCAATAGGCCCTTGTTGCTCTAAGTCATACTTCTGTGTGAGTTGGTTCCACTGCAGACTGGTCTCACTCAGTCTGTGCAATATCATTCTATAGCTGCTACTTAAATGCTATTTAAAGTTTGGTCCATTTATTTTGAGCAATCTGGCCTATTACCTCCTTCTGAGAGTTTTCTCATGACATAGCAAATGGAAGCTATGGTGTGTGAATACCCTAAATAGGAGTCATCCCATATGCTAGTAAGCTTGGTGCTGTCTGTCCTGTTCCTACCTTATTCATATCTGTGCTTCTTTCATTCTCTATTACCCTAATATCTGTTAAAGAGTTGTATTTAAAAAAATAATTCAGACATAATCCTCTAGTGGGGTGTTTAGATGGGGGCAATATAGGAAGTCTGGATTACAAATGCCCTTTATAGTACGGGTTGATAAAGTCGAGGGACCGCATGTAACAGATACTGAAATTGCAGGAAGACATGCTAAACTGAGAAATCAGAAAGGAGTCCATGATGGTTACTAAATTCTTTTAAAAAGGTTTATTTACTTATGTATACAGAACTGGGCTACAGACCAGAAGTGTGGGGGTGAGTGGATAAACGAGAAACAGAGTGGGGAGTAGAACAGGCACATTGACTGAAATGGACTGCTGAGGGGAGCCGCAGGTGGGTCAGGAGACATCTGCCACACCATGTGGGTCACCTCACTGGCCGGGAGTCAAACTGGGGCTGCAGTGGCTTAGATAGCTTCATAGGGCTGTGCTTTAACACCTTGTACCTCTAGGGAGGCCCCTAAAAAACTAAATTTTAATTTAACCCATTGCGCCACCAGGGAGGGTCGATTGCTAAATTTGAGAAGGGAATGGTTTGGGGAAATCTTATAAATATGAAAAATTAAGGGGCTCAGAATTAAAAGAAAAATAATTATGTTTATTGAATTTCTGAGTTGATGTTCTAGTCTATGATTTGCTTCTCTATACCAGTTAGTTTTTATGTGACCATACAGTGATTTAGTGACTTGAGGTGACAATCATTTGTTTGTTTTGATTCTGTGGGGAGTAGGGCTTGATTGCTCTTGACTGAATTTGCTCTAGTTTGATTGCCTAAGGGCTAGAGTGTCTGGGCTGACCTTGGCTAGGGCAATTCAGCTTGACTCCAGTAGGTCTTTCATGCCCTTCCATTTGTTTAAGCTGGAAAGGATCTGAGAGGGAAAAGTGAAGCTTTTTGAAAGTACATTTTCAAACCTCCACTTGCATCAGGTTTCTTAATGTTCCAGTGGCCAACACAAGTCTCATAATTAGTCCAAGAATCAGTTGGAAGTATGGTCCCTACAAGGAGGCATGGTTAAAAGGAGGCATGGTTAAAAGGAGGCATAAAAACCTGGGGCCGTTAGTGTAATCTATTCATGATACTCTCCATACTGTGATGTCTGTGTCCCTGTCATTCCTTAGAACTTGCTCTTAACTCCCATTTTTGGTGGGGTGTCATCTCTTCAGAGCATTTCACAGTATTGATTATTAACTATTGTTCAATATGCATATATTTAAAATATATGTATGGGAGCCTTTCTGGTGGTGCAAGACTCCCATACACACAGCACTGTGAGGTTGTCTGGAGCCACTGCAGCAAGTTTGAATCCCAGCCAGGGAGCTGTCTGACATGGCAGAGCTGTCAGGCCCGCTGCTCCCCTCAGCAGTGTATTTCTGTAGATCAGCCTGTTTTGCTCCCTACTCTATCTCTGGTGAATCCTCATATCCCCTGCACTTCTGGCCTGTACCCGGTTCTTTTTTTTTTTTTTTTAAGATTTATTTAGTTATGCATACAGAACTGGGGTACAGGCCAGAGGTGCAGGGGCAGTGACAGGAGAGTGTGGAGCAGAACAGGCAGATGGATGAAGTACACAGCTGAGGGGAGCAGCAGGTGGGTCAGGAGAAGTCTGCCACACCATGTAGTCACTTCCGGGGCAGGCGGGGATTGAACTCTTGTGGAAGTGGCTTTAGCTTCTTAGAGCTATGCTTTAACCCTAGGGGCCACCAGGAAGGGCCTACCCCTGTTCTTATATGCAAAGTAAATAAATCTTAAAAAAAATTATGTATGCATGTAAGAACTGGGGTGTCAGCCTGAGGTGGGGTGGGGGAGGTAAGAGGTTTTACCTGAGACAGAGTAGGGAGCAGAACAGGCAAATCTACTGAAACACACACGGAGGGGAGCAGTGAGTGAGACAGTAGAGGTCTGCTGTGCCATGTGGGTCACCCTACTGGAAAGGGATGGAACACATGCCTGCTACAGTGGCTGGCAACAGCTTGATTGTGCTAAGGTTTAGCTTCCTCATGACCAGGGAGGACCTCTTCCTTCTTTTAATTTTTTAAAATTTATTTATTTATTCATACAGAACTGGGGTACAGGCCAGAGATGTGGAGGGTGAGAGAATTCACCAGAGAGAGAGTGGGGAGCAGAACAGGCAGACCAACGAAGTACACTGCTGCGGGGAGCAGCGGGCGGGTCAGGAGAGGTCTGCCACGCCATGTGGATCTTCTTCCGGCAGGCCGGGATCGAACTCATGCGGAAGTGGCTTAAGCTTCCCAGTGCTGTGCTTTAACCTGCTGCACCACCAAGGAGGGCCCCCTTCTTTTAATTTTTAAATAGTATCCTTTCCTGGCTTCCTTCCTATTATTTTTCATTAGACTTTCTCATGGTCTCCTATTTCTGTTTCTTACTGTTTTAATGTTGAGTTACCCAGCTGTGTGGGATTTAGAGTCCATAAATGGCACTACTTTCTTCATCTCCTTAGTTTAAAATCAATTGAGGAATAAAACACAGAGATAAAAATAAAGACATAACTTTATCACTGACAAAACTAACTATAAAAAATGTGACCTTGAGTGAGCATTTAATAAAGGCTAAAAAATACTCAGACATAGAATTAAACTTCCATTGGGTTGAAGGGACTGAAAGTCTCCCAGAGGATGATGGTTAGAGAGAAGGGGTACATGATCACTGCTTTCCTACAACACCCCCTGCAGGATGCAACAGATGGAGAAATAGGCCAGGAACACTGTCCTCAGAGAATAACTTCACACACTAATGTGAGGTTAGTCTTTTTCTAGTGTCTCATCATTGATCTGCTTCTATTTTCATTCTTTTTAGCAAAGTTATTTATGCACATCATTTTAGCTGCCTATGTACATTTTCTTTTACTCAAGCACAGACTTCTCTCCAAAACTCAGACCAATTATTCCTACACTATTGGTATCTCTTCTAGATTTTGAATAGAATTCATGAACTCAATATAGCCTAAATTTATTTGCTCATTCATTCAATCAACAAGGGATTTACAAGACATTTTCAGTTCTGTTTATTTTTTATTTTTATTTTTCCTACTCCTTTATCAGGGCTATGTTCTACCCAAATAACCCAACCCCCAAACCAGAAAGTTCTCCTTGGCTCTCTCTTTTATTTCCTAACATTCAATCTGTTACCCAGCCATTGGTTCATCCTTCTCAATCTCTCCAACTGACTTTTTTATTCCATATAACCACTTAACTTACTCTTGACATCTCTTAGATGTCTACAAAAAGCTCTTAAGTACTTTACCTCCTGCTTCTTGTCTCATCTCCTTTGGATTTGTTTTGTGTAGTACACAAGAGATTGGTGTCCTATATTCTGCATTATGAGAAAGAGTATGGGCTTTTGCTGAACCAGCTCTGCCACTTAGTTATATATCTACAGTGACTTACTTTTCTCGAGCTTAAGAGTTTTGGTTTTAATTTTTGAAAGGAAGATCATACCAACCTTATCTGGATGGATAGCCTGTGCTAAAGCCTAGTGCCTGATCTACCACCAGACAAGTAATGGCTAACATTAAATTATGGGCCAGGTGTTGTGTTGAAGCATCATACACACTATTTGTATGTGTATGTGGGGTTATCATTCCCGCTTTCCAGATGACGAAATGAGACACAATGTGCAGTCACAAAGCAAGTAAAGTGGCAAGAAATTTAAGCCCCATGAGTCAGCCCCCGAAACACTTGCTCTTATCCAGAATGCCACTGCCACTAGGAGAATTAGGGTGGCGAGAAAACATTGTGAAGTTTCGCCTTGGTTTTGGCTTCTATATGAAATTGTACAAGTTTCATAAAGCTTTTGAGCATCATTTATCTAGTCTATAAAATGACGATAAAATACCTACTTGAAACATGGTTGTAGGGCCAGCAAGGTACGGGGCAAGTTCTCTATTGATTCAGCAGATGGGTAAAGGAGAGTCCTGGAGCCCTTAGTGGCTTTCTCAGGTTTTAAATGATTTTTCCACACCATTTGTAGTGAGGCAACCAGGTGCAGGGACGGCGGGGGCCTGAGGAGCCAGGAGGCTGGCAGGGAAACTTTTCTCTCTCTAGACTCTCTGGCTTTCTCTCACGGTCTCTCCACTCCACTGCTCTCGGCCAAGCTCCTCTGCCACACACCATCCTCTGTGATGCTGCCCTTACAGGCTCAGTCTCTCAGCTCAGGTGTGCTCCTTATGCAAGCCAATAACGAACTCCAGGTGTCCACCATCAGGCATGCGAACGCCTAGCCCGAGCTCCCAAGCTCCTTCTGCATTAGCACAATCAAAGCTGCAGGTGCTGGCACAGAGGCCAGAGGTGCAAAAGCCTGGGCATCTTCATTTGCCCTCTGGTTTCCCTCTTTGTTCTTCTCCTTCATCCCCATGTCTCAACTCTATAGTCAGCATTCAAGGGTTTTCCTTTTAGCAGGTTTTTTAAAATTACTTTTTATTTTTGCACAGAACTGGGATACAGGCCAGAGGTGTGTGAGGGATGAGAGCATTCCCGAGACAGAGTGGGGAGCAGAACAGGTAGATTGACTGAGATATACTGCTGAGGGGTGCAGCAGGAGAGACAGGAGAGGTCTGCTGTGCATACGTGAGTCAGCTCCCTGGACAGGGAATGAACTCCGGCCTAGTGGTGATAGCGCTTAGACTTAACCACTAGACCGCCAGGGAGGTCCCATTTTAGCAGTTTTCAATGAAAGTGGTATTTTAACACTACTTTATTCCTACTTCTTAATTGTTTTCCCTTGTATTTAGCCTTTCCCTTTGCTACGTGAAGAGGTTTCTGCTTTGTGTTCTAGGATCTTTTTTGCTGTCTTTATCCAGTGCAGTTTCAGAGATAACCACCTTGCAGTGGTGAATGCCCACATGACTGGAGTGCCATTCCCCTTCTCCTGCTGATCTTACTCAATCCAGATGACGTATTTCTTCCTATAAACTAGGATTAGATTGCCAAGTTTCTGTCCTTTATTTGTTGTAGAACAACCTGAATTTCATTTTCCTTTTGAATAGGCATGGATCATATATTATATTTCAGTCTGAGCTCTTGGGAAAGAAGAGAAGACACGATTTTCCTATGAATGTGGGAGGTGCATCAAAAAGCCTTTTACCATTCTTGTTCTGGTCAGAAGTCATAAGGGATTGAGCTTCATTTTGGCCAGTGGCAATTCAGCCATGGCCATAAGAGGGATGAGCAAGGGTTAGATTTTAGATTTGTCTTTATCTCACCCAAAGTTTGGATTCTCAATACTCCACATAATAATGACACTTTCTGTATATATCCTCTGGACTTAATTAATTTCATATTATCCCTTCCAGCTCCATACATATTACTGCAAATGACATGTGAATCTCATTTTTCAATTCACACTTCTCCCACTAGACAATGAACAATTGAGGAGCAAAAATTGTGTATTTCATTTCAGTATTCCAAGACTTGGCCCAGAGTAGGCACTCAGTGAGTGCTGGATCTGTGAAGATTAAATGCAGTAATTGGAGATGGAAAACTTGGCACATGGCTGTTGTTTAATAATAAATATTTTCCAGGGCCCTCCCTGGTGCCACAAGGGGTTAAAGTGTAGCACTATGGAGCTATCCACAGCTACTGTAGCACGAGTTCAATTCCTGGCCAGGGAGGTGACCCACATGGCTCAAAGACCTCTTTTGACTTGCTTGCTACTCTCCTCAACAGTGTGTTTCAGTAGATCTGCCTGTGCTGCTCCCCATGCTGTCACTGATGAATCCTCTCACCACCCCCCCAACACCTCTGGCCTGCACCCCAGTTCTTGTACACATAAATAAGTCTTTAAAAAATATTTTCCAATGTTAACAATTTCTGTATGCTATTTATCCTATATTCTATTTTAACAATTATTTATGTTACTAGGGTGAGATTGTGGCTCAGCATTCTTTATGTTACCCTTTGTTTTTGTCCACATTTCTGAATTTCAGCAATATCTAGTGATGTCTCTAACAGTTTAGACAATATCTTATTTATCACTTTGAATGACTATAGAGAAATTCTGCAAACTGCTTATTAACCTCATTGTCCAGACACAGTGAAAGTCTCCAGTTGTTTAGATTTTATTAAAGCATGCTCGTTCTGTTGTTCACTGACATAAATTACAGGCATTTCCATTAAATACAAGAAGACAGAAGAGATTCAGCAAGTATTATGCAAAAATGACACAAAAATAAACATGACAAGTGATAGAAGTTTGGAGATCCTTTCAGAAAGGTACAGTGTGCTAATCTTTGTCTTCTCTTTTGACAAAGACTGAGAGCTGGCAGCCCATGCTGGGGAGAGAGTATTGGAGGAGGGGAAGAAAGACTGGGACACAATTTAAATGTTTTGACAGCTTAGTCAAAGTAAAATGCTGCAAGCATTTGCACATTTTAACCCCTGCTGTAACAGCTGCAATTCTTTATTGTGCTAACTAATCCAAGAATCATTTCTTTGGAAAACAGTATCTCATACTTGCCACAAAAAATGTGAAAAATATCAGGTGGGCAAGAAATTGAATGCATCAAATCTCTGGTAGTTGGCTATAATTTATTTTACCTTAATTTTTTTGCTTTCATTTTTCATTAGGTTGTTAGCCGTGATATAACTAAAAATGCTAGAGTACTCTATCTTATTCTTGATGGTCTCATGTGTGAAATTTTAACCAGACTTCCTGTCAATATAAGCAGAGTTAATGATCAGGGCTAAAAAAAAAAAGACTGCTGCTATTTAGTCCTAATGGTGACTAAGTCTATCCTTCATAATTGGTTATTTCTTTTGTCAAAACACTGCTGATTGAAAGAGGCCAGTCAAACAATAACACCATCCTCATTGTTGAGCAATGAGGTTTTGAGGATGGCAAGTCTTATCTCTCCCTCCCCTTCTGCTCCTTCATTCCCTTCATTCTCATGTCATGGTATTTAACTAGAGTTGAGGTAAGGAGAATGCAGGGGAAAAGGAATGTGGCATTTGGGACATTAACAATACAGCATTTCATCTACAAGAAGAATTTAGATTGCTGGACTATTATTTGAAATGAAATCCAGGTGCACTAAGCTTTCTGCAGCATTATAAAATCACAACTCAACAATTCACAACCACTTACTGCTGTGTTAGGCACAGAGGTGAATTTAAGAATAAAAAATTTAACTATAAAAAATGCCCATCTGCCCTAGATCTCTGGAAATGAATTGGGTAAGAGTGTAAAATTCAGCAAACAAAATGTCCATTTTCTAGTTTATTAAGGTAGTAGGAGTGTTGAGACTAAGTAGAGCCAAGACTAAATCATTTAGAATAAACCCTCTCCTTGAAATATTTTACTTGTGTTGTGAAATTACTATTTTTTTAAAGTTTGATTTCTAACACATCACTATGTTCCCTCTCCTGTTTTATTACTGTTGTTCTTTCCTGTGATTTTTTTATTTATAATTACTAAAACTCCATTTACTTCCACTTGACTTTAAAGTTGAAACAGGAAATATTTCCAAGTGCCAAGAATGGAGAGGAATCAAGTAATCCAGAATTGAACATTAAGTACTTTTTGTTTGCTTATCAGATTGGTGGGTTCCTTTGAATCTCTTGCCTTCTTAACTGTGTAAGATAACTGTGTTCCTTCGTAGGCACCTGTTTCTTGCCTTTAAATTGCTCTTTCCCTTGTAATGGGCTAAGTGGCTGCTGCCTGGAGAACAAATAAGTCTCTGTAAGCACTTAACTCACACCTGGGGAGAGGCTTCCTTAACGTTTCATTATGTGTCGCAGTTCCAGTCCATATTTGAATAATGGGCAAGAACAATACCAAATATCTTTAATGGAGATTCATTGGAGGGTAAGGGAGAGAAAACGTGACTGCTATAGAAAAAGAATCTAAGAGATGAGAGTAATAGGGGTAAAGGTTCTTATTCCTTCATTTTCACAACTTTCTTGGTAAAATTTCTTTGGTTTCAAAGCTGCTTCTGATATTTTGAACGTGGGCAGAGATTATGGTGATAGCATTTTAATGTCTGTGTGATGTAGTTTTTTTGAGATGGGTTTGGAGGGTGGGGTCCTTGGGCTCACTCTAGGAAAGGTTTCACCAGAGCTGCCTATCAGCAGCATGTGGTGAATTTCCCAGGCAAGATTCTCCATGACACAGAGATGTTATCTATATTTAAAGAGCAGGGTTATTTGGAAAAGGGACAAGAAAGAGGATACTTACATAGGCACAAGCGGGCAGAAAGAGCTGCCCTGAAAGGGACAGGCTTGCAGAGAGAGGCCTGCGTGGTTGCAGGTGGGCGGCCTTAGGAGTGCGGCCTCCTCTGAGAGAGGTCAGTGAAGAGAGGCCCCTGCATGGTGCAGCTCAAGGGTAGGCAGGAGGTTGCTGCCCTGCCTACCCTTGACACTCCCAACAGCAGTCTGATACCTGCTTGTGCCTTATGACTGTGATAAGGCACTGTAGTCTGAGGGTCTTGATGTCTATAGTTGGGTTAATGGCCATGTTAATCTCCTTTACCCCCACCTCCTTGTGCGAGTCAGGTTTTAATCTTGTGATCCCTGCTTTAGGTTTTCTGTTCTTTCCTCCATCACATGGAGGAAAGGTTTATCACCTTTCTAAATTGCTTTCCCATATTTTGTGACTGGGTAGAAGGGACTATTTACATATAAAGTTTTCTAAAAATGGTCAAAATGTGTTCACTTATTTATTTACTCCATCTATATGTTCTGTCAGGTTTCTTTGGAATCCTCACTTTTTCTCAGGTAACATGTGAATTCATACTTTGCCTCTAGCATGCTTTCTCACTGCTTAGTTTAGGTTAGCAGTGGCTAACCTAAACTAAGATGCAGTGGGGTGAGGTGGTTACAGGTGATCATGAAGGAAGTAAAATACTTTCAATGACAAATATACTTGATGACAGAAGATACTCATTGTATTATGTCAGAGATGATAGAAAATGAAAATTGCTAAAAGTAGGTATGTCTATGCTTTGGAAGGACAACTTCTGATTCTTTGCTAATAATAAATCAATTTAAATATTTCATTTGGGTTTCATTTCATTATATCCTAGTAGGTAAATTAGTTTTGTTCTTCAATACAGTATATTTATTCCAAGAATAAAGATTTAGTTTCAGCATGTTTAATTTATTGTACACACCAGTTATTTTAAATGGTTAATCCCTGTTAGCGACTGCTCTCCAACTATTTTTATTGTAGAACTTTCCATATTAACCAGAAAAATGGCCAAATGTAGGCTTATTGCTATAGGTCCTCAAAAGGATCAGTGAGACTTTTCTCAGTAGCCTTAAGGTAGACCTTTTTCTATCTTAGTGTGGGAAGTAAAGGTTAGTCTAGGCCCAGAGAGTCTCAGGAAATCTACTGCCATTACTTAAAGATTGCACATTGGCGCTCCTTGGTGGCCCAACCTGTTAGGACAGCAGCATTGCAAGCTAGCCCTAGCTGCTTGAGTGGGAGTTTAATCCCGCCCGGGAGGTGATCCACTTGTCACTTGTCATAGCAGACCTCTCCTGCCTCACCTATTGCTCCCCTCAGCAGTGCACTTCCTTGATCTGCCTGTTCTGCTCCCCACTCTGTCTCTGGTGAGTCCTCTCACTACCCCTGCACTTCTGGCCTGTACCCCAGTTCTGCATGCATAAATAAATAAATCTTTAAAAAAATTCTTTTGATAATTTTTCTTTTTAAATAAAAACCCGTCTACACTAAAGAATAAGGCTCTCCAATATGTGTTGCTTTGGTATTATTGCAAACTGAGATTAATCAAGAATCTACTGGTCACAAGAAATTACTACTTCTTTAACATTTAGAATGAAAATTGGGTTTATTACACAGATAAGGTTATTTTTATAAGAAATAACTTTACTATCAGAGAAACCTATTTATCTGGCAGGGTAAACATCCAGTTATAGAGCATTTGGTCTTCAACACATGAGTGACCCTCTCTTCATCACATAAATCTCCTCTACTAGAAGTTCCAGGACCTTGTTATCCCTTTCCTCAACTCAGGATATATGCCCTGATTTTGCCTGATTGACCTAGGAATCCACATCCACAGCCACATGGATTCAGTTAAATGACATAATTAAGCCTGTCCATTTCTCCTAATAATCTATGAGATGTTAATTTGATTGCTTTGTTAGCCTGAGAAGAACCCAGAGGGGAAGAGACAATCTCCTCTACATCACTACAATACCCATTTTATTTTGAGTGGAATTCTTGCCAATTAAAAAAAAATCTCAGTAGTTTATTGACCTTCACATTTGGAAACTCATTCCCGTTACTTAAATGCAACATCAGCTAAGGTTGATATGTGGTATCTGTTCACATGGCCACATTCATGTGATTGAGTTTCACCAAAATAGAAATATAATATTTTTGGCTTCAACTTGTGGTCTCTTAAGACCATCATATATTTACATTAATATATAAATATATAAAAACATGTACTACAAGAAACATATAAGTACATACCATATAAATAGCTAAATAAATATAGAATACAGACATTTTCAGCATATTAAAATCCACTATATATTTAAGAATACTATTTCTTTTTTTTTAAGATTTTATTTATTTATGCATACAGAACTGGGGTACAGACCAGAGGTTCAGGGGCAGTGAGAGTATTCACCAGAGATGGAGCGGGGAGCAGAACAGGCAGACTGATGAAATACACTGCTGAGGGGAGCAGCGGGCAGGTCAGCAGAGGTCTGCCGCACCAAGATTACTATTTCTAAAAAAAAATTATAAAGACTTCAAAGTTTTCACAGGACTTAGAATATCTAAAGAAAGAGTATTTAAATGGAAGTGAATGAGAATGATGTTATTTTTCTGAAACCTACCAGGGAGTGTTTTCTTTTTGTTTAATTGTCAGTGTGATAGTTTTACATTTCTGGATTTCTTCCTCTGAGTACTCATTCCATGGCTTTATCTTTTTTCTGTGGTCTATAGTTTTTTTGAAAAAACCTCTTTACATCAGTAAATTCCAATTTGAACTTGATATATTTGCTATATCCTGCATTTGTGGAATCAGTTCGCCCCACCAAAAACTGCCAAATAAAGAGCTACATGAGAAACTAACATGTTGTGGGCACCAGAGCGTGCTAACCAATGACAATGCAAAATAATTTGAGGAGTAATTGTTTAATGTTTCATCTCTACCCTGGAGTTTTATAGGTTTGGGGTCCGTCCTGCTAGAAAAATCAGATGGACTTCTCAATAGCGCCAGAGTAGACCTTTGTCACCTCGTTATAAGAAATAGAAGTCAAACCAGGAGTTATAGTACAGTTACTTGGAGAATGCAGATTGTTTAGGGTTGAGAACAGTGAGGGTTCTGAAAGCTAAGACAAATTTCTGTTTTTGCCTAAATCCTCCACGCTCCTCGCTTCCCTAATCAAAGAAGCAGTCAATATATCCTAAACTGCCTTTTTCCTAGTTGAAGAAGGAATTACCGCTTTCTATTTTACTCTGACCAGAAGAATATACTTATGGAGTTTCATCCACTCTAGGTCCACTAGTAAACACTTTATCTAAGAATCTCATCTTTACTCTCCAAGTAAGAATGAAGTCACCTCCTGCTATGTGTCATCTGAAGTCTCCCCTCCCTGTCCCTGATGCCCCAGGGCCTAGAACACAGGATAAGAATTCTAAAATTTAGAATTTACAATCCTGTGCATTCACCATATATATGTAATTAAATTCATTGGTTTTCCTTTGCTAGCCCATCTGATGCTGCTTTGATTAGTCATCCAGTCTGAGAAGAGCCCAAAAGGGTAGAGTTGACTTATTTTGCAACCCAACACAATCCATCCTCCTGTCTATAAATCAATTTGATACATATTTGTACACATTTGTTACAGCAAGTGTTTTATTTCTGATGAATGTTGCTGTGGAATTTTCTCAGTAATCATAAAACCATGAAACTCATAAAACAAATGCCTATAGTTTTATTCAAAGCTAAAACTCTTGTTTTATGTATTTTATTTGCACTTTCATTTTTTACAATTATTGTCGTTGATTTATATTTGAGAGTTACCCGGAAATCACCTGGGTTCATCTTTGTTTAAACAGATGCATTATTGTAATTATGTAATAATTGCTGCTGTAGGCGAAAAGCATCGTTTAGGCATTTTAACTAAGGCTGCTGTGTTTCAGCATGTTAGTAAATGGGTCCCATTTTTTCTTCATAAAATCTATAATCTAGCATGTATTGTAACAGGGATAATGTTCTAAGATTTTTTTTTTTAAGATTTATTTATTTGCACATACAGAACTGGGGTACAGGCCAGAGGTGCAGGGTGGGGAGAGGAGAGGATTCACCAGAGACAGAGTGGGGAACAGAACAGGCAGATCTACGAAGTACACTGCTGAGGGGAGCAGCGGGCAGGGCAGGAGAGCTCTGCCACACCAGTGGATCACTTCTGGAGCAGGCAGGGATCGAACTCTTGTGGAAGTGGCTTAAGCTTCTTAGTGCTGTGCTTTAACCCATTGCGCCACCAGGGAGGGCCCGATGTTTTGTATTTTGAGGAAATAATCTGTTATATAATCAAACTTATTTTAAATTGTTGATGTACTTGTATTTTTCCAGTAAATTCAGGTATAACTGCATGAATGATTTAAAGAAGACACAAAAGACCAATTATTATTTCTATTTATTGATTTATTTACATATATATTTACATTGCTGTTCATTTTAAAAGTGGTTACTTCCCCCCTCAGGTTTACATCCCACAGAATTTCCTTGCCCTGTGTGCCTGTACACCATCACCACAGTAAAATTATTATAAGAAGAAATGACTTTGTAGGCGATTACTAGATTCAGTATTCATGCGTTTATCTTTTATTTTGCAAGGACAGATTGGTTATATAATTTTTAATAATTTTTAACACTCACTTTTATAGCAATTGTACTGTAAGTACCACATTCATTAATTCTCCTTTAGAACAAAGTGTCAATAAATAGCTTGGTAAAAGAGAATTTATAACTTTTTGTTTTTGTAATTGTTAGAGTCACTAATCTTAAGTTCTAGATTTTGGGTTGCTTGAGTATCTCTTTGATTTATTTTGGCATTCTTTTATTATTTTTCCATCTTATCATTCATCTATCTTCCATGATGGCATTTTTGAGAAGTCTGCACCTATAGGAGAGTGTCTATATGCAAAGTAATTTCTTCTGTTAACATTCAAGTCCCCCCCTCACCCCCGCATTAAATAGTTATGAATCTTTTAGGAGTATGACACTGGGTGAGAGAAGATATAAAGGAGCAGAAAAATAGGGAAGGTTAAAATGGTATAGGTGAAGTATTTTAACAGAAGAAGTAGTTATAAGTAAAACACTTTAAGGGAAATGAATGGATTAAAACAATAAAGAAATAGATAAATATAGGAAAAAGCAAATATCCTATCTTATTCATTTTAGTTAAAGCAAACATGGTCTCATGAATAGAAATATATTAAATTCATGGAAGATGTTAACATCAAAATATATTTGGACACCATACGTTAGATAAAGCATAAACTTACACCATGAAGCTATTCTGTTATTTTCTTTGTAAACATAATTCTCAGGGACAGGAAACTCCAAATGACATCAGCTTCATGTTTCAATTACAAACTAAATTAAAATTATTTTAGAATAAAAATGGGATGTATCTTCATTTAGAAACCAGATGTCCTATTAAGTATAATTTCCTCTGTTGGCTGCTTTATATTAAGGGCAAATTTAAAACAAGAACAGCTTCTGTCAAATATAATTATACCCCTTGTGTGGCTTTCATGGTCATGGAATATAAAAGTAACTGAAAAACAAATGTGAAAAATAGTTTTTTTTGGGGGGGGTGTCTAAAGTAGTTGATTTAATCTTAATTCTACTCTTATTTTCTTTTTGTATTGCTATTTCAGATTTTGTTTTGCCTAGATTATGTTGAATTGATTGCTATATCCAATCAGATGTTTCTGTTACAGTGCTTAGAAAGAGTCTTTCATTGCTCTATCCAATATTCAATTATTAAATGCTTCTTTGGTGGAGAAAATTTGCATTTTGAAAATTATTTTCTTTGTTGTGTAAAGAATCTGAAATGGATGTAGTACCACTAAAGATAGAAATGTAAAGCCACATCTGGTATATGGGAATTAGAGTCCTTTTTTTATTTAAAAAAGATTTATTTGTCCATTTATTCAGAGCTAGTGTGTAGGCGAGAGATGGGGTCATGGTGGGTGGGTGTTGAAAGCATCTTTCAGAGACAGAGTGGGGAGCAGAACAGGCCCATCTACTGAAATACACTGCTGAGCGGACAAGTGGGTGAGACAAGAGAGGTCTATACCATGTGGTTAACTCCCTAGCCAGAGCTTTCCCTGCGGACAGCTTTGTGGTGTTGAGCCTTAACCCCTTGCACCACCAGGAAGGCGCCAGAGTCCTTTTTATTTCTTTCTTTGTGCATATTCTGCTAAAAAATCCTTTTGTTTATTGTTTTGGTTTTTCTCTTTCTCCTTTAACCTTTTTAAATACATATTTCTTTTGGAGGTATTTGCAATCATCTTTCTGCTGCTTATGCTTTATGACATTGAAAATTATTGGCAATAGGAAAATCTTGGCAGTAGGCAATTGCCTGGGTCTTAAAATAGTGTCTATTCTAGTGCTTTCTGTGTTTTTTGGTGGTCAGAACCATTGACTCCAGAAGTCACAACTGTATCAGTAGTCTTGTTCTAAGTATTCTTATAAATCATGTCTGCACTCTAGCATTGGTGAAGAATTCACT
>NW_004567113.1:10354584-10356333 GCF_000260355.1 Condylura cristata
CTTATGTGCTTGTCCTTTTCTCTAGAGTATATACCTAGAAGTGAAATTTCTAAAACTTTACTAAAAAATATCAACTTTATCTCAAAGTGGTTGTATTAATTTAACAGAAACTGTCAAATTCTTCCCTAAAGTAGCTACAAATTTAAAGCCACCCCTCTTCCACAGCAGGCTATCTATGACAATACCTTGTGTTCGACTTTCTTATAACACTTACACATTTTCTTTTTAAAAAAGATTTGTTTATTATTTATGCATACAGAACTGGGGTACAGACCAGAGGTACAGGTCGTGAGACAATTCACCAGACCAGAGACAGAGTAGGGAGCAGAAAGGCGGATTGATGAAGTGGGCGAGACAGAAGTCTGTTGTGCCACTTCACCCCACTGACTGGGGATCAAACTTGTGCTGCAGTGGCTGTGGATAGCTTCCTAGTTCTGTGCTTTAACCTGTTGCACCACCAGGGAGGGCCCAGTTTATATTTTCAGACTAAATTGTTGGTCATGAGCTGGCACATTTTTAATTTTAAATTTTAGTTGCTCATTGATAATGAAGTTGGGTTTAGTTTAGTATGTTAATACATCATTTAGGGTTATTTTGTTTTGTTTTGCAATATATATTGGCCTTTGCCCATTTTCTTCTTGAATTGTTTTTCTTTTCATGTTAATTTGTAGATATTCATATTTTCTAGTACTAATTTCTCTGTTGAGCATGGCACTGAAAATATTAACACCTAAGGACATCCCTGATGGTGCAAGGGGTTAAGTCTCAGCACTATGAAGCTATCAGCAGTCACTGCAACATAAGTTTAATCCCTGGCCAGGGAGCTACTCCACATGGCACAGCAGACCTCTCCTGTCTTGCCTGCTGCTCCCACAGCAGTGTGTTTTAGTAGATACGACTGTTCTGCTTCCTACTCTATCTCTGATGAATCCTCTCACCCCCTTATACCTCTGCCCTGTATCCCAGGGGTTGTATGCAAAAATAAAAAAATCTTAAAAAAAATGTTGACACCGAATCTATTTGCTTATGCCACCATATGCATATTTATATTATTTTATATGCTACTTATAATATTTTATACTTTTATATTTTATACTTTATGTGTATATACATAAATATATGTATATACGTACATGCAGTTTTTATATTTGATTGGTAATTAAGATTTCCAGTAAACTGATGGCATAGGACTAAAACTCCCAAATTTCAGGGATTACTACAAGAATATCTACATTGCAGTTGTTCAAACAAGTAATGTGGGGTGAGGGTGCATACTGCCCCACAGGTAAGCTGGTAGTGAGGGGCTACAAATATTTTCAGAGTGGCATAATCTACCGTACTAAATTTCCTGACCCTGTTCTTCATGGTTTCTGCTTTTTAGGCAGTAGGTAAGAAGTAACTCCCACTCCATTTTTAAAAACAGCTAAGTAGTATTTCACTGTGTATGGATGCCATAGCCTCTCTCTTAACTCATCTGTCTTTGAGCATTTAGGTTGTTTCCTTAGCTTGGCTGTTGTAAATAGGCTGCAGTGTACATGTATAGATCCCTTCAAACTCATGAATCTGCAGTCTTTGGGATAGAGACCTAGGACTGGAGTAACTGAATCCTATATTAGATCTATTTCTATATTTTGAGAAATCTCTACTATTTTCCATACAGGTTGGGCCAGTTATATACCCACCAGTTGTGTAGGAGAGGTCCCTTTGCTACACATCATCACCAATACTTGTTAATTCTGATATATATAT
>NW_004567113.1:10357893-10373637 GCF_000260355.1 Condylura cristata
CAAGCAATGCAAACTAATTTGGGGCTTATACTTTATCCAGCATTTTGTTCCTTTGGGTGATGTGAGGGGAATGTGTACACTTGGGTTTTCCCTGTTGCTAAAAGCAATAGAAGACTAAGCTTGAGAATCTACGCATATTAAAATGAGGGAATTAAAATTGTAGATTTAGTAGTCACATATTTGATGAAAGAAGGAATTTTATGCACCACAAAACTCCCTAGATAGTCTCAAATTATGTATTGAAAAAACTACTTTTAAAAATTAATTAAAGCATTGTCTTTATCTAAGTTATTTTGATAGGCAAACTTAGGTTCCAGAAAATTCTCTTCAAGAATTTCTTGCTCCTTTCTGTGATATTTTGAATTTATTATCTCTGCCACTTTCTTTAATTATTCCCTATCATTATCAAAAAACCAACTCAAAGAAATCTCTGAATTTCTTTCTGTACATGTGTATGTATAAGAAAAGGGAATAAAAAGGAAAAGAAGAAAGGGAAAAAGAAATGTTTCTTTGGTTCCTATCCCTCTCTCTCTGGTTACTTTCTGGCAAATAATAATTTTTCTCCATTGCAAATTTATACTGAAAATGACTGTATTCTGTAGCCCAAATGTCTGATGCCTGGATAAGTCTAATCATGTAATAGGAAGATCTAATTACTACTCCCCCCAAACAAGGATCACCTCACCGTGATATATTTGGGCTGCCTCTTATTCATGGCCAATTCTAGCCTGCTTTCAGTTATTATTCACTTCCTTCTTTACTTCTGCCCTGATCTCTGTATGTTCTGTTGTGGCACTTGACTTAATAATACGATGGATAAGTATGCAGTTTCTGGAGACAGTTGGTTTGGTTTCAAATCTTGTTTTGATAGTTATCAACTATAGAATCTTGGCTATTTCACTTAATCTTTCTGTGTTTCAGTCTCCTCACTTGTGAAACTGGAAGAAAACAAAACCCCACAGCCTCCATTTGGGGTTGTTGTGAGAGTTACATCCTTAGTGGGTTGGTTATCTAATATTCTCAGATACTTTTCCATTTTGATGCATACATGTTCTACATGAGCTGTCATTGTCAAGTCAGTACCTGTCGTCCTTGCTGTAAACTATGCATGGCTGCCAGAAACTGCTTTGTCTGCACTTAGAGCTCCTACATACTGCAGACTTTGTTTTCTCTTTCTCCTACTCCAGCTTGTAGTCAATGACTAACACTTGTAGAGTATAAATACCCTTTTTCCTTGCTTTCAGCTGTCAGATACATCTGGCTGACTCATAACTCTGAGATGTTTTACACCAGAACTTCCACAGGATTGAGTTATCCATATCCTGACATGGCTCATATTTTTATTGGCCTTTTGTTCCACTTCATCATTCTCACATCTACTAAACACTTTTATTAAATTATGTTAAGACAAACCATGGTCTTGTTCAGGGTAAATCAGCTTAGAACAGTTTGACTTACTTATTTTTTTTTTTTTTAGATTTATTTATCTGAGCATACAGAACTGGGGTACAGGCCAGAGGCTTCACCAGAGACAGAGTGGGGAGCAGAGCAGGCAGATCAACAAAGTACACTGCTGAGGGGAGCAGTGGGCGGGTCAGGAGAGGTCTGCCTCAGCATGTGATCACCTCCAGGGCAGGCAGGGATGGAACTCATGCTGAAGTGGCTTTAGCTTCTCAGTGCTGTGCTTTAATGCACCGCACCACCAGGGAGGGCCAGTTTGACTTATTTTTACAAAATTGTTTGCTCATAGTATGTTATGTAAATGTTGACAGTTATTATTCATGTTACTACTTTACTTGCCTAAGGCAACAAGGTTTGGTTAAACCTCACTGCCTTATCTTCAGAATACACATTTCATCATATTTAATAATTCATACAACAGGACTGTTAATATACTAGTTTATACTGTTATATACTAGTTTCCAGATTTGGGAATAACAGTACAGGACATGAAAGCATAAAACTGATTTTAATAAATAATGGTGTTAAAGAAGTTCCTAGGAGAAACAACTGAAAGTTAACACACACTGGTGCTGCACCCAAAGGGTCCCATTGCTTAGGGTGAGCACCTACTGGACACAAGAGCCTTGCATATGACACCAAAGAAAACACCAAAGAGATTTATACTTCATTAAACAAGAGATGGTGGAGAGAAACACCTGGAGGTTGTGGTCACAGGAAGGAGACTGCCTTACAAACCATAACTTTGCTGTTTGGCCCAGTCCCTCTGGGGAGGGATAGCTTAGTAGTATAGATACACTGTTTGCTGAAAGAAGTTACATGCAAAATAACAGAGGTGCTCACAGTGGGATGGGTCCCCAGTGAAGGAACAGGGGTATTAAACTGGATTGTGTTCTCCCTACACCAGCCTTCAGAACTGGTACTGATCTTGTGAAGCTTATTGACTGAATATTCTGCAAAAATCAGGCCTGGAATCCAAGAAAGGAGCAATATTTGGTAGTGTTTCAGGCATAAGCAGGCCCCTGCATCCATTCTCATCTGCATCTGGAAAATGCCAGTTGCACCTCCAACCCTGACCCATGAACTGCAAGATAGGTGTCCATATAAAAAAGAATTCAGAGAAGGCCCTCTCTGGTCTCTCAGTGGTTTAGGGTGCAGCAATGCAAGCTGGCCACTTCAGTGGGAGTTGGATCCCCAGCCCTGGAGGTGATCCACATGGAGCTGCAGACCTCTCCTGTCCCACCCTATGCGCTCCTCAGCAGTGTACTTCATTGATCTCCCTGTTCTGCTCCCCACTCTGTCTCTGGTGAATCCTCTCACTGGTCCTGTATTTCTGGTCTGTACCCCTTGTATGCCAGTTTTGTATGTATAAATAAATCAATCTTAAAAGAAAAAAAAGTTCAGAGAACAAATATGTAAAATAATTTAAAATTTGGAAAAGCTTAAAAAAAAGCCCATAGTACCACCTGCTGGAAAAATAGAAGTACTGCAAAATTCTAAGCTACTGCTATAGTCACAGTAAAAAAAAACAAAAACAAAACAAAAACAAACAAACAACAACAACAACAACAAAAACAGACCTCAAATCAGCAAAATTGGAAAATGGGAAGGTGGAAAGATATAACAGATGACTCACTGACACCTCAAGGGAATATGTTACCACTAGGAGAGATTAGCCTCCTAGAATCCAACCACAAAGATGGAAAATTTTATCCTCTTATTAGATGCAAACTTCAAAACTGCCATGATAAATTCAATAAAGATAAGAAAAATAAGAGAATGAATTCAGAAAAAAAAATAAAGAAATTGAAGCTTAAAAAAATGTAAAATGTTGAGGTCATCAATAGAAGAGATATGAAAATCAGGAAAAAGTCATGGAAACAGACCAAGTGCCAGATCAGATTAATGACTTTGCAGATGATAATGGACAAATAACAGAGAAACAAGATGGAAAAAATTAAGAAACACTTTAAAAATTATCCAACTTTATTAGGAAAGGCAACAGAGAATCATGGATATTCTGGCAGGGGAAGAGAGAGAGGCAGGAACAGAGATTTTATCCACAGAAATAATGGAAGAAAACTTCAAACCCAGAACTAAATCCTCCAAGATTAACACGTACTTAGTTATCCAAATATAAAAAGATCTATACCAAGACACAGAGTAGTGAAGCATCTAAGAGTTCAAGACAAGGAAATAAAGGTGTAGGTTGCTAGGGGAAAAAACAGATAACCTATAAAGGGAAATGTAAATCAATGAAATAATACCTCACAATTATGAAAGTGGCCTATATAAAAAAGACCAGAAACAACAAACGCTGGTGAGCATATGAAGAAAAAGGAACCTTCATACACTGGTTGTGGATATGATGACTTGTACAGCCCCTATAAAAAACAGGATGGAGGTTTCTTTCTTTTTTTGGAGGTTTCTTAAAATATTAAAAATAGATATATGTTCTGGCAATTACACTCTTTACACTCTTAGGTTTATACCTGAATAATGCAAGGCACTAATTCAAAGAGATATGTGTATGCCTATCTTCATAGCAGCACTGCTTATAATAATCAAATTGGAAACAAACTATATGCCAAGAACACATGAATGAATGAAGCATATGTGACAGACACACACACACATATATTCAGAATACTTTTCAGCTATTAAAAAAGATTAGTTCTTCCTTTTTTCAACAACATGGAAGGAATTGGAGGGGACTTTGCTAAAGTGAAATAAGTCAAAAGGAGAGAGACAAGTACTATATGGCTTTACTTATATGTGGAATATACAGAAACAAATCAGTCAGACAACATCAAACCAAAAGCAAATCCTACAAACTGATTGTAAAACTGAGGCTACTAAATATGGATGGGAGTGATAGAGAGACCAAAAGGGCGGGGTTCAGTGGGCTCTCCTAGAGGATGGTTGTTGCCTTGGAGGTGGGTCTGATATGGTAGCATACATCTGAGTAGGTGGGAGCCTATATTTTGAATCATATACAATGTTCTAAGTCAATATTACTATAAAGAGTTATGAATAAGAGAAACCATAATGAGATAGCAGTAAGCAGTAAGATAATCAAATAGAACAAAAGCAAACACTGGTGAAGATGTGGAGAAAAAGGGCCCCATTGTTAATGAAAATGTAAACTTGTCTAGGCTCTGTTTTTGGTATTATTGTGATGGATGTGGTATAGTAACATACATTTGAAGAGATGTGAACCTGTACTCCTAAAACATAATAGTGCTGTAAACAAACAGTGCCTCAATAAAAAAATAATAATTATAAAAGCTAAAAATCATAAAATGGTGTGGTGAATACAACTTATTTAAAGGGTTCAAGTCAACTCTACAAATAGAATCTGGCATTGCTTTACTCATTTGTGGACTATGCTTTGCTCTTATTCTGAGTAAAGTTTGTGTGGTGCAAATCCCCTCGAATTCAGAAAACTCTGTTTTACGTACATGGGATCTATCTAAGACATAATTCTGGATGTAATCCTTTTCTCTGAGTGCTTGAAGGTGAATAATACACCAAGATTTATATCTAAATAGCATATCAGATACTAACTTGATAAGCTTTTCCAATATGTAGGAGAAGAAAAAATAACTTTTATTAGAAAGAATACTTTTAAATTCTAGGGCTGCAAGCATTAAAAAAGCTTGGTCAGCTAACATAGTACTTTGTGCGCCACATTTTAATGTTCTTTTGAAAGAGATGAAACAATTTGCTGAGATATTAAATGCCAAGTTTGAATCCAGTGCTAGATTTCAAATGTTCAAATAGCTGTATTAAATGAATTTTAGAAAACTGGACTTACTGCAGTCATGTTATTATAGCTGTAACTATGGGCAGGGTATTTGTTTTTTGTCTCTAATCATAAAAAAAAATGAAGACACTAAAAGTGTCATAACCTAGTAATAACTAGAGACAGAGAAAGCAAGTATTTCAGGGCCACTAAAGTAAAGCTCTATTTTTGCCCCATTTTTAGTTATGAATTAATATAATCTTTAGGTTTTTCAAATAAACTCTTGCACTTACAAAATATTTCAGTTTAGGCAAATTCTAAATGCTGTTGAATAATGTTTAGCTTAGGTATTGAAGTATATGGTTTGAAACACTTAGTGTCAGAGTTTTAAGCTTTGGCATGTCTGGGGATATTCTGGAGCTCCCTATTCACAAAACTGTAAATTTAGAGAGAAAATGAAACTATATTATTCTATTCATTTTGGACTAAACTCCACCATAAATTTAGTAAACTATAAGAGATATTTATTGTTAGTAGTTGCAGTGTTCAGAAACAGGATTTGATATAGTGCATTAGTTTTCTACTACTGCTGTAAGATATTACCACAAATTTAGGGGCTTAAAACAACACACATTTATTATCTCACTTTTCAAGGATTAGGAGTTCAGCTACATTAAACTCTTTACTCAGGGTTTTAACATTGCAATCAAAGTATCAACTGGATTGCATTTCTTTTTGGAGCTCAGAGCCTTTTTATAACTCCTGCAATTGGTGGTAGATTTCTGGTAGGTCCTGAGGTTGTTGGACTGAGGCTCTCAATTATTATTATTATTATTTTTTTGCTGGCAATTAGCCAGGACACTTCAATTCCTGAAATCTCCCCAGTGCTTGACACATGGCTCTCTTACAGTTTATTGGTACACTCATTCAAGGTCAGCAGGAAATATTTATTCCCTTCAGTCTGAACAACTGTCTTATGTAATATAATCACAACAGTGACTATGTCATCACCTTTGCCATATTTTGTAAACTAATCAAGGGATTACCTTACTCCCTTTGCCATATTCTATTAACTAAGGAGCAAATCATAGTTTCCATTGCACTGAAGGGAATTAGGCAAAGGATTACATAACTCATTAATGGTCATGTTAGGAAGAGTCTGTTGAAGTTAATATGCCCCAAACTATGTAGTTAGGTCTGATGTCACATTAAAGCTGACAAGGGTCAGGTATTTTTTTCTTTTTTAAGATTGATTTATTTATGCATACAGAATTGGGGTACAGGCCAGAGGTGGGGGAGGAGGGTGAGAGGACTCACCAAAGACAGAGTAGGGAGCAGAACAGGCAGATTGACTGAAATACAGTGCTGAGGGGAGCAGCAGGCTAGTCAGGACAAGTCTGCCTCACCATGTAGGTCACCGTCTTGGGCAGGGATAGAACTCATGCTGAAGTGGTTGCGAAAGCTTCATGGTGCTGTACTTTAACCCAATGCAACACCAGGGAGGTCCCAGGGTCAAGTAGTTTTTTATTTCATATCATAGTATGGTAAATTGAAATGTAATTAAAGAAAGAAATATTGTATCATAGAAACACACTTGTCGCTGAAACCACTGGTGATCTTGAATAAAGTATTTTCCCACTTGAATTTGTAGTTTAAATCTCTAAAATAAGTGGGAGGTATTTGTTACCCTCATGTCTATAATGACAATTTGTAATGCTTTTTGGTTAAAGGTTCAGAAAATTTTGATGTTTTTATAGGGCTCGGAAATTTTCATAGGGAATTAGATCTGGAGATAAGAAAATGAGACTTTGAGAACAAAAGACAAACAAATTAAGAGATGCAACAGAAAAAAAAACCAAGATTCTCATTTTTAATAGTGACAAAAGATGAAATACCTAGGAATGAAATTAAAAGTCTACAGGAGCTATATGAAAACTAATTAAAATTTTACTAAGGACCATAAAGAAAACTTGAATAAACATTAAGATTTGGATAGTAAGGCAGTATTATAAAGTTGACATTTCTCTTTGTTAATTGACAAAAATAAATACAATACTAATATGGTTTTTGGGCTTGTTTTAAGTAGTTGTTGACCCTAAAATTCATATGGAAAAAATACTTGAAAATTTTTGAGTAAAAAGAAAAATAGAAGATTTAGGAGGGATTTGCTGATATTATATATAGAAATATTAATATCTATATGCTACAAAAAACTAAATTAGTTAAAAATGTAACATACAAACAGAAGTAGTAGCTATAAAACAGACTAAAATATATGTGTAACTTTAAAATAAAGGTTTATTTTAAATCAATAGTGAAAAGATGTTTACTTCTATTAACTGTTCAAAGGCAATGAGATAGATTCTTGAAAGAAAGCATAGAGTGACCCTTCCCCTCCTAAAATATATCCAGATGGACAAAGGCATAATATTTAAAAAAATATTAAATCATAATCTTACCAGAGGAATCATGAGAGATGGTTTTATCAACAATCTACAAATGCCCTTCTACAAATGACACAAACCACAGATAATTAGGTCAGAAAGATGATCTAATTTGACTTTATGAAAATACAAAACAAAATAAAAATATCATGATTATAAAAATTTGAAAGTTGGAAAACTATTTTGAAATATATAAAGAATTTAAATTGGCACAAACTCTTTGGAGGGTAAATTAACAATGTCTAGCTAAATAGGAAATTAATTCAGCCTTTGATCCTGCTGTGTATTTTCTATGCATTGATGATCAATGAACAAAATGAATTTGTGCAAGACTATGATAATGTTGTTTATAATAGAAATATTTTGAAGAAACTCAAATGTCTTTTAGTAGAGTATTAAAATATGGCTTGTGAGAATTATTAGCTTTGTTGACTTTATTGTGTGTGAATATATAGTAGGAACTTTACAGATATAATTTAACTTCCACAACATTTTGAAATAACACCTAACAAAAAAGGGTAAATGAGACATAGAGAGGGCAACTAAATTTTTCTGAATGAATAAAGGAGCTGGGACTCAATGTGAATTCTAGTGCTGACATATTCTTTCTAGGCTAAATATTTCCCAGAATATTCCCAGAATACAGAATTCTGGGAACTATAAAAAAGAAGAAAGTCATTCTATGTCTTGTACGAATAATCTAGATTATCTAGAAATATACATATAAACATTTTAAAGATATATTTTATGAGAAAACAGCAGGAAATAGAACAGTGTAGTATATTATTTGTGAATATATTGATAAGTGCTTATAAATAAAAAATCTTTCTTCATTGATAGAAAATTATTAGTATGAGTTTGCAACTGTGGAGAAGACCTAAGTCTGTTGGGGAATAGAGGTAGGGAGAAAATATATTTTTGATTACTTTGTGTATTTTGAGTTGTGTTTTATGCACATGTATTATCTATTAAAGTAAAGGAACTTAAATAACAAAAGCAGTAAACACAGGGAAGAATTAACTCAGTTTTTTTTCTGTGTGTGTGTGTGTGTGTGTGTGTGTGTGTGTGTGAGCATCTCACTTCTACTTGTAAGGACAGTTTATAAGAACTGAACATTCACCATAAATAAATGAAAAGATGAGTTCCAAAAGTTGAGAAAAGATACTTATAACATATGGAACCAAGGGGACTGCTATCTAGGACATACACAGGACTCTTATATAGGAGGCAGAGAAAGGCAAACAAGATAATAGAAAAAAATGAGCAAAGATAGAACAGATAATTCATAGAAGAGGAAGTTCAACTAACAAACACAAAAAGATGATAAATCACATGGATAGTTCTGGAACTGCTGCCCCTTTGAGGAGCAATGTAAGACTTAGTAGTGTGGAAGATGATCATGGACAGTGGGACTCACCAATTCTGTCCACTGGTACTCAAGAGACCCCTGCTAGGTTGTTCACAGCAGACTTCTTTTTTTTTTTAAAGATTTAAAAAGAGGTGTGGGGGGTGGTGAGAGGTTTCACCTGAGACAGAATGGGGAGCAGGAAAGGCAGATCAATGAAGTACACTGCTGAGGTGAGCAGCAGGCGGGCCAGGAGAGGTCTGCCACACCATGTGGATCATCTGCGGGGCAGGGATCGAACTCATGCTGAAGTGGCTTTACCTTCTTAGTGCCGTGTTTTAACCCACTGCACCACCAGGGAGGGCCCCACAGCAGACTTTTTTTTTTTAAGATTTATTTATTCATACAGAACTGGGGTACAGGTCAGAGATGCAGAGGGTGAAAGGATTCGCCAGAGACAGAGCGGGGTACAGAACAGGCAGATCCACGAAGTACACGCTGAGGGGAGAAGCAGGCAGGTCAGGAGAGGTCTGCTGCGCCATGTGGTCACCTCCGGGGCATGCGGGGGTCGAACATGTGGAAGTGGCTTAAGCTTCTTAGTGCTGTGCTTTAACCTGCTGCGCCACCAGGGAGGGCCCCACAGCAGACTTTTTAAAATAAAAATCTTATTGAATGTGTTAGGGAACAAACCTTTTATCTAGAATTTCTAAAGTACTTGGTCATTGAGACCAATGGCATCTATGATATTGGCATCGTTGACATGTTTTTAGATTTTTTAGTAGTTGCCATAGAGTTTACAATACATTTACAATGAATCCAAGTACACATTCAAATAATGCTTCATGAGCACTGCCAATACTTTATAATGACCATTGTGGTTATTAGTTTTATGTGTCTACTCGACTAGGCAAGGGACCACAAGATTGAAAAATATTTTCTGATGCTGTTTCTAGATGAAATTAACATTTGAAAGAAGTCAGAGACCATCTTAGTTGTAGGGTAGCAAAGAATTACATCTGATTTCCTCTCAGAGCCCATGCAAAAGCAAAGCATGAACAGAGAAAAACAATTCAAAGATTGAAAAGGAAAGAAACATCAAAATAGATTCTGATTCCAAAAAACTGATGCCCAATCTGGTGGCATCATCTAATCAGGCCAAAGTCTGAATAAAACAAAAGACAGAGGAAAGAGGAAGTTTTTCCTGCCTTGCTGAATGAATGGGGACATCTCATCTCCTTATCAGCTACTTTTGTGTACAATTTACACATCACTACTCTCCCAGGTTTGTGTGTGTGCTTCCAGCTTGCAGATGGCAGATCTTGGAACTTCTAGAATACATAATTTTGTAAGCCAGTTTTTCATTTTTTTCTGGAGAATTCTGTTAATGCACCAAAATTTCCTAATTTCTCCTACCTGCCTCTGTATCACTGCTGTCTTTTATTTCACCTATGTGTATAATAATTATGGAATACATTCTTCTTATTATTATTTTGAGCAAACTGTTATTGGAACAAGAGAATACAAAAGTTTTTATGTACCTTAAGTAGCTTCTTCTTAAGCTCCTTATGTAAATTCAAATTTCTGACCTATATAATTTCCTTCTCGCTTAACAACTTTTAACAGATTTTCTAATACTAAGTTACTCAATTTTTATTTGTATAAGTAGTCTTTGACTACTTATTTGTGTAAGTAGTCATTTTTGAAAGAAAGTTTTTGGGAGTCGGAATCTATTTTGATGTTTCTTTCCTTCTCAATTCTTGAATTATTTTACTATGTTCATGCTTTGCTTGCATGGGTTCTGAGAATAAATTAGATGTAATTCTTTGCTCCCTATAAGTAAGATATGTTCTCTGACTTTCCTCAATGCCTCGTGGTGTGTGTGTGTGTGTGTGTGTGTGTGTGTGTATGATTAATTTGTGTTAATGGTGTTCTCTGAACTTCCTGATCCAGTGACTTGGTGTCTCACATTATTTTGAGGGAGTTTTCAGAAATCATTGTTTCAAATATTATTTTTGTTCCTATATTTCTTTGTTTTCATTTTTGGTATTCTCATTTTCTTTTTATTATTGCTTTTGTAGTTGTCCTACAGCTTTGGAGATTCTGTTCTATTTTTTTTTTCACCCTTTTTATCTTTGCTTTTAGTTTCTCCTGATGTATCTTTAAGCTCAGAGATTCTTTTCTCAGTCGTGTCTGGTGTACTAATGAGCTGATCAAAGGTATTTTTTTTTTATTTCAGTAATACTGTATTTGATCTTTAGCAGTTTTGATACATCCTTAAAATTTTCATCTCTGCTTAGATGGAACCATCTGTTTTGCAAGCTACCTTTTTTTTTTTTCAATAGAGGTGTTAGCATGTCAACCATAGTTGTGTCAAATTCATGGTATGTAGTAACATATACCTGAATGGTCTGGTTCTATACTTTTAAATCATATATAGTGTTGTAAACCAAAGTTACCTCAATAAGAAAAATTAAAGAAAATATATTAATGGTTTGATAAAGAATCTGATTGTGATACTTGTTTATTCTCTTCAGACTGAGTTTTTTGTTTTTTGTTTTTTTTTTTTCCTTTTAGGAGGTCTTGTAATTTTTTGTTTAAAGTCAGACATAATATACAGGGTAAAAAAGTTCTAGAAAACAAGCCATTAAATGGTGTGAAGGCAAGCTTTGGAGTGAGACGTGTTCTACATTCCTATAATTAAGTCTCAATTATTTAATGAATTTGCATTACCCTGTCTTTGAAATTTATTAAGTGCTTCTCAATTTTTTTCTCTTGCCTGAGGTGGGAAGATCTTTAGACTGGGCTGAATTTAGGGTCTGAGAGATTAGACTATGATAAAATAGTTTCCATGTAAATACCACGTGCTAACAGATTGCTCCACTGGAGCGCCAAAATGATAAAATAGTTTCCATAAAAGCATATCTTGTTAACAACAACAACAACAAAAAACTCCACAATACTCTGGAGACTCAAGTGGCCATTTTTACCTTTTCACTTTGCTAGAAGTGCAAAGGAGATTTTCACTGGGAAATATTCACTGGGGAACTTGGTAGAGTTTCTTCTTAAGGCAAAATTTACAAAAGTGTGAGGTCATCTAAGGCTAGCAATCTCCTGAGTTCTAACTCTCAGAATTGTCCACACTAAGCCTCTAGCCATTTATCAATTATACTTGATCTTTTCCTACTGGTTCCAATAGAGGTGGTAGAGCACTGCTCTAGTAAGTATAATTCTTTATATTTGTTTCTCTATTTATCAGAGAAACACCAGTTCATCCTGCGACCTCTGTTTTTTGTTGGCTTTCAGCTTTTAATTTGTTGTTAGGATGAACTATCTATCTTTTCATAGACCATCAGAATCTGGAAGTCTATTCAGTGGCATTGAGTTTAATGTTGAAAGATCAAAACGTTTTAAGTATACATGAACAAAAGAAATAAATGAATTGTGGTATAGTCATGTAACAGAATACTATAGTGTAGATAAATAATTGCATTGAAAATTTATATAATTTAAAGTGACTATACTGGGCCTCCCTGGTGGTCAGGGATTAAAGACACAGCACTATCAAACTCACCAGCAGCCAGAAAGCTGACCCACACAGTGAAGCAGACCTCTCCTATTTTGTCTGCTGCTTCTCTCAGCAAGTGTTTCAGTAGATTTACCTGTTCTGCTCCCCAACTCTCTCTGGTGAATTCTCTCACACCTGCCCTCTGCACCTCTGGTTTACACCTCAGCTCTTTTATGCATAACATAAAAATTATTTTTTTTTAATTAAAGTGACTGTACCACAAAAATATAGAGTGAAAAAAGTAGATGCAAAATGATACACACAAAACAATCACATATATTATGGGAAACCATATGGAGATTCCTAAAACAATTAAGACTTGAACAACTCTATGATCCAGCAAATTCCACTTTTAGATACTTATTTAAGGAAGGTGAAAACATTAATTTAAAAAGATATATGGACCTCTATGTTCACTGAAACATTGTTCACAATAGCCAAAATATGGACTCAAGCTAAATGTCCAATGATAATGAATTTATTTATTTATTATTTATTATTATTTATTTATTATTTAAGCCAGAGGTGTGGTGAGTGAGAGGATTCACCAGAGACAGAGTGGGGAGCAGAACAGGCAGATCGACAACGTACATTGCTGAGTGGAGCAGCGGGCGGGCCAGGAGAGGTCTGCTGCTCCAATGTGTGTAATAAAAGTATAATGTATCTCACAGAAAGTGAGATAACATTTTTAGGCTACATGGGGATTTCTTCTGGGGATTTAAGGAGGAATTGAATCCATGTGAAATAGAACAGGGATTTCATCTATGTATATAACATTCAATTACTTAAAATAACAAAAGAATTAAAGCAAATGGGACCTCTCTGCTGGTGCAAGGGATTAAATCTCAGCACTATGATGCTTTAGCAGCCACTGCAGCACAAGTTCTATCCCTAACCAGGGAGCTGACCCACGTGGCACAGCAGACCTCTCCTGTCTCACCCACTACTCCCCTTAGCAGTGTATTTCAGTAGATCTGCCTGTTCTGTTCCCCACTCTGTCTCTGGTGAATCTTCTCTCCTCCAACCCCTTACCTCTGGCTATACCCCAGCTCTTGTATGCATCAATCAATCAATCTTTGGGGAAAAAAATTACAGCAAATATAACAAAGTGTTTAGCCCTTCTTATGCTTGATCTTAGGAACATTAACTTACCTCCAGGTACTTTAATGTCTTTCCCTTGACACAGGGAGTGTTATAATACTTGTATGGTTGTAAGGGTTAAATATATATTATAATTTATTGAAATTTTTGTCATAAAAATGTAAAGAAAAAAATATGCTAAAAGAAGATGGACATATTTTAGGAATTTGGATGAGTTTAAAGTGACATTATGTGATTGTCACTATGATAAATTCTAATATTTAATACAAAGTAGAAAAAATATATTAGCATTCCTTACATTAGCTGTCATTTTATTTGAAAAAATATAGCTAATGTTTCTGCTTTGATCAAGGGTAAGTGAAAAATTAAAGCATTAGTTTTATTTGTTCTGGAGAAATCAGAGACTGACTGATTGGTTTCCATCAGCATTTTCCATGGGAATTTAATGATTTTTGCAGAGCTTGTTTGATTTTTGTCTCTAAACTTTAATAACTCACAAAGAAGCCTCCTTTTGTGTCTTTAGAGCATCATTTCAAGCTCCTAGTGGAATTTACTACTGTTTCTATTCAATAACAAAATACCAGGAAGCAGTAGGAGAGCCTTTAGTGAGGACAATAGAGGGAACCACAATGTTCCTTGCATATGTTGCTGTGTGTCTTCTTTTTTGCTTCTTTTTTGTCTAGTGTGGGTGGCGCCTGTGAGCTGATTGACACCTTAGTCCACAGTTTCAGTCACCCAAGGCTTCGCGGAGTATCAGGTTGCTGTAACTTTGCATGAGATTGCTTTGAAAAGTATAGTGCTTTTGAATCACTTGGAAACTTCCTTCTGTTTAGGAAAATGTTTGTTGTTCTGTGCTCTGCTTGTCAGTAAAGCTGAGACTATTAAAAATAGAGAGAAAAAAATAGAGAAGACAAAGTATTCTGGGCATTATTTTTCTATCTTTAAGTGAAAAGAAATCTACACAACCATATGCGTAATGAAAGCCACAGTTTGAAGCTTGAATTTTCTATTGTGATAGAGCATGTCTTTGGGACACATGCTTTGTGGCTAAAATATTCATATGGTTTCTTTAACTATGCATGCAAAACTTGATCTCTTTTACCTAAATGGAGAGGAACTATTGAAGCATAAGTTCCTCTGTGAAACTGCCAGTGCTTGGAACAAAACAAGGATAAGAATAACTTAACAATTCTGGTGCAGGCTTTGAGATGAATGAGAACATTGGCCTCTAGGTCAGTTATTTTTTCAAGTAAAAAGGATAAGGGATTTCCCAATTTAATTTGTGACACACACAGAAAGGTGTGCACACTTTTATGATTTATCCATGCAATTGTGCATACATAAACACCCCACTTCTTTTTTCTGGCACTAAAAAATGAGGTTTGTGCTGTAGAAAGGAAACTTACTTGACTAAATATGGCAGTTTAATATTTAATATATATCTGCCTTCTTTAATAAGCATACCAAACACATTTTAACTTTTTGTGGATGATACATTCATCATTAATAATTGAATACGATGTTTGCTTGATGATGCTTTGCTTTTATTCCTTCCCACTTCCCTATTAGTAAAGTAATACTCATTACAGAAAACCAAAAATGCAAAGAGGAAGACACTAATTATTATACAAATTTAGAGACAATCAGCTAACTTTTGGTGTATTTTAAAAGTCACATTTATACACATACATTTAAAAAATAGGAACATGTAATCATATCTTTTGTGATCTATTCTTTTCAATAATGACTTATCATGAATATTTTTTATTATTATTAGTGGACCTGCACATGAAAAATAATTTTACATGACTACATGGTACAACATTGTATGGATATACATTTTATTTCAATTTTTACATGTCATTGGACAGTTAGATTATATTCAACATTCCTCTACTACCAACAACACTTAAATATACATTTGTGAACATGTACAAGTGTACATATGTAAATATGTGACTGTCAATTATTTCCTTATAATAAATTGTTAGATACAGAATTTATAGTTCCAAGAACATGCACATATTTGAATTTGCTATGATCTATCAGGCAGGACTGATATTCAATTAATGCATCAGGATAC
>NW_004567113.1:10374222-10375761 GCF_000260355.1 Condylura cristata
AAATGAGAAAGTATGCCACATCATTAGCCTTTAGGGAAATATATATTAAATGCAAAGTGAGATAATACTATACGTCTACTAGAATGACTAAAACAAAAAATAAAAAACATCGGATAGGGTCATCCCTGGTGGCGCAGTGGGTGAGGATGCAGAACTGCAAGCTGTGCACAGCTACTCCAGTGTGAGTCGATCCCCCACCCTGGAGGTGATATACATTGTGCAGCAGACTTCTCCTGTCTTGCCCGCTGCTCTCCTCAGCAGTGTACTTCAATGATCTGCAGACTCTGTTCCCACTCTGTCACAGATGAATCCTCTCACCGCCCTTACACCTCTGGCCTATATGCCAGTTCTGTATACATAAATAAATAAATCTTTAAAAAAATCTGATAAATACCAAGTGCTGATAAGAATGTGGAACAACTAAAACTGTCTCATATTGTGTGAGGGAATGCAAAGATGCTATAGATATTTGAAAAGCTGAATAATAGCTTGAATAAAATGAATAGCCAAGTAACAAAATATGCAAAAGAACTAAATAGACTCACTCCAAAGAAGATATACACCTGGCCATAAACACATACAGAAAATGATCATTATTTGGGCCTCTCTAGTGGTGCATGAGTTAGATACAGAGCTATAAAGTTACCCACCACTGCAACAAGAGTTTCATGCTTGGCCAGCCAAGGAGGTGATCTGCATGCCACAGCAGACCTCTTCTGTCTCACCCACTGCTCCAGCAGTGAATCTCAGTAAACTGCCTGGTCTGCTCCCCACTTGCTTAGTGAATCCTTTGACTATCCTCCTCCCCCTGCATCTCTGGCTTACACCCTTATGCTTGTTTGCACAAATAAGTACATTTTTTTTTAAAGCATCATCCCTAATTATTAGGAAAATGAAAATCAAAACCACAAGCAAATGAGAACTCGCCTCCGGGTAAAGGGTCAATATAAAAAAGGCCAAAGTCAACAGGTGTTGGTCGGGGTGTGGAGGTAGGAATATAGGCTGGTGTAGTCTGTACTGAAAGCAGTATGAAGGTTTCTCAAAACTTTAAAAGTAGATATATGATATGATACAGCAATCTCTCTCCAAACATTTACCCAAAGAATATGCAAACATTAATTCAAATGGATACATGCACTTCTGTGTTCACTGCTGCACTGTTTACAATAAACAAGCTAAGGAAACAACCTAAATCCTCAAGGACATATAAGTGGATTAAATTAATGTGTCACATGTGTGTGCACGTGCATACACACATATACATGCACTAAGGAATACTTTGCATCCACAAAAAGTGAACTCCTGCCACTGTGTCAATATGGATGGAATTGGAAGGGGAAAGAAAAGGTACTCATGTGGAATATATTTATATATTAAAAAAAACTAGCAAAAGAGAAAACAAAAGCAAATCCTAGAAATCTGACTGCAGAACTGAGGTTACCATACTGAGGAACAAAGGGTAGAGGGAGACTTGGTGCAGGATTATTTAGACTTTGGTGGATGATGTGATGTGATAACATACATTTTTGGAGATGTGAA
>NW_004567113.1:10376506-10380174 GCF_000260355.1 Condylura cristata
TTAGCTTAGTAAATTATAGCTAAATAAATGCCATTAATCAACTAAGCCAATAATTATCAGGGCCCCATTCCAAAAATTGGGTTTTAGATGGATGCAACCCAGTGATCATTGATTCTGTACATGCAGCTAATTTAACAGATGGAGCAAAAGGGACAAGTAACGAGTTAGCTTCTTCTGGTCGACAGTACCTGGAGGGACTATATTATTAATATAGTAGAGCATAGTGGTGCTGTGATAACATTATATGTAGTTTCTATTTTTGTTTTATTTCATTTAGGAAATGCTACTGGTAGCTCCCTAAATTGATTTCACTGCTCTTTAATGTGACATGAGTTGCAGTTTGAAAATACTATTGTAGGTGACACCAAGATCAATCTTTGTCCTTCAAGGCTTTCTTGAAATGGAGCCTTGTTCATGGGCCCAGCACACAGCAGTTATGATTTAGTAGTTATTAATATCTTACTTTTGTAAGCCATTCATTCTGGTAAAAGAAGGCCCAGAGTGTGGTAATATTTTCACCCTGGACCACAAATGAGAAAATGAGTAACATATAATTAGTACAAAGCATTTCTTTGTTCAAAAATTCTATTTAACTATATACTTTCTATTGTACTTTTACATTGGTTAATGTAAAAAGTGGTTTGTTTTTGTAAAACATTTAGATGGGCTAAAGGAGATTCCGATAAAAAAATTGGGAAGCAATTAGTTAAATGAAAACCCAACCTAATCCAGAATTTTTGCATTTGTGAGGTGGGGTTGAACATCTTTACACTGCTATTATAAAGATAATAGTGACTATATACATAAAATAGCTGCACAGGAAACATAGTGGATAGTTGTTTGCAAATAAGATCAAACCTATCCTCCCCATTCCTGTATCTTGTCCTCATTATAACATAATTTGACACTTCTTGCATGGAGAGATGAAGTTTACTCTGCCACATCCATCCACCTTACCCACTTCCATTTGTGTCTGGGCTGGCTTTTGAACTCACTTTGACTAACAAAATGTAGTTGAAGTGATATTGTGGGGCTTATAGGCTTAACTATCAAGAGGTCTTGTAGCCTTTGTTCTTATTCTCTTAAAATCCCTTAGTTCCGGGCCCTCCCTGGTGACGCAGCGGGTTAAAGCACAGCACTAAGAAGCTAAAGCCGCTTCCGCATGAGTTCGATTCCTGCCTGCCCGGGAGGAGATCCACATGGCGTGGCAGACCTCTCCTGACCCGCCCGCTGCTCTGCCCAGCAGTGTACTGCCTTGATCCGCCTGTTCTACTCCCCACTCTGTCTCTGGTGAATCCTCTCACCCTCCGCATCACTGACCTGTATCCCAGCTCTGTATAAATAAATAAATAAATCTTTTAAAAAAAAAAATCCCTTAGTTCCATGTGCAGAAGGCTTTTTGAGAATGAAAGATCAAGTTAAGAGATAGGGTAACAGGTAGCTAACACCCATCGCCAGATATGAGAGAGAGAGAGAGACAGTCCACTTAGCTCAGTTACTATAGATTTAATTTTGTGTTTTGTCTCCCACTTATATGTTAAATCTTGGTACCCACTGTGATATTTGGAAGTGGAGGTCTTTAGAAGATGATTAGGTCATGCACGTAAAGTCCTCCTGAATGGGAATTGTGCCTTATAAAAGGTCTCTAAGGAGAGCCTTTGCCTCTTTCACATTGTGAGGACGCACCAGGAAGACAGCTCTTTGATGAATCAAGATGCATACACTCACAAACACTATATCAGCAAGAGTCTTGATCTTGGATTTCCTGCCTCCAGGAAATCACCCAGCTGAACACAGACAGCACTGTTCACAGAATCATAGACAATTAAAAAGGATGGTATGTTTAGTTATTCTGACTTAGAGTAGTTTGTTACACATGGGTAAATAAATGATAAATCTGGCATATTGTAAATGTTCAATAAATGAATCTAAATCCTTGCTTCTTGGGGAATGGATATGTTTGATTTCGAAGCATAATTTCAAAGGTGATTTTTTGAAAGTACTGAAAGTTATTTCTTAGGATCAGGTGAACTACATCTTAGAAAGTTATTGGGTTTCATTATTTTTCACTCTGTGTTTATCTCAGTTCCAGATCACTATATATATATATACACACATATACACATAGAGAAACCAAAGCTATTTAAGACAAAATTGATTATGGTTTAATTTGTCAATCAGGAGAAATCGCAATTCTTGATTAATGGAGATCCCTTACTATGGAATACAAATTGGGTAAATGGGATACAAAAAATCAAAGCTAGTATTCATTAAGTCTACATTGCATAGCAGAAAAACCCTGGAGACATGAAGTTTGAAATTTCATTGTCTGAGAGAATAATGAGGTAGATAATTTCTTTCATTTAGATTTGTAGGGGATTATGATACTAAAATGTTATTGAGAGCCATGTTAAATTTTGCAAGTACAGATTGTGGAGGATCATATTAGCGATAGCTAGCACCAAATATTTCACATGTCAGGTATGTTGTAAACATTTAAATTATTTTATAATTTTCAATTTCCTTTTCTGTAACAGAAGGAATAATAGTAGGTATGGGAAGGAAACTTGGGCACAGTGACTTGGTTGTATTTCCTAGAAGTAGACCTTAAGATGGGCATACTTATACCAGGGATTTATTGCAGGAGCCCTCTCTCAGGAGAAAAGTGTGGTAGGAGAGGAGAAGAGTAAAAACCTAAGCAAGAATGTCCTCTTGGTCGAACTTTTGCTTCAACCTAACCTAGTGGGGAGTTCTGGACGATTAATTGCACCAAAAGTTTAATGGCACATTGAGGAATGGAGACCAGTCTTTTTAAATCACCATATGAGTTCTTAGGGAAGAGTTGTCCCAGTGAGGATTTCTGGGATGTCTAACATCTTAGGGGAGGGAGGCTTCTGTTGCCAAAGGGCAATTATCATAAGAGTGATGCAAAAGTGGGTTAGTAATAACAAGTGCAGTAATTGAGGGGTGGGGGGCAGCAATAGAATAAAGGGATCTCAGTGGGCATCAACAATCCTTGCACTAATAGAATCTATCTGCTTTTTGCATTAAGCTCATTCTGTCCAACTGCTTTTTCTCCAGGATTCAGGTTGGTCAAAATTTCTGGAACATTTCTACAAGAAAAAGGTTAATAGTGCAAACTGCTGCCCTATTGCTGCAGTCTGTCTTGACATCATGACTGATAGGCCTTGCCTTGTGCTTTTATCTTCCATTCTAGTGTCCTTTCCCCAAGGGCTAGCACTTCTCCAGTTTTGCATGGACTACTTGCTGGATTGATCAAGATCCTCAATTCTGGAGACTCTGAGCTGCTGATTATCATGTCTTGATCGTACCAGATGTCTCGAGTTTACCCGTTTAGAGTTGATACTGGGCAGGGGAGTACTAAGAGATGGCTTGCAGGCCATCTGAGTACCAACTCTAATTCTGTCTGCTCCTTCCCCCAATTAGCAGTAGTCCTATATCTTCACAATGAGTGGGGTTCATAATTTCTGCTAATTATTAACATTCTTTTGTTTCCCAGTCTACTGGCATAAGGAAAGCAAAGTGACCAGGAATCCACCATAACCATAACTTTTTTGGTGAGACCCAGTGCAACTTCGAATAGAGGTGAGTAGCACTGAGAATTGGGATCTCTAGAATCCCAGAGCCAGTGGATTCAGTTTTAGGAG
>NW_004567113.1:10380494-10383638 GCF_000260355.1 Condylura cristata
GGCAGGTGGGAATCGAACTCATGCGGAAGTGGCTTTAGCTTCTTAGTGCTGTGCTTTAACCCGCTGCACCACCAGGGAGGAAGGCTAATGCTTTAATGAGTATATCACATTTTGAAGATAATACTTTTTTCTCACAAGGTGTTAACAGTCTTTAACTATCTCATGGAGACACTTCACCACTTTATCAGGAGAGCAGCTTTGTATGGTGAGAAATTTGTTAAACCAGTGGATTTATTAGCATGGACTCACCAGCATTCCTCCTTTCCCATAAATTTTGTCTCTTGCTTGAGGCAATGTTATAAGAGGTCTCATTTCATAATTAGAATACTTGCCAATATTGTTCAGAATAAAACATTGTGTTTTGACAGGGAGAAAATGACACTATGTAACCAATTCCACTCCAGTAGATTAGTTGGTGCCTTTGGGGCCAACCATGGTAGTGGGTTGGAAACTTAGCATTTGTCTCTGTTGCTGGCAAATTGGCTAACCCTCGAGGGGCAATATTAGATCAGCAAATGCTGTTGGGGAAGTGAATGAATAGCCTCGGTCCTTGTTACCATGGATTTCTCCATTCATGCATTAGCACTGGGCAGTCAACTACAGAAGTAGATTGACAACAGTGTGGCACAGTTAACATTCCCTTCTGTTATTAGCACCTCTGTAGTCGATGCTTTCTGATGCATAGTTTCTCCTGAATATAGTTTGTTGATTTTGGGACAGTTAGGTTGTTTCCAACTCGTGGCTATTGTAAATAGTGCTGCAATAAACACAGGAATGCCAGTTTTCTTTTGAATCAGTATTTTTGTGTTCTTTGAGTAGGTTCCTAGAACTGGAATCACTGGATTCATTTTTAGTGAAACTGCACACAGCTTTCCATAGTGGCTGGACCAGTGGACATTCCTACCAGCAGTGAAAGAGGTTTCGTTTTCTCCACATGTTCACCAGCATTTGTTGTTTACAGTTTTTTAATGTGGGTCATTCTCACTAGTGTGAGGTAGTATCTCATTGTAGTTTTGATTTGTATTTTCCTGATAATAAATGCTGTTGAACATTTTTTCATATATCTGTTGGCCATTGAAGAGAACGCATTCTGCACCTTTTTCTCATTTAGTCAAATAGGTATGAATCATGGGTTACAATGTCTCTCCACTGCTGAGGCAGACCCTGAAGGAACAGATAGCTGAAAGTTGTCTGTTGGCAAATTTTCCAAGTGAAGACTCCTCTCTATCCTTCTGACACTGAGGATGGGTCTGATAGACCAGTGCAATATTGGCAGTTACAGCTGCATGATCAGATATGCTGATTCCTTTGGAGCTAAGGAACATGCCAGACTTTGCATGTGTTGCATAATTCTCTATACAAGATGGCATTACTTACTCTCCAAGTCTAAGGGTCTGTTATTATTCCTCTATTGAGTTTTGCCAGAATTTCTACCTGGTGTCTTTCTCTGCTAAAGAAACCTCTATTGTTCTGGAATTTGCTTAGTTATATGGCCCAATTGAAGGGTTGCTTATATCATAAAGTAAGCCTTCTGTAAAGACCCTTTTAGTTTTTTTGCATTAGGACTAACTGAAATACAGCAGTGTTCCTCACCAACTCAGCGAATGAGTTGGTTCTATATTCCCAATGCAATACATATTGTGTTGGGCTTCTAATAAGTGTTGGGCTTCTTTTTTACTGATAAGATGTGTGAAATGAATAACTTTTTTGGATGGTTGACTATCACCCCTAACTCAATAAACATTTTGATGAGATAAACTCGAATTTTCACAGGGTTTATCTCCCTTTCTATGGAGCACATAATTCCAGAATATTTGCTACTTCCTGTTAATTAGGCCAGATTTATACAATGTCATTAGAGTAATGAATTAATGTGATACTCTGTAGAATGTCCAGATGGTAACATTATAACAGGGAGCAGGAATATAGCCTTGGGACAGACTACACATTCATCTTATTATTTGTCTCATGTGAGTGCAAACCATGAAACAGGTTTGGTCAGCTCTCCATTTACAACCTCCATGATGGCACTGCATCACCAGGTAGCAGTGTCAACTCAGACTCCACATACATAAGACCCCCAAAGGTCTGGAGATTCTCTTTTCCCCTATGTTTTATTAATTGAGTGAATGACTATAATCCCTCAGTCAGTTTCTTATTCAGTGATTGAGATCTGAGTATATGCATTGGTTCAGGTTTGGAAATTGGGCAAAAGATGAGACTTTTTTTTTGCAGAGGACTGACTTTAGCCCTTCTGCTCATCTGTTCATGATGTCTTTTGGTTTATCTGAGTAAAGGGTTATTCTTGTTGGCTGTCCATTTCCCTGTCCCCCAGGTCCTATGTTTTAGTCACCATCTCTATTGATTCCTGTGAGCCAGGTCATTTTGTCTTTGCTGCCTTTTTTATTTCATTAAAAATATTTTTATTTATTTTGTATAGAAGAACTGGAGTGTACTCCAGAGGTGCAGGGCTTGAGAGGATTCACCAGAGACAGACTGGGGAGCAGAACAGGTGGCTCTGTACCTACTGAAGCACACTGCTGAGGGGAGCAGCAGGTGAGACAGGAGAGGTCTGCTACAACAGGCCAGCTCCCTAGCCAGGATGGAACTCTGACTGTAGCAGTGTAGCACTGAGGTTTAACCCGGAGGCCACCAGGGAGGGCCGCTGTCTTTTTTAGTATTTATGCCTTCCTTCTAGCTGAGGGTTAAGTACACCATGTCTTTTGCTCTTATGGAATCCTGTCATTCCCACTGCAGTAGTGAGAGTGGCTCTTCAGCAACACCTCCTATTATTAGCTCTAACTTTTAGATGATGATCAGCCCCCTGTAGGCTTCCTGCTTACAAGAATCCAATTTAAATATTTGCTTTCTGAAGACGCTTCCCAAAACACGAACTTAAGACAAATTAAATATAATTTCTTCACCATAGAACTGTAGAATATCTTTAATGTGAGGGTGGAATGTGATTTTTTTATAAATGGAATAAAAAATTGAGCAAGTATTCTATTTGTCCACTTTGCCAGGTGATACTTACCCCAAATAGGCAGTCAAGTAGACTCTCCAGGTTGCCAATATCATAGGCAAAAAGAATCTCAAACATTGTTATTATTTTAATTTTTAAAATTTATAATTATGAAGATTTTT
>NW_004567113.1:10384577-10386059 GCF_000260355.1 Condylura cristata
GTTTTTCTATTATTTGCTTTTATTTCATCTATAAAAACCTTTGTAGTCCCTGACCAAACTACATATGACTAACCATTTGTTTATTTAACTGTCTGTTATTCCTACTGGAGTCTAAATTCAGTGCTATTGAGGATTTTCTGTCCCTCCCTCTCTTTTTCGTATTTCTATTATTTAACAAAAGCCCTGATTAAATAAATAACTGCTGTAAAACTATTTGTACGATGAAAGAGTAATGGAGCTTAGAGAATTAGGCAGCAGAAAATTGAAAGCTGCACTTCTTGAAGATGTACAAATGACCCACAGAAACATGAATATAAGTTCCTCATCACTTATGGGTAGAGAAATGCAAATCAAAACCACTGTGCAGTAACTTCTCACACCTTTGAGTATGGACAGTATCAAAAAAGAATAGAAACAATAAATGCTGGTGAGAATGTGCAGAAAAAAGGACCCCCCTACACTGTTGGGGGGTGGTATAGACAGATGTAACCCCTATGAAAGCAGTATGGAGTTTTCTCAAAAGCTTACAAATAGATCTGCTTTATGATCCAGCAATTTCACTCCTAGATATGTGCCTGAAGGACACAAAAGGAAATTTGCATTCCCTTAGCTATTGCACAGTACCCAAGATATGTTAACAGTCTTAAATAGATGAATGGATCAAGAAGATGCAGTGCATATATACGAACGGACTATTACTCGGCTAGCAAAAAAGCACAGACTTGCTATTGTAATAATGGATGGAACTGGAGGAGGGGATTATGTTAAATGAGATCAGTCATAAGGAGAAAAACAAGTACTTGATGGTGTCACTTACATGTGGAATATTGAAAAACAAAAGAAAGGGTCAGATAAAGTCAAACTGAAAAACTATCCTTGAAACCTGATGGTGGAAAGGCGGCAGCCACAGGAGGAGCGGGAAGGTGAAAAGAGAACAAGAACAGAGAAAGGGAGGAAAGCAGCTGTCCAAGATGGTGGGCTGTGGCTGCTTTGGTGGTGGGTGCATTATAGCAACAGTGTCTAAAGGGGGAGTTCTCCAATTTTATAAAGCAAACAACTATGTGAACCAGGATTAACTCAATAAAAAAAGTACTGTCTAAAAAAGAAAAATCTGTGCCTTCCTTCGTGGTGCAACGGGTTAACGTGCAGCACTGCAAAGCTGGTGTTGGCCACCTTAGTGCTAGTTCAATCCCTGCCCAGGAGCTGACCCACATGGCATGGCAGACCTCTCCTGTTCACCCATTGCTCCCCTCAGCAGTGTACTTCGTCGATCTACCTGTTCTGCTCCCCACTCTGTCTCTGGTGAATCCTCTCTCTGCCCCTGCACCTCTGGCCTGTATCCAGTTCTGTATAAACAAATAAATCTTTTTTTTTTTAAAGATTTATTTATTTATTTGTGCATAAAGAACTGGGGTACAGGCCAGAGGCTCAGGGGCGGTGAGACAGAGTGGGGAACAGAACAGGCAGATCGATGAAGTACAC
>NW_004567113.1:10386159-10418154 GCF_000260355.1 Condylura cristata
GAGGTCTGCCACACCATGTGGTCACCTCCGGGGCAGGTGGGAATCGAACTCATGCGGAAGCGGCTTTAGATTCTCAGTGCTGTGTTTTAACCCGCAGCGCCACCAGGGAGGGCCAATAAATCTTTTTTTTTTTTTTTAAAAAGCTATAGCTAACCCAATAACTACTTCTATGTTTTCAAAAAAAAGTGAAGACCTAGCACTGTCCTGTGATGAGTTTATACTTACACGAGTGAAAACGAGGTCACTGAAAATTTTAGTAACAGTGCTCTATTTATGTTTGTCCTATTCTTCCCTCTTGTCTTACAGAATGTTCTATTGGTAGTAATTTCTTCAGGATATGTTATCTGTGTACAGGAATCTGCGTGAGGAATCTTTACCTCCTTAGATACCTCAGAATAACTTCTTTCTTCACTGCTTTTGGGAACTGATTTTAAGGGTTTTTTTTGTTTGTTTGTTTAGATTTATGATTTTGTGCATACAGAACTGGGGAATAGGCCAGAGGTGCAGGGGCAGTGAGAGGATTCACCAGAGTCAGAGTGGGGAGCAGAACAGGCAGATCAATGAAGTATACTGCTTAGGGGAGCAGTGGGTGTGTCAGGAGAGGTCTGCCGCGCCTTGTGGGTCACCTCTGGGGCAGGGATCGAACTCATGCTGAAGTGGTTTTAGCTTCTTAGTGCTTTGCTTTAACCCACTACACCACCAGGGAGGACCCTGAAGGGTTTTTTGTTTGTTTTTATATCAATCTGACTTTTTAAATTTTAAGTAAGCAATGTTTAAAGGAGACTTGTAATTTCTTTTCAGTACTCTCCCCACCAAAGAAAATTTCAGTAATCTGAGCTATCTTGCTTTTTTTTTCCTTTTTTTTTTTTTTGCTATCTGGTCTTGTTACTTTCAGAAAATTTCATAAATGTTTGGACTCAAACTTTGAGCTATCTTCTCTCAGAGAAGATAGTCTCAGTCTCTTGGTAGTCCTTTCCTGGCCTCCTTCTTTCTCTTGACTAAAAGTGTAATATAGTCCACAGCTTTTTCCTTATTTTTCTTCAGATTCCTACACCATGTGTGTGTTGCAGAACAGGTGGAGTATTAAGACTGAATCTTGGGTGCTTAGGTCCTGAGCTTTTTACCTTCTTCATTTAGGTGCTTTCTCACAACATACTGGTTGGCATCTTCAGAGACATTCACATTTTTGGATTCTGTTAGCTCTTTCCACTCCAAGTGTCTAGGTACAGTAATATTGGTGAAGCCCGGGTATATATCTCTCCCTTTTTTTCTGCAAAGAGCCAGTGAGGCCACTCAGATTGTCATTTGTAATGCAACCCTGAACAGATTTGTATTTTCTTTTAAAAAGATTTATTTATAAATACAAGAATGTGGGGTACAAGCCAGGCCAGAAATGTAGGGGGTGAGAGGATCACCAGAGACAGTGGGAAGGAGTACAGGCAGATGTACTGAAATACACTGCTGAGGGGAGCAGCCAGTGGGTCAGGAGAGGTCTGTTGAGCCATGTGGGTCACCTCCCTGGCCAGAATCGAACTTGCTGCAGTGGCTGTGGATAGTTTCATAGTGCTGCGCTTTAACCCCTTATACCACCAGGGAGGCCACCACCAGATTTGTATTTTCTTTCAGTAGTTTTCCTTGGTCTATAACAGGGGCACTCCTTACTCAGAAGCAGGTGAACCCGACTGTGGGTCAAGACACCCAGTTCAAGGGGAAAATTGTTTGTCATTTCCACCACTGATGCAGACCACTTACTCCTTACATTCACCATCCAGAGCATCAGCACAACTTCTGTGGCCATAGATCATTCATAAAAGGTATGGTATTTATATTTGTCATCCACTTCAACGTGTTTCTGTCAGACAACGGCTGGAAAAGAGATATTCAGCTTCATCTTGAAACAGCTTACTGCCTCTCAGGTACCACCAAAAAAGACTCATATTGCGGGGCCCTCCCTGGTGGCGCAGCAGGTTAAAGCACAGCACCGAAAAGCTAAAACCACTTCCGCATGAGTTCGATCCCCGCCTGCCCCGGAGGTGACCACATGGCGTGGCAGACCTCTCCTGACCCGCCCGCTGCTCCCCTCAGCAGTGTACTTCGTCTATCTGCCTGTTCTGCTCCCCACTCTGTCTCTGGTGAATCCTCTCACCCTCCGCATCTCTGGCCTGTACCCCAGTTCTGTATGAATAAATAAATACATCTTAAAAAAAAAAAGAGTCATATTGCAATATTTTATGGACTAAGTCCATAGGGAATTACAGATTTTAATGATAATGATACTTTTGTGAAGGAAGGAATACCATGTGAATATCAGATATTAAGAAAAAATGGTCTACTTGTTGTCTTAAATTTTGTAAATCTAGAAATTATTAGTGATTTAATAATAAACATAAAAATAACATTTAATACTAATGAACAGAAAAGATACCTCTGTACTGCTTTGTAAAATAGTTCAGTAATTTCTATCTTAATAATATTATATAATGCTTTTTATGTTCAAATTGCTAATCCAAAATTAAGTAATTAATCCTAATACTAAACCCTGCAATGAAGATAAGAATTATCTTCATTTTACAGATAAGTTAAATGTACTGTATTCTAAATGATTAATGCTTTAAAATCTCCAATGCCAAATGGTCTATGTTTCCCTGCAAGCATGTGGAAATCAAAATTTACACAGTAATTATGTGTTCAATTGTGCTGAGAAAGCAAGTGGCAGCCCACATAATCTTTCAAAAAAAAAAAAAAACCTGGTAAAACAAAATAGAGAAAAGTAGGTTTTTAAAATCTAAGATGAGGGATGATATTATTGTTCATAGGTATTAATTCCCTTCTCAAAAGTCCTTCAAAGCTAAAAACAAAATCACAAAAACCTTGGCAAATGCCATTTTATGCACAGAATAAATCCAATGGATTGTATGACTCACATCTGACAAAAGATAAAGAAGCCATGTTCTATTTGGGGATAACAGCGACACACAGATACTGTCTTCACATCTAGCATATAAATCTTCTCTTTGGGCTGCATCTGGTTCCTTTCACTATGTCTCTGTGTAAGGAAACATTGTGTGAGATTTGTGTTAAAATATGAATTATGAAATGTTATTAAGAAGTAATTTCTTAGCCTTTCATAGTGAAGGACTCTTGATAAATATGCCATTAGTATTTTTGTAAAAGTGTAGCACTTTGACGGTGGAGCTGAGGCATACAGCAGAGAGCAGGTGAGGGGGGGTCAAGACAGGGGAGGGAAGAGCACAAGGGAACACCGTGATAATCATGGGTGCTATGGTGGTTGGAAAACTATGGGGACTACTTCTGTGGAAAGAAATTAATTACTACAGAAAAATGAATAATGATGTTAGAAAAAATTAAAAGGAAAGCAAAGCACTTTTTCCCTCTTTTTATGACAGAGAAACAAGTCATGACTGTTGTGAAACAAGGAGGAAAATCTGGCTACCTATCTGTTTATTCTCATTCATCTCTCTATCTCCATTCTGACTCTCCTATGTTTGGAATAAAGAAAGATGTAAAATACAAAAGGAGGGTGCCTGTTGATGGTATTTTAGTTCAGTGAGAACAGTTCCTTCCACCCTCCCTGATTTGTACAGAAGTGCCAGGAATATCACGATTTAGAGACTCAGGGGCTTCTATTTCTGATGATACGGTATGTACATGTCAAGATTAGCCCTTCTTATAAGGAACATCTACAAAATAGATGAAAAAACAATAATGCTGAGATGAGTATTAAGGACAAGAAAGAATGAATCAAAAGGGCAAGGGACAGTCAGTCACTTGAATGAGCGATAAGAAGGAAATGTGAGGTGAGTCTTGGGACTTGTGCAAGGGGGGCAGGGAGGAGATTGGGTCCTAAACCTAGATAATCCCTATCCGTAGCAGGTGAATCAAAAAGAGCCCTGATTCCTAGAAGATGATGTATGTTCTTCCCTGTCTCCACCTTGACTCAATGTGGAACAGGATAAAATCTGTCACTTGAAAAGCCCATCAAGCCCACTCTCACATAGACTGTTTTTTGTTAATTTGTTTCCCCAGATATTTACTACTCTGGAGTGAAGTGTTTGTCTGAAGACTAAGTGCTCTCAGGATTTGGATATTCCTAGGCTTCAAGAAATTTACCAAGGGCAGATTTCTCTATGGGAATGCATTATAAATGCAGGTGTCAATGAAATCCCACAGATAAAATTTCTATGCATATGTGTATACAATAAAAATAAACTCTGTTGGGAACTATGAACAAGAGCCAGTAAAAATATCAAGCAACAGAATCAGACCAGCAAAGACTCTAGATATTGGAATTATCATGTACCAAACATAAGCGAATGTTTGTAATGAATATTTAATCATTTATAGGGGATGTAACCTAAATGACCATAGTCCACCAAAAAGAACTAATTTGATTTCTAAAAAGAGAAAAAGGGCTCTGGAAAGGAGAAAATTTGTGGGAACCCTAAAGGACTGTTTCATAGCAGAGTTGACATGATAAGGAAGGAAATAATGAGCTGTAACATGGCCTAAAGGATGGTGGTACAGAGCTGGAAAATATCAAAGAAAGGTACATGGCATATGAGATAGAGTAAGAGGGCATAATATACAGTATATCTTGTTGGAGATTAAACAAAATGCCAGAAAGGCTATATTTGGAAGCAAGGATTATAAAAAATGATAAAGTTTATAAATAGAATTCTGGAGACCAAGTGAATTCCTAGAAGAATCTTTGTAAAGAAATCCATGGTGAGATAGATGTATTTTAGTAAAACTGCAGAACCCCAAAGATAAGTATCTTAATAGCTGTGCAGTAATTACATTTAATTTGTACATACCAACAGTAAAAACCTGAAGATATTGTGATAAAACCTGGAAAGGATTGAGGTAAAATTCTTAATGTAGAATGCTATGTCATATGAAACTCTTTCAAGAACAACTGAATAACAGATGCTTGTTAGGAAAAATTTCTAGATTTACTTCATGAAGAAAGAAACTAAGAAGGAGGATCTAAGAAAGAAGGTAAGCAAATAATATAGCAAACATGAGGAAGATCTGAAAACCCATCGACCATGTTAAATATCAATAACAATAACTCATTTGTAGCATAAGGAAGATAAAGGTGAGTAAAAATACTGAAAGCAGCAGCATTCATTATAAAAATGTGTGCTCTGAATTAAAATATTCAAACTCCTTATAATAACTGAGAAGAAGAGGTGGAAAATTTATAGAATCTGATATTAATGTAAATGTACATTTTATGTTTTAGGGTAATCACTCAATTAACAAGCAGGAGTATAAATTTCCAGCATATTCAAAGAGAAACATGAAATTAGAACTCTATTTGTGTAAATTAGTTCAACTCTTTTAAGCTCTCAATAAGCACTAAAGATCATTGGACAATCTGTTCTTTACATTTTAGGGTGAAACATTTTAACTATCTCTTTTGTCGTCTTTTCTGGCACTAACATGTAATAGGAATTAGGTAGGTGCTGTGGATTCAGAGCCAAATCAGAAAGTTCTCGTTTGTAAGCTGTTCAAACACTGACCGTGTAGCAGCTCAGAAGAAAGGAAATTTCTGATGAGATGAAGAAAGGCTAATTTTGACCCATGGGAATATGTATAGAGCTTCAAAGAGGGTAACTATGGGCAACCAGATAAGATTAGGGGGGCAGCAGGCCCTGAACAACCAACACAGTTTTGAGTTGCAGAGAAATACAGTTTTCACTGAGTTTGAAACCATATTTGATTATTTAATACCTTTCTAATATTTTCCTTGAAATAAATGATTGAGTTGAAAAAAATGAAAGACCAGCTGCCAGCTTCCTGCAGATGTTTCTTTCCTTAGGTTTATAGAATATTTATTATATGCTTAGTACTTTACATTCCCTGATTAGTTCATCTTCTCAAATGACATGCAAAATCAGTATTATTATTACCTCCGCTTTAAAGAGGAGGACACCCAGGCTGAACTGGGCCAAGTGACTTGCATAAGAGCTATTTGATTTTAGAACATAGGTAGTAAGGGGATAGGAAGGGATCCATACTTTAATAACTTTGGCCCATACAGGATTAACAAATGATCAGATTTTCCTGGTGTGTTCTCCCATACTTTGTGTTCCTAAAAAGGAACTGTGGCACAGAAACTTTCTTAGGCTTGTGGAGGTAGTATGTTTAACCAACACGACTTGAGAGATACAATCCATATTCAAATTTATTTTTGCTACTCTCTAAGATTTTTGATGGAAGAGTTACTTCCCTAAGCTCTGGGTGAAAACATTCCATAGCTAGATTATCTGTTCACTCAGTTATATGACTTACTTTACGTTGGAAACTGCATCTTAGATCAGAAATTAAAGTTCCTTCTCTCTCCCAGGTGGGACTTGTAGGGCAGCCTTTCTCTCTCTCTCTCTCTCTCTCTCTCTCTCTCTCTCTCTCTCTCCCACCCCCTTTCCTGAGTTTCTCAGCAGGAGCAGGAGGGAAGAAAAGGGAGGCAGAAAACTCTTAATTTACCTGACCATAGTGTGACTTTATGCTTACTGGTTCTGGCAGATGTCTGATGTTGGATCTTTCTCTCCTGGGTGCTTTGGAAGCTTTCTTGCGTTTTTTTTTTTTTTTTTTTTTTTTTTTTTCTGACATAGACGGTGATGCTCTATTTTCCCTGTTGCAGCTTCTCTCCCAGCCTTATTTGTCTGTCATTTAGTCCATACTGTTGAGGCATATCCCTCTTGTAGTTGGTTCATTTGCCAAGTTTTTTGTTTTCTTTTTCAGTTGCCAAGTTTTTTTTTTTTTTTTATACGAAACTGGGGTACAGGCCAGAGATGCGGAGGGTGAGAGGACCCACCAGAGACAGAGTAGGGAGCAGAATAGGCAGATCAACGAAGTACACTGCTGAGGGGAGCAGCGGGCGGGTCAGGAGAGGTCTGCCACGCCATGTGGTCACCTCCGGGGCAGGCGGGAATCGAACTCATGCGGAAGTGGCTTAAGCTTCTTACTGCTGTGCTTTAACCCGCTGTGCCACCAGGGAGGGCCAGTCGCCAAGTTTTGATGGCTGCAGGTCACTTTTTTAGGGGTCATACCTCTAGAATACCTCTAGACCATGGAATATACATAGACCCTGAAAAATATTTGCCTATCCTTTGCCTGACAAGCTTGTGCTCTTCACTTTCCATTTCCCTTCCTTCTTCCTTGCCAAAGGAGTCAATCATGATTCTTGATTATTGTATTTGTCAGGTGAAAGTTAGCATCTGATTCTGATTTGCTTCAGCTGTTCTACTGTAGCGGTCCCTAACATAGTATGCTCTCTGAGTACTACTAGTGAAATCCCTCCCATAGATTTGAAATGAGGGGTGGGCACCTTCCAGCCTTCTCAGCTCTATTTGGTCCTGGTGGGGAGTGGACTGATAATACTTTAAGTGTCTCGGTAAAGACCATCCGCATCAGTTATCTACTACTGCATAACAAATTATTTCCCTAATTAGCAGTTTAAAACAACCAACATTTATTATTGAACAACTTTGGAAAGTCTCAAAGACTGAGGCATCTAAAGTGGTTATAATTTAGGGGCTCCTGTGAGATGGTAGTCAAACTTTCCTTGACTACCTGATCTTTTCACTCAGGTTTGGATATCTGCTTCCAAGATGGCTGACTCAGGAGGCTGTTAGCAAGAGGCTTCAGTTTCTCTCTGGCTGTTAACCAGAGGCCTCTGTTTCTTCTGTGTGAGAACTATGTAGTCTTTGATGACACAGCAGGGGACTTCTCAAGGCCCTGAGTAAGTGAAATGAGAGTTGAAGAACAAATAGCAGTGTCTTTTGTAACCTTATCTTAGTCAAAGGTGTTCTATCTCTTCTGCATATTCTACTGGCCAGGCCTGATGCATTGTGAGAGGGACTGCATAAGTTTGTGAATGCCAGGAGGTGGAGGCCAGTGGGGATCAGTGGGGGTAACCTTTGATGCTGGTTATCATACCTTCTATTATAAATGCACCATTTATTTCGTATACCATTTAGGAAGAAAAAGTGTTAATGACTATGATATGCCCTCAAGTGTAAGATATACCTTAACTTTCAGAAAGATTAAAATGTGAAGAAATGAGTCTAGGAATTGATGACATGTAACAGATTTTCCTTGTACATAGGGACATTTTGAAATCACAAAACTGATTCCTGATTGTTGGTTTAGAAATTCATTTTGGAATTCTCTATCTATTGTATTTTGGGCTCATCGGTTAAAATTACCCCATCTCCCCTACCCCCAATTTTTTGGGAACCCCTTTTCTGCTGTTTTTGGGAATGTTGTTCTAGTTTGAAAATGAGTTAGTTCTCTCTGCTTGTTTCTGTGGTTTAAATCTCATTATTATTAAATATTAACAGAGTGCCAACACTGAGCAGAATAGCATGCAGATTACAAGAGGACACAGCTACTCTTTAAGAAGCTTTGTGCTCTCATTTATAAAGAGGATAAGTCACAGCAAACATAATGAAAATATCTACTCAACTGAATGGAAGAGCAAATTTTTTGTTTTTAATAACTAATTTGAGAAAGCAGTTCAAATATTTAAACTGCATCTTTGAAAGCCTGATGAACTGTACCATGTTTAATATAACTTATTTAGAAATGTTTAAGTAAATTCAGTTTAATAAGTGTTGCTGTTTTAGGAATATCCACCAATATAATTTGGTAGTTTAAAAACTACATGATTCAAAATATTTTTTGCTGGGTATTGACAATCATTTTTCAAAATTTAGGATGTCATATAATAGTGGACATGTGTATAACAGAAAGGGTGAAGTTTAAAGTCAGGTAAAAGCTAGGTTGAAAATTGGTTATAAAAGTTCTACCTGGCCCTCCCTGGTGGCGCAACGGGTAAGGACAGGAGCTCTGCAAGCTGGCTACAGCTGCTTCAGTGAGAGTTTGATCCCCAGCCCTGGAGGTGACCCACATGGTGTGGCAGACCTCTCCTGACCCTCCCGCTGCTCCCCTTAGCAGTGTATTGCAGTCAGTGTGCCTGTTCTGCTGCCCACTCTGTCTCTGGTGAATCTTCTCACGGCCCCTGCACCTCTGGCCTGCACCCCAGTTCTGTATGCATCAATAATCTTTAAAAAGAAAAAGAAAAGAGAGGGCTTTCATCAGTCCTATTCTTGAAGACATTTAGTGACTCTATATGTTGATTCTTTTCTTGGCTTTCACGATCTAATACTTCCTTGCCTCTGCCATTCTCCCTTCTTGCTAATTTTCACTGTCCTGCTGACCCTGAGTGTGGGCTTATCTCTGACACTGCTGTTTCCTCACATGAGCCTTAGAAGGCTCATTGGAATCTTTTGTCTTAGCTGTGACATTTTCCCCCAATACTTGTTTCCCCATCTCTATCTGAAAACTGGACATATTTCTTATGGAATTCAGACTTAGTCTTTTCTGTCTCCTTTGTCTCCAAATTAGTCACAATTCCTCTTTCCTGACTCAATCTCTCAGTTAGCAGGGAAAATAAAAAAGTGCATGACTGAGGCTGGTTTTTTGAAAGTGAGATGAGGATGGACTGAGTGGTGGGGGACGTCAAGCATGCTTCAAGAGGCAGTTTTGTAGGAAGAGGTACAAGTTACCAGTGGGCAGCCAGCATGATAGACTCCTTCAGAAAGATGCTAGACAGGGGCCCTCCCTGGTGGCATGATGCATTAAAGCGCAGCACTGCAAGCAACTGCAACTGCTTCAGTACAAGTTCGATCTGGCTCCTGAGGTGATCCACAGGGAGCGGCAGACCTCTCACATGTCTTGCCCACTGCTCCCCTCAGCAGTCTACTTCCTGCATCTCCCTGTTCTGCTCCCCACTCTGTCTCTGTTGAATCCTCTCACTGCACCTCTGGCTTGTACCTCAGGCCATTATGCATAAATACCTAAATCTTAAACAAACAAACAAACAAAAAATACCAACAATACAGCTAATAAAATAGATGGAAAGATCTAAAAAAAAAAAGATGCTAGACAGAGTTTAAAACTGAGGCAAAGTGAAGGGAACAGGACATAAGACGGAGAAATGGATCTAAAGTGGGTTGGGAAATAAAGTCTGTTTGAATTCTGAATTCTGTTAGCTGTCAGAGTAGCATCATAGGTATTTTAATAAGGAGTCTTCAGAATTTTATAAATTCAGTATCTCTAATAGAAATATTTCCTTCATATGAATATTATAATCTTCTAATATGTTGTAGATCTCTGAAGTCTTTATCTTTTCATTCCCTCTTGCATACCACTTTAAGGTTACTCGCCTTAAAGTAATCTTTTTACCCCTGTCTCTTTCCTGCCCAAAGGTAGATTGACTTTCCTTTTCTTAGGGGATTAACGGCTTTGCCAACACCCCCCCCCCTCGCACCGTCCCTCACCCCCCTCCCATTACTTACATGGGGCCCACACTCCAGGAAATCAGGCTGCTTGGTATTCACACTACACAGCAGGTGAAGCCCGACACATCCTCAGCTGATGCCTGTCCTATTCCTCTTCATAAAAAATAATGCCCGAAGTTTTCGTAATTAATGCAAGGACTCCAGATTTTCTTTTTCTTTCTTTCTTTTTTTTTTGGCCAAGACAAGCACCGTTTTACTGAGTAAGCAGTAAAACAGAACGTGATGTGCATCACAAGGAATACTCTAAGACATTGCCAAACAGAAGTAAATCTTGTTCCCCTATTTAGTCAAGCAGATATGACCCAGTGCATTTGCATTTCAAAAAAAGCAATAACTAGTCCACAAGATGACTTGATCCTTTGTGACACCTAGTTCATCCTAACTTCATCTCATTCTGGGGGTGACTATCTGTTAGTTTGTTAGCTTCATCTAGAGGAAAAAATGAACTTCTTGTATCTTTATGATAGGCGGAGTTTTGTGAATTGGAGTACAGTATTCACTAAGGTTAGGCTCCTCCCCACCACAGGAGCCAGAGACAAAAGGAACTCTGGCCCTTGATGTTCACATTTCAAATAGATGGCACCCAAGATTGTGAGAAAGACTTTCCTGCATCATAAAGATGGAAACAAAAAAGGCCAACTGACAAAAGGCTTATCTAGTTTCCAAAGGCATGTGTTCTAAATAATTGAAAAGTTATTTTATGCTAAATACTCTGAGGAAACGAAGTGGAGGGATCTCTTTGCCCGCTTTCAACAGGAAGAACTGAACCTTTTATTCTAATTGTATTTGTTACAATTGGAGACAGGCATAGTGTGGCTGTGCTTTCACAGCACACAGTGATGAGCCCTAAAGTGCTTATTTTAGGATCTGTAGTGATGACCGGGCAGCACAGTCTGGCGACACACATGCAGATGTAGGGAATCCTCATGTGACATGTGTGTGATAGTGATTCATGTTAACTCAGCTGTTGACACCTTATACACAACTTGGCAACAGAATATAACAGGAGTGGGATATAGTCATCATATCAGACATGACAGGGTCAAAGTATACAGATTTTCTAGATCATATTAAAAACTGGTTATGACATCCACTATCTCTATAATAACCACTGCTATATTTGTTAAGTTTTATGATTGACCAAGTACTTTATATACATTGATGAGTTTAATTTCTTATTTAATTTTTCTCTACTATTAGCTTCTAGATATTATTAGTGGAGGCTAAGGATCCTGTTCAGGTTCATCCTACTAGTAAACAAGACCTGCCTGATCCCAGAGATTTCACCTTTCCTTTTACTACTTAATTCTTTCATCTTACAAATCCTGTGGTTGATATGTTATTACATACTCATACATGTTTTGTGTACTTATCTGGATGTTTAACACACCACACAGGCAGATCTTTGTCAAAAATTCTTTGCATACTCAGAACTTAAAGATAAATGTCATATATGTGACATATATTCAGTCATTAGTAGCATTTTATGTAGATGCTCCACTATTTCAAAAATGAAAGGCAATTGAAATTTAACAAAATTGTTTTGTCCCACCTGAATTTTTCAAAATAAAATGGTTTATTTGATAATAATGTGGGAAATTCTTTGAATGTTATAATCCCAGAATGCTTTCATTTTTACTATTGATTCTGCAAGTAAACAGTATTGTAACCAAAGCTATTTTGACTTCATTGTAATACTAATGTCTATGAAAGTATTATAAGTGGAATACAAACCATATTTATTTTAACTCTATGTATTTCTGAAATGGGGGTTTCAGACTTGATATCTATCAGTGGAAAGAATAAAACTAATGAAAAAAATAAAGTTCAATTTTCAACTTTCACAAAGTACATTCGCAAATAACAAACTCTGGGGAAAGAATTAAAATTCATTGAAAATCCCTTAAGGTTTTCTTAATGCATTTTGCTTCCTAATATAATTCCTGTTTGTTAGCATTTTCCAGTTTACATTATCTTAACAGGCTGTTCTCATTTTGATAACCCTCTCCGTTGAGTTTCATATATACTCTTGTGTATCATATACCCTAAAATCTCTTCACCTCTTTATAAATATGTGCCTGCCAGTCTGTTTTGAAATTTACCTTAGTGAATGTTAAAAATATCCTACTATTCAACACTGAAGTACACTTAAGATAATTATGTCTTTGTTGGCTTACTGAAAGTACCAATGATGTTAATAGGTGTGATATGTAAAATTGTGTATTTACTCTGCAAAAGAGACATAAGCTATTGATTTCCTGTGTTTTATCACAGGTTTACTAGGAAATAGACACATAATCATTTTTAAAATTTCAGCATATAGATACTTGGTAAGTGTTGGCAGAGTGAAGGGGTGAGAAAGCTACTCCTATCTCAAAGCAAATAAGAAACTCACGAATAATGTAAGGTGCTTGCATGCAATATAACCCAGCAGCTGTTGCCAGTGACTGTTGGAACTGGAGTGGTTACCCTTGTTAACAGCCGTGGCAGTTCCATGGGAGGCAAAGCAAAATACGTGTTGGGTAAAGACTGAAGTTTTTAGAAGTCTTTTTCCTATATCTAGGGTCACTACTATGTGTTCGACAGTGCCTCGTGGTTTTATTTTCTTTAATAATGTGGTTCTCTTAGAAGTGTATTGTGTTTAGTATGATACCTAATATTTCATTCATTAAGTTAAGATTCATGAAAGATTCACCTGCTTGTTGCAGGTCACTTTGATGGTAGCAACACTATACCTGTGAACACGTCAGGTAATGTGCTTGCCCTTGATGGCTGACATTCTGTCATAGCCAGATGACTAATGTGCACACACACAAATACACTAAATAGTTAGCTGATGTTTGAAACTCTAAGGAAAGCCAGAGGGTGCTGGGATAGGTAGCACAGTGGAGCTAGGGAGTGGCGAGGTCTACTCTAGGCAGGAAAGTACCTCTCCAGTTGGAGCTCATGTGAGAGGCCTAGAAGTTGGCCACAGGGAAAGTGAGCCCGGGGCAGTGAACATGGAGAAGGATGGTAAATGATAGTGTCTGAGAGGGAGGCAGAGCTGATCCTGTAGGGCCTTATAAGTCATGGTAAGGAACTCAAACTTTATTTGAGAAGCAGTGGGAGACCACTGAGAGGAGTTTGCCAGGGGAATGGCAGGGTGTCATTTGTTTTGAAAGTTGTCTGCTGTCTAGCTGTGGTGTGGAGAATATTTACAGCTAGTTTAGTAATAGGCCTCTCAGCAGGCATTCTGCTCCTGAGCAAGGATCTTACTTCCTGACCTGTACTGCCTCTTCCTTGCCTTTGTGCTTTACTTTTTTTAGCTTCTGTTCCCTGAACTACCCATTCTTCACCCTCCAAACACCCACTTGCTGGTTTAGATAAGAACTCAAATGCAACTTCATCTATGAACAGACTTTATTATCTTCATAAGATATGTTGAAGATCTCTGTTAAAGATGGAACTAGAAAACAGGGGCAAAACAGACTGTCCCAAACAAACAGGGATGCATGACGATCTCTTCCCACCCTGTTGTTTTACTAATGTTCTCTTGCATTCTGCACTGTTATTCTTCCTCTGAGATGCAGCTTACCCAATGGCTAAGTTCATGGTCCTGAAGTCAGGTCATGAGGGTTTAAATCTTGGCTCTGTTCCTTATTAATTTTGAGCTGTGTGACTTTGTTCAAATTTCACAATTTTTCTAAGCTCCACTGTCTTCATTTGTGAAATGAAATATTAAAAAGTTCCTTAATAATCTTTGTTGTGGAAAATAAAGTTAAGTACTATACACTTAGCACAGAATCTGACACATACTTAGAACTCATTAAATATTAAATATCATCTTTTCAAATAGGTCTATAGTTATAGATATCTCTCTCTCCTTAAAGAGTATGAAAACCTTAAAGCAGAGGTCATATTTATTTGTATTCTTCATATTTGTAGTATTAGTCTACAATGCAGTGCCTCACATACAAGTAATTTTTTAAAAAATGACTAAAAATACAAAAAAAGATAAAAAAGCAGATTTTAAAAATTCTCATTTCACTTTTTACATGTAAAGAAAGAAAGCAAGTAATTTCTTGAGTTACAGGGAATCAGAATCTGATTCTCTCCATTGCCTGGCTATATGCTAAGTGTCTGATTTGATCATATTGCGAATTAAGTAAAGATATTAATTTCTCTCAGGTGAATATTGAAGTAATTAGAGGAGAATGTTTTTTGAAGTCTGAAGCAAAAACAAATGTTTATTCACTTGCTATGTAGGGACACTAATATTTTTAGTTAAAATTAAATAACTTTTTGGGTTTAGTAATATTTTACTTATAAATATATAATTCCAATTTTATACAAAGCTAAATATTAGGATAAAACTTATTATACCAAGAATTATTCAAATACAATGATGATGGGGCCAGGCACAGAAAATTGGTAGAAAATCTTACCTTGTACACACATTTTTTTTTTCTCTCAGACTTGTTTTATCATGATTTTGTGAGTCAGAAATTCAAGAAGGGATTGACTGGGTGTTCATCTGGGATTCTCTTCCAGGATGACTTTATCATCCCATACCTGGATCTCAATGCTCCTTTTGTCCCCTGAGCCTTCCTCCACCTTTGACCTTTCTCTCCCCACCCCTTCTTAATCTCAGAAACCTCACTTTGTTTATCACTGTCTACTAGTTTATAATCATTTTTCTTTTATCAGTTTACCTTCTTAGATTCCTTATTTTACTTGTATATGTGAAATTGTCCATTATTTTCCAAGTCTTTATGACTTGCTTTACTATACATAATTCCCTTAAGTTCTCTCTATTTTGCTATAAATGGCAGCATTTATCTTTCTTTATGATTGAATAGTATTCCACTGTGTGGTTACACCACATCTTTGGATCCATTTCTCTACCTGTTGGTTACTTCCATTGTTTCCATGTCCTAGCTATCATAAGTAATGCTGTAACAACTATTGTGAACCATATAATTTTTTTAGTTAGTGTTTTCATATTCTTTGAATAAATAACAAAAATAGATGACTGGATCAAGAAGATGTAGTATATTTCTACAATGGAATATTACTGAGCAATCAAAAAGGATAAACTCACGCCTTTTGCAGCAACACATATGCTTAGCAAAATAAGCCATAAAGAAAAAGAAAAATATCAAATGGTCTCACTTATAGGAGGAATGTAGAGAAAACACAAAAGGAATCAGACAAAAAAGTAACTATACTAAAGTGAAAATCAAAATCATCAGGCAACTATAGATCAGACACGTTCTGTAGGGGGAGAGGTGGGAGAAGGAAGAAGATAGGGCTGTGAAGAGCACAAGGGACTACAGTGATCATGCATGGGTGAATTGGTGGTGGAAATTTCATGAGGAAATCATACATTGTACAAAAATGAAGGATTATATAATGAATGTATTTAAAAAATATTTTTAAAAGTTGGGTTGTTAGGTCATATGGCACATTCATATTACACATTTTCTTATGAGTAACAATAATTGAAACACAATCATTTGTTATTGTAAAACAAAAAACAATGTGAATAGAGGAACAATACCCTTGAAAACCAGAACAATATAAGTCAAGTGCTTGGTTTTTTTGTCAGTCTGTGTGCCGAGAATCAAAAAATGGTAACAGAACTTAATAAAATGATCCAGAAGGTGGAAACTCTTAGCTGATATTTAAATTAATTACATGTGAACATATAAGGTTACTCCATCCAAGAGTAAACTTTGTGTACTTAAAAGGCAGTTTTCTAAAAAAGATTTATTTATTTGTATATACATAATTGGGTGCAGGCCAGAGGTTCAGGGGCAGTGAGAGGATTCACCAGAGACAGAGTGGGGAGCAGAACAGGCAAATGGACCAAGTACACTGCTGAGAGGAGCAGCAGGTGGGTTAGGTCAGGTCTGCTGTGCCATGTGGGTCACCTCCAGTGCCGGGATTGAACTCTCATTGAAGCAGCTGGCTCGCTTGCAGTGCTGCGCTTGAACCTGCTGCACCACCAGGGAGGGCCCAAAAGGCAGTGTTTTTTTTTTTTTTTAAGTATTTATTTATTTATTTATTTTTGTGTAGAAGAACTGTGGTGTAGGCAAAAAGTTCAGGGCTCAAAGGATTCACCAGAGACAGAGTGGGAGCAGAATAGGTTGATTTACTGAAATATACTGCTGAGGAGAGTAGCAGGTGAGGTAGGAGAGTTCTGCTGGGTCATATGAGAGGTTGAGGGTAGAGGGTAGCATCAAGCTCAGGCAGTAGAGGTATTGCTAGTGTTGATAGTGGTGAGATAGCCCTGGCCAACAGGGAGACACAAAAGCCATGTTTTCAAAGATTGTTATCTTAAGTTAGTTTATCACTAGACCTTTAGGAAGCATCATTCCCAATATATGTGAACTCATAATGGATCAGTCAGTAGAAGTACTTGTGGTTAATATAAATATGTCTTAATGGGGCCCTCCCTGGTGGCGCAGCTGGTTAAAGCACAGCACTAAGAAGCTGAAACCACTGCTGCATGAGTTCGATCCCCGCCTGCCCCGGAGGTGACCACATGGCGTGGCAGACCTCTCCTGACCCGCCTGCTGCTCCCCTCAGCAGTGTACTTCATCGATCTGCCTGTTCTGCTCCCCACTCTGTCTCTGGTGAAGCCTTTCACTGCTCCTGAGCCTCTGGCCTGTACCCCAGTTCTGTATGCACAAATAAACAAATCTTTAAAAAAAAAAAGTTTTAATAATGGGAAAACTAGTTCCTCAATAATCCAAAACAGATGCCTACTTTTGCACTAGGTTCATTCTTGAGTAAGTCATTATTTAATAATGTGTTCTAATACTGATAAAAATGGACTGAAAACTGACCATATAACGAAGTAAAAAATGTGATAGCACTAGGCAAATACTTGTTCAAATCTATCTGACTTTTCTCTCCCAAGTGAAATGCAGTCCCATACCAAACATTTATGCTGATTGTAATCTCCTCTGTGGCCCTTATTCATCAGTATTCTCTGATTTTCCTTAGGAGAAGGAACTAGGCCTTATTTCTTTTTATCCCAGTGGTACAGAAATTTGCATATATTTACTGACATTCAGAATATAAGAGACAGAATGAATGAGTGCATTCAAGTCAGGTTTATGCAAACAACAAATACCAACTGATTATTAAAGTGGTTCAATTGTGCTACTTTAAATACATTAAATTTTATGGAAATGAGTTGATTCAAAATGAGCTCTGCAGACCTAATGTGATAGTTCATTAGATTTGAGTCCTATAGAACAACTATGTAATATCAAGTTGTATGACAAATTGTTATATATATAATTTTGTGCATATAAATTATTAAATATGAATGCATAGTAATATTTTGCATATGGTATATAATTTCACAATTGATGTCTCAATAATTTTGCCTCCCTCCAAGAAAGATAGGATAGTAACACCATTAAAACCTATAAAAACACATAGAGATATGATAAAGAAACACTCATTTAGAAAATGAGTAAATTATATACTTCTAAATTTGTAAAAACTTCTTAGGTAGGTCCTTGAAAATATTGAATCTTGTAATAAATAGGTTTAACTGATCTAGCCTTTACAAACAAAAGGAGAACCCTTTTATACTAAAATGTAAATAGTCTGTAAATTGCTAATTTTGCTTTTCCTAATTTTACCTGATAAATTTTAAATTAAACTTCTAGCATATTTCACAGCAAATGCTTTTACCTAAAGTCTTTAGTAACGTTATTTTAATTATTATTTCTCTAAATGATGTGTGAAAATAGAACATTTTCTATGACATTGGATGAAAGTACACATATTTTATGAAAAAGGTTTTGAAGGGAAAACACATTTCCCTTCAATGGTTATTTAGATGGTGATTTAGAAATGACAGACACATTGAGAAAATATCCTCAGTAAAAAGAAAACCCAATTTTTCTTCACTATAGACTCTTCATTTACTGTTAAGTCAAGTTACTCAACAAATGTTTATTGACTACTGAGTGCTTTTAATGTTTATACTATTAACCATAATCTCCAACATTGACTGTGCACTGTGCGTAGATTACTGTACTAAAGGGAGTTAGTAGTTTGAAATGATTAATAATTTGTTTTATTTGCAGTAGAGCTAAGCTCTGCTACGTGTTCAGGCCTTGATAGTCATTGAGGAAAACTGCATTATGTTTAGAGAAAAAGTTGGCTCAAGGTCATCTGAAGCAAAGGATTGCTTTTCAGTGAAGAAAATTTTAGACCTGTTGGGAAAGTTATCTATGTATTTTTCTCTAAAGATCTTCATATATTATATGACATATAATATATATTATAGTATATGTATAATATACTATGTTATGTATACATGTGAAATCATTGTGGCTAAAAAGGTAACGAAACACTATATAGGTGGACAGTTTACCCCACATATAACCCACTTATATGAGCGATTCTACTAGAAAATTCTTGAGAACCTCACAATATAATGGGAGAAAAAATAATTTCACTCCTGGACTCAGCCTTCCATTTCCCTGGGCTTGGGGCTGGGTATTTCAAGCTGCCACAAATTTGTTCTTTAAGAAAAATGGAGGTAGGGACCCTCCCTGGTGGCACTACAGGTTAAAGAGCAGCACTGCAAGTGAGCAGCAGCTGCCTCAGTGCAAGTTCGATCCCCGGCCCCTGAGGTGACCCACATGCTGACATGTCCGCTGCTCCTCTCAGCAATGTACTTCATCAGTCTGCCTGTTCTGCTCGCCACTCGTCTCTGGTGAGTCCATCACCTCCCCTGCACCCTTCCCCCTCTGTATACATAAATAAATAAATCTCTAAAAAAAAAAAAAAAGAAGAGAGGTAAAAGTGGACTAATAAAAGGGACTCTTTCTTGACCATTGTTTAGCTGATGCTGGACCCTCATTTCTGTGGCATGTGTTAGGAAGCGAAGAATACAATGAAGATTTCAGTCACCTGAATAAGGAAGGAGAGCAAGAAGGTGGCCTCATGCTGTGGGTCAGGTCTTACAGCTGTTACGATGTAGCCTCACAATGCCCTTGTCATCAAAAAGGACTTAATCTTTCTTGGCTAATTCCCTAAGAGGAATTTTGAGACAAAAAAGGAGGAATATAGGACTCACTATATTCACTATCTCCACACTGTCCTTGTCTGTGAATAAATAACAAGGCATAAACTTTCAGGAGCTTTAACCTTGTTCCAAGCTCTGCATTCTTTAATGCATTGGTTCTAACAATAGTCCATGAGGGAGGTTATCCTTCTTTGCTAGGTCTGCCTTAATAAAATATCATAGAGATAGTGACATAAATTAAAGAAATTTCTTTCTCACATTTTTGAACCCGAGGACCAAGATGCAGGTGTTGGTAGTGACGGTTTCTCCCGAGACCTTTCTCCTTGGCTGGTAGATGTCCACCTTCTCACTGCATTCACATGGACTTTTCTCTGAGTGCACAACCCTGGGACTCTTATTCTTCTTAGAAAGATATCAATCCTATTGGATTAGGGCCCAACTCCTGTGACCTCATTTAACCTTAAGTACTACTTTATTTTTTAACTCTTTTTAACTTTTTAAAATGCATTCATTACATCATCCTTCATTTTCGTACAATGTATGAAATTTCCACCACCAGTTCCCCTGTGCACCATCACCACAGTCCCTTGTGCTCTTCTCACCCCTGTCCTGGTCCCTCTCCCACCTCCTCCCCCTACAGATGTTAAGTATTACCTTAAATAAAGTCTCCAAATGAGGTTATATTGAATGATTAGGGCATCACAATATGAACTTTCAAACAACACAATTCAGTCTTAGCAGTAGTGCTGCTATTATCTCCATTTTACAGAAGAAATTTGTAGATTTTAATTCATCATGTTCACCTAGCTAGGTAATGATGAAATTCAAAGTCAGTTTTGAATAATCTGTAGTACATACTATTGACTACTAGCTCACACTGTCATGATATACAATTCGGATACATGTTTGCTGTTTCTAGTTCCATTTTATGCTACAACTACCATAATGTCTTCTAAGATGCTGCCTTTAGGTTGTCTTTTTGTTTTAGTTTTCAAGGTTGTTTTTTATCACCTTTTTCTGTCTCCTGAAAATTTTCTGGAGATGACAAAAAAAATCTTCTTTAGTGACCACTAGATTATTTTGAGATATTTAAACTAGAAACTCCTGATCACAGCCTTATTTTTTTAAACACTTTTATTATTGCTTAAAATATTTATTTTCTTACATCAGGGTCATCTTCCTACAGTTTCTGTTCCCCTTAGGTATGGCCCTCCCACCAATAATTCACCCACAAACCCCCAGCTAGCTACCTTGTGTCTCTCCACCCCAAATCATTCCTACTCCTCCCTTGATGCAAGTTGTAGATTGATGGTCAGTCCATGGGCCTTGTCTTTTTCTGGAAACTTGTCATTTTCCTGGGCAAGGACCTGGGCTCCTGGACACTGAAGACCAGGTGCAAATGTGAGGCAGGTAGCAAAGCAGAGTCATTCAGGAACCTTCTGGAGAGCAGATGTGTGGAATGGTTGTCCAGACTTGATTTTGGAGCTGTAGTTTAGAAGACTGTCCCGTTTGTCCAGGCCGGCATGGTCTCTTGGTTCGTGTTTCCTTATCCACCTAGGTTGTACCATTCATTTGGCGACTGTCATATGATGCTGTTTTTGAGTCTTATATTTCTGGCATTGAGAAGCCTGGTCTCTGCCAACATCAGGAGAGAAGTTCTCAGTGGGGACAGATGCCAGTAGTTGGTTGGCCCAGCAGCTCTCATCTCCTTTTGTGGTTTCCAGTCCTGTCTTACGCCCTTAGTCACACCTCTGATATTTTCCTCCTCAAGCTGAAAAAGGAGGAAGCCTCACTCATGTTGCCCACATCTCTGGACCAGGAGATGGGTTTTCTAGCCTCCGGAGATACTGAGGGTGGAACTATGTAATAGCTGGCAACCTCACCAGCTCGCATGGTCTTGTGGCTCCAAGTCAGCCCTATTTGGGTCTGCCCCAGACTGGCGATGGCTATGGCTAGGGTTTTAATCTGTCCTTCCTTCCTGAGAACCCGCAGCAGTGGTGCAGAATCACAGATGTCTTCCCCCAATCTGACTGAAGTGGAAATTAGAATGGAGGGGGACTCCCCCCTCTTTTGCCGATACTCTGGTCCCCATCCCTATCCCACATGGAGGCAGAGCTTGGTTCTCCCAACCTGAGACTCCTAGAGCCTGAGATCTTGAGATCCCTGTGGCAAAGGGTGATGAGCGAACACACAGGCCCCTTCCTAAAACCATCACTGCTGATTGCCTGAGGCATCAGAGATTAGCCAACCAGAGATAAACTGACAGCAGAAGTTATTTTAGCAGACCCCTTCCGGCAATAGAGACTCTCCCCAAATTCCCACTGCACAGGCCAGCCAAAAATGCCAGCAGAACCCCAATGCTATAAAGGCAATTTTTCCAATATCGGGGCACAATCCTTATTCTGTAGCAGCTGAGTTGCCCCTCACAGGCATTTGTTACATAAAGCCTACTTCAGTCAGATACACTTGGCTTGGCCTTTCTTTTCTAACACAGGGCTCACCCTGCCCACCCCTGCATGTGGCCTAGGCCCCTGTCCAAGAATCAGGCATGTTGGGGTGTGCCCACAGCTCTATTTTGTATGAGTATAACTGACTGGAATAAAGAGCTCTTGAGTGGATCAAGATGCTGTCAAAGGAGCATTAAAACATATGAGAGAACTATATATTAATGTACCTGGTGACAGATATTGGCAACAACACAAGAGTTGTAGGGGTCTTCAATATCCCACTCTCTTTACTAGGAAGATCAATCAGGCAGAAAATCTATAAGGAAACGACTGTGAACAAGGAATTGGACAACATGGACTCAGTTGGTACTTATACGTACCCCTCTCCCCCCGCCCCCCAAAGCTGAGAGCACCTTCTCAATTACACATGGATGATTTTCTAGGATAGACCACCTGTTTGGTAACATGTGTCAATAAACTTAGTAAAAAATAAAATCAATAGATACATATTAAAATCAAGTATCTTCTATCATCACAGTAATAATAAACCAGATATCAACTACAAAACAAGAGCAAAAAAAGGATCTAATATGCAAATACTCAACAATAAAATACGGAATGATTATTGTGTTAATGAGGTAATCAAAGAAGAAATTTAAAAATAAGTGAATTAAGGAGATGTGTTATATTTACATAATGGAATAGTATGTAGCAACTATAAAAAGTTAAATTTTTGTCATTTTGTGACATGGCTGGAAATGGAGGTGATCATGCTAAGTGAAAGAAGACAGAAGGTGAATGACAAATATTGGAAAGTTTTTGTTGTGTTGACCATACCACTCTGACAAATGGAGTCATGGAGCAGGCTGTACCATGCAGGATGCTGCTGAAGAGCAAGGCCCTGGATTTTTATTCTCAGAACAATCCTACAGTATCAGTTGTCAGGGGAAAGAGAACAAGAAGAAAAGGGAGGGTGAGACTAGAAAATGTGCTGTTACCTATAGTTTCAGGGGTCCTGTGTCTGCCCCCATTTACTTATCCATTCGCTGACTTAGCATGGCTAGATTTCCAGCCATGGTTTCAGTTTTATCAGCAACGTGTTGTACTGATTCTGGGGTCGGTTGTCATATATCATTCAATGCTTAGCCTCCCCCCTACCCCCACAGTCACTTTCCCTGTCACACCCTTCACTGGTGATCAAACTTTCTGCTGATTGATTTAAAAGGCATCTTGTAAGGTTGGCTCCTATAAGTGATTGACCAGGCAGTTCTTTTATATTCATTTATGCATGTATGCTTATAAGAGTTGGGGTGCAAGACAGAGGTGTGGGGGTGTCACCAAAGATGGGGGAGAAGAACAGGCAGATTCATGGAAACTCACTGCTGAGGAGAGCAGCAGGTGAGACAGGAGAGGTCTGTTGTGCCATGTGGGTCACCTCCTTGGCAGGAGATCGAACTTGTGCTGTAGTGGCTGTGGATAGCCTCATAACACTGTGGCTTGACCCATTGCACCACCAGAAGGCCCCTAACCGGGCAGTTTTGCTCTTGTATAGGAATGCAGAACCATAGGTTACAAAAATGGCGGCTGAATAAGCCACTTAGTATTAGCAGACTCACAGATTTTACTCATATTTGAAATATAAAATAAAACAAAGGATCAGTCAAAACCAAATCCAACACAGAGACTAGTCTTCTTATTATAAAAGTGAAACTAGCAGAGGGGGAGAGGAAAGGTAGAGAGCAAAGGGCAGAAGGGTCCAATCACCATGGTCAGGAATATGGGCGCCTTGATGGTGGGTGTGTTGTGGTGTTATACTTCTGAAAAGTATAAACCATACTAATGGATCATACACAGTATTGTAACCCAATGTTACCACAAAAGAATATGATAAATAAAATGAAAAGAAATGACTGACTTTGGAATGGCACCAAATTTATAACTTCTCTTAGCTGATTGATTATATAGTAGATATAGTCTACTCCATATAAAATACCTGCTTACTACCTGTTTCTTGTTGATTGCAAAGTTCTCTGTAGTAAAAAACAAAGCATGAGATACAGCACCCAACTTTTCCTCAAATTTCTGAAAGCAGTATTGTGTAATAATAGTGCTGCTTTACCATTTCAAATCAGAGAACACAATTTGCCCACAACAAAGTTATAATACTGAAGTCATGAATCCAAAAAGCCATTGAAAATTAAGATATTTTTCTGTGCATAGCTTAATCATGTCACTGATCATATGAATTGAACATAGGCTGTTGAGAACAAGATTCTCACTCCTGAATTGACAAATCACAGACTCCAGGATCACTGTAACCAGCCATTAGTGTTACCAGGGATTTGCTACATAGAAATGCCTAATATTGGCTCTTAATATTAAATCTCTTTCCTTTAGGGATATGCAATGTGAGGTTGCTAGCTTTGGTGCTGCCAAAGTTCTGTAACCTTTTTTCCTCTGGAATTTCACCCCATTTAGATTTAGAATTTTGTTGTGTAGAGCACAGCCAAGGGAAGAGTCACCATTATGTACTTGAGGAAGACCAGGACCCAGTGAAATAATAATACTATGCCCATTTCTTCTACCTCATGTGGCCACTTCTATCGCATAGCACATAAGTGCTTATGGATTGAAATGAACGCTGCTAATAAATGCAACTAGTTGACTGCCCGAGAAGTTCACTGTGAAAAGTGTGTCATGTCATCTAAGTTTCTTTTACAAATAGGTGAAATATTTACACATTGTTTTCCCAGAGAAATTACTACATAATACCCTCCTACCTCCATGTCAACCATAATTTAATAAGTGCCACTTAAATAAAACATTTTTTTTCTAGATCCCCATAATTTTGTGGGATGGGACAAAATGTACATACATACAATATTAGGGATTTTAAAACGTAAAACAACAGAAATATTTTAGCTTTTCTGTACATATACTGTCTAGGGCTCTTGGTAGATGTGTTTTATTAAAGAGATAAAGCAATTACATCTTGAATAGTGGTAGCATTGCTTTTATTAGCACTAAAACTATTTGTAACTTTTATTTTTACATTCTAGGTTTACCTGAAGCACAAGAGGCCCAAAAAGAGAGAAATGCCAAAGTTATCTTTATTGCAACCAGAGGTATTTTTCAGGAATTTCCTTTGTAGAGGTTTGAAAGAAGTGAATTAGTGGATGATGCCATAATAAGTGACATCTGTTATTAGCAGTGGTACTAGTCAGGGTAGAGAATGGGTACTTGGATGACCTGAAGCTGACAGGTTCAATTTTCTGCTGAGGCAGCAATTTCAGATTTGGACACTAACATTTGTTAAACTAGAGGGACTGATGCTAGGTCTTAAGTGGTTGCTTTTAAGATGGTGAAATTTGTGGTGTGCTAGAGCTCATATTGGGTGAAGGCATTGGTTAATACATGTATTGTTCTAACTGCTGAAAGAGAAAGTATGCAGAAACTGGGATAATTTAAAAGTTCTACTGTGGCCCTCCCTGGTGGCGCAGCGGGTTAAAGCACAATACTAGGAAGCTAAAGCCACTTCAGAATGAGTTCGATCCCCGCCCCAGAGGTGACTACATGGTGTGGCAGACCTTTCCTGATCCGCCTGCTGCTCCCCTCAGCAGTGTACTTCATCGATCTGCCTGTTCTGCTCCCCATTCTGTCTCTGGTGAGTCCTCTTGCCACCCCTGCATATCTGGCTTGTACCACAGTTCTGTATGCATAAATAAATAAATCTTTTTTAAAAAAATTAGAAACCAGGGCCCTCCCTGGTGGTGCAACAGGTTAAATCACAGCACTATGAAGTTATAGCAGCCACAGCAGCACGAGTTCGATCCCCAGCCCTGGACCTCCTGACTTGCCCGCTGCTCCCCTCAGCAGTATATTTTAGTTAATCTGCCTGTCCTGCTCCCCACTCTGTCTCTGGTGAATCATCCCACCCTGCTTCCCCCACATTTGGCCTACACCCCAACTCTTGTATGCACAAATAAATGAATCTTAAAAAAAAAAGAAAGAAAGAAACCAGCAGTCACATGGATATTCAGCCTACTTTGATATGGACACAAAAAAAAAATGATAATTATTTTTGTTCCACCCTCCTCTGTGTGTCCACTTGTTCCTCAGATTGCTTTCTTCATGATAGTAAAATAACAGCAGCCACAAGCTGTTGCACCTGCACATTAACTCTGAGAACTAGGATTATCTGTAGATGAGAAGTTCTAGTAGAAAGCTTTCAGTGTTCTCTGGTTGTACTAACCTAGATTATACACTCATGCAGGAAGCAATATTAATGCTCAGTGGGTGGAAAACAATGATTAGCTTAGATTGACTTACATACCCCATTCTTGAGGTTGAGGTAAAACCAAATTTTCTGGAACCACAACCACATATCATATAAGGAGTATGATAACCACAAAATCTCTTTTTAGTGGATTTCTGGACTTTAAATCATACTCATGAGCCTGAATTTATGGCCAGATTTTTCTAAAACTAGAACAAAATATATAATGGATTATAGATATCCCATCTTAAAATAAGATATCCTTATCTTAAAATAGATATCCTTATCTTAAAATAAGTCACACACAGGACCATGGTGATGGCACGTGAGTGATTTTGTAATGGAAAGCCCACAGGGATTACAACTTAGATGGAAAAAGGCACAAAATGATGTAAAAATAAACTACAATAAAAAAATAAAATAAATGTTAAAATAAAAAAATAAGTCACACAAACCCGAGGGGATTACAATTGAGATGAAAAAAAATGTGCAAAATGATGTAAAAATAAACTTTTTAATAAAAAAAAAGCAAATCTTAAAAAAAAAATAAGTCACACATGGTTAGTGTCATCATTTATTTATTATTCACTCACAAGTTTACTACTTAATTTGTTTACTACAAAATAATACTTAATTTGTATTTGGACCTTAGCTGAAAATCAGTGATTAAAGAACTCATTTAATGGGTGGCTGTGTGGTGGGGTGAGTAGAGAGAGAAGAACAGAGGGCTAGGATTCAATGTGGTAATTGTCATTAAACTGTAAATTGGAATGATTAGCATGTTGGGCTCAAGTCCCAGCATGGCCTTTCACTTAGTAGAGGGCATTTGTGGCCAAGATCTATGTAGCTCTTGCTCTGACTCTAGGGAAAATCTACCCACTATGATCCAAAAAACCCCCAAACCCTCCATACATATTCTTGATTACATTTTGCTGCCCATCTTTTTAAGAACATTTACTGTATAGATCGTAGTTTCCTTACAACAAATTCGGGAAGATAGAAGTACTTTTCTTACAGGGATGTCCTAAGTGTTTAACATAATAACACATACAGAGGAACTCACATAAACCCTGGCAAATCAGGTGTGTTAGCAACTAGAGCTACTTATGGAGAGCTATGTGTAGGGATCTCCAGTGAGATCTGGAGTCTAGTTTGTCCCTTTATACCTCTTTCATCTGATTGGTTACAATTTCATTCATTTAGCTTAGACTCATCTTCTATTCTGGGGTGAATTAAATGACCATACAGTGAACCTCAGTAATAACTGGAAAAGGCATCATTTTACAGAGTACTGATCTCACAGGTTTGGATCTTCTTGTTTTGTTCTCCATTTTTCTGAGTGTATCGTAAGCTAGCTGTTCTCCGACTTTGTAGTGGAATGGCTGGATTCAGTCTCAGAGCTTCTGATTCAGTATGTCTGTTATAGGGCTTGAGAGCTTGTATTTTTTAGATGTTTCAGGTGATGATGAGACTGCTGATCCCAGACTACACTGTGAGAACTGCTGCGGGTAAGCTGCCGGAGGACTTTTACAACCTGATTTGCCACTGTGAAAGATCATGGGGCTTGCTTGCTTTTTTGTTGCTAGTAAAATCATGTTCTATGTATAGTTCTGCCTTTACCCTTATTCTTTGGGGAGGTCTTCATTTCTGTGCTCTCTGGTTCCTCTTAGATGTCTTAGTTATTTATCATTTGCACCTTTGTGCAGTACTGCTAGAAAGAAAACCCATCTCGTTCATTATTTTTTTTTGCTTGAGAAAAACAAACAAAACAGCTTTGTATGCTTCCATCCTGTGAGGATGTTCCTTGAAGCAGTAGCCATTTGTCTCCATATGTCCTTGCTGCCCACTAAGTGCGTGCCACCATGTGAAAGATTTAATGGATGTAGACATGAGCCTTCTGGGGTCCCAGAACTATTATTTTGGCTGTAAACTATAGTCTGACAAAGATGGTCATTTAAAGTGGGTATTGATGGGTAATGATGAAAATGCTGGATAATGATGAAAATGAGCCCCACCAGTTATCTTTAAGAACACTTAGTTTAGGGGCTGTTGTCAAAGTTAAACTGTACATTGTTGAAGCAGGACAAAGAATTCTGAGGGCAGTCTAATGGACAGAACACTCCCAACTGGGAAAATGTCTGTATGGCCAACCATTTTTGAGGCTTTGAAATCCCACCCAGTAGTGGTCTTACAGTTGAAGGACATGTGCATCATGATGATTGTGCTGATGAGGAAACTTAAGAAAAAGCACCAGTGGGAAATTTTATATGTCAAAGCCAAAAGTCACAAAGTCAGCCAGAAAGGAAGAGATGCAAAACATTTACACCTAGCTCAGAAGTTCAAGAACTTTAGAAAAAACCCACCAAACTACTTCAACACCAAAAGGACCTAGTTTTATAGGTAACATTAAAGCAAAGTGGCCAGCAACTATACAAAAAGGTGTTTCTCTTCCCAGAGTGGAAAATGGGTTCATCAGTTATGGGAAAAATTGCTTCTGGATGACTGATCAGGAAGCTATTAAAGGTCTCTGGCTATGGAAGAAGTTGCTTTAAGAATTTAAATAGTTTAACACTTTTCATCATTTTTCATTTCTGCATCACAATTGATATCTGCTGACCCTTTTAGTAAGCAGAGCGAGAACTTTGCCTAGACGAAGTCCACCTTTTGCTTTGCTTTTAAGTTTGTATGGAGTGTTACCTTCAGACAGAACAGTGGTCAGACAAGGGGAAATGATGGGGAGGCAAACATCTGATGCAAAATAAACTCAATATTTTAATAAAGAGAAAAGAATGTTTTTGTACATCTTCTGGCTTTTTTTATAAAAAAAATTTTAAGATTTATTTATTTATGCATGCAGAACTGGGGTACAGGGGTGCAAGTGTGGTGAGAGGCTTCACCAGAGACAGAGAACAAGCAGACTGATGAAATACACTGCTGAAGGGAGCAGTGGGTGAGTCAGGAGAGGTCTGCTGTGCCATGTGGATTACCTGCAGGGCTGGGGATCGAACTCACACTGAAGCGGCTGCTGACAGCTTGCAGTACTGAGCTTACTTAACCCATTGTACCACCAGAGAGGGCCCCTTCTGGCTTTTTATTTGTCTAAATTTTCCTCATATGTAAGAAGCACTGATTCTTATGCTCAGATATTTCAGGGGTTTGTTTGTTTGTTTTTGTTTTTACCTTACTGCTCTGTTTTGTCAGAAACTATTACATTGCTGTGAGTTACTGGGCATTGTTGAAGAAAAAGATCATGATGATGATAATCAAGGCTAATATTTGTTCTTTCAATCAATTTTTGAAATACACTGCTAATCAGAAAGTCTATCACTTACTTATTAGAGATGAAGAACGTGATGCTTGCATAGACTGACACAGTTCACAACCCAGAATGCTACCAACTCAGGACTGTGTTACTAAGTCTAAGTAAAAGAGCATGATGAAGTCTGTACAAATATAAGAGGTTTTCATAGTCAATGGCTCCAAAAGTTTTTAGGATGGTAAATATCTTAATGCATATTTTAAATTATCTTTAATTCACTGAAATAATTGTGTAAAGGTATTCTAGATTAAGTATTAGGGTTAATTTCATGTGTGTTGGGTTAATTTGCAAATGGTTCCATTAAGTCTGGCAAGAATTCTGGAGTTCAATTTCTCAAATATTTAATTAGAAGAATAAAATGTAAATATTAATGTTCAAAAGAACATAGCTAACATTGCCTTTGCTATTTGAAGTGAATAGGCAATTGTTTTACTTGTAATTCTATTATATCAATTACAGTCAATTCTTTTCATTTTAATGCCATAAAATAGTCTGTGACTAATTAAAAGTTGTATGAAATAAGAAAGATGGTCTTACCTAACTACTATGATTACTGAATTATTAACTGGTTAAGGTAAACCTAAAAACAAGTATAGCAGCCAGCTTGGTTCATCAGCTAGGCTGACTCAGAGAAGAACACCACAATCAAAATGTGGAGCTCAGTGTCTCGAAATCATGACAATGCGGGTTACCACAGCAGACAGTTGCCACTACTGCTGACATTTGTTGTTAGCAACAAAGTATCAGACACTATTTGGAGCACTGTAAATAGGAGCAGAAAGAATAACGAGTTAGCACATCACACTGGGAAGAGCAGCTATCGTTGAAGAGATAAAAGGTACAAGCGATGATAGCAAGGGAGTGGAGGAAAAGGAACTCTTGTGCATGGTTGGGTGAAAATTAAATTGGTACAACCACCCTGGAAAGCAGTATCGAGGTTCCTCAAATATTAAAAATACAACTACCATATGACCCAGCAATCCCTTCTGGGTATATATCTAAAGGGATGATCTTGAATAGATACCTGTCACCCTACATTCATGGAAGCATTATTCACAATAAGCCAAAAATATAGAAACAATCTGAATGTTTGTAAATGAGTGAATGGATGAAAAAGCTTTATATATATGATATGGACTATTATTCAGCCATGAGAAAAAAGGAAATCCTGCAATTTACAGAAACTCTAGGGCTTATGTCAAGTGAAATAAACCAGAGAGAAACAAATACTGTATGATATCACTTATATTTAGAAGCTAAAAAATCTGAGGATAAAAACAGAGTAGAATAGTGGTTAACAATGCCTGGGGTTAGAGGGGAAAATGCGGAGATAATGGTCAAAGGTACAAACTTCCAGTTATAAGATGAATAGTTGCTGGGTGGGGGAGGGGTGTCTAACATATAGCATGGTAATTATAGCTAACCATACTGAATCACAAGCTTTTATGTTGCTAAGAAGATAGATCTTAAATGTTCTCACCGCAAAAAGTTAATGATAATTATTTGAGGGGTTGAGAGTTTTAGATAATATGACGATGATAGTCAGTCATATTGCAATATATAGAAGTCTCAAATAAACACATCATATACTTTACCTGTACACAATATCATATGTCAATTGTTTCTCATAAAAGTTGGAAAAGTAAAAGCAAAGCGTAAGAGAGAAAAAAAGATGGTTTGCTTTTCACCAACTTTTCTCAGTGAAAAAAGTTTAATTATTGCAGCCTGATCTTTTTCCAGGCAAAAAAACAACAGACATTCAAGTGCCCACATATCTGCAGGCTCAAATCTCCAGTTTTCTTCTGACTCCTCATGGCTATTCTGGCCTCCTGGCAATGGTGGAAGGGAACCCTTTTACTGACTAATTAGCACTTCCCCTGGCATTTGTCTGCAAAATTCCCCCAAGCTCATAGAATATGATCTGTTTGATCTCTGCTTCCATGCCTAATGGATCCTTCTAACAGCCAACTCTAATGGACAGATAGTGGAAAGAATTATTTGACTAAATCCTCAAAAATGCCTTAATAGTTTATGGTTTTATAACCCCAAATCAGCAAATATGGTCTGATAACTTCTTGTTCTTGTGAGGACAGATGTGTGTATCCTTATGGGAATCTTGAGGCAATGCTGCAGATAACATACTCTGACATGTAAGAACAACAAGGAAATATTGAATATGTGCCAGAATCATGACATACTCTTGTGTGGGGTTTTTCTTGTTTAATCCATAAACTACTTTAGGAGTTAGGTAATATCATTGTCCCTGTTTTGTTTATTTGTTTTGTTTTATATAAAAGCATAGAGATAGCAAATTAATGGGAATTGAATCTAGGTAACCCATGTTCAGAGTCAAACTTAACCATTGCACTATTCTTACTGCCTGGAGCATAGATGTACTTTTCTTTTTTTTATTTTTTTTTAAAAAGATTTATTTATTTATTCATACAGAACTGGGGTACAGGCCAGAGGCTCAGGGGCGGTGAGAAGCTTAACCAGAGACAGAGTGGGGAGCAGAACAGGCAGAT
>NW_004567113.1:10418254-10448793 GCF_000260355.1 Condylura cristata
TCCGGGCAGGCGGCAGGCGGGAATCGAACTCATGCGGAAGTGGCTTCAGATTCTCAGTGCTGTGCTTTAACCCGCTGCGCCACCAGGGAGGGCCAGATGTACTTTTAAGATGTCTTTTAATGCTATGAACAAGATTTTGATGGATTTGTCCTTCTCTACTTAAACAGATTGTTTTCCTCAGAAATGTTGCTTTTTTCTCTTTAAGTGGGATTTAAAGTGGCAAAATCAAACTGTAGAATTTAACTTTAAAAGTGGATATAAAGAGATCATAAGATTTTTTTTAAAGATTTATTTGTGCATACAGAACTGGGGTACAGGCTAGAGATGCAGGGGTGGCAAGAGGACTAACCAGAGACAGAGTGGGGAGCAGAACTGGTGGACTGATGAAGTACACTGCTGAGCATTGGGTGGGTCAGGAGAGGTCTGCCTCACTATGTGGTCACCTCTGGGGCAGGCGGGGATCGAACTCATGCGGAAGTGGCTTTAGCTTCTTAGTGCAGTGCTTTAGCCCGCTGTGCCACCATGGAGGGCTAAGATCATAAGATTTTTAAGCAGTGATAAAATACTTGTTTCTATATACAAAAATAAAAAATATACCTAATCAGTGATATAGGAAGGAGTAGCACAAAACAATAGATATTGGTGAATATATTAGCATAAAAAAGCCAATGAATCAGGAATAAAAAACAATAGATATCTGGAATTCAAGAAAACTGCCCTAGACTATGTGCATTCAGCCTTAGGATGCAATTTTCACAGGACGATTAATTGCAAGAAGAGATTTGAGAGCATTCATTGATTTCCTTGTCCTCTTGCCTTACATGTTGCAAAACTCTTTATATAGTTAATTATACCCTGTGCGAATACTTTTCATGCAAATAGAACAGAATAGTGTTCATACTCTGCACTTTAATGTTTAAAACCTGATTGGGAACTCAGGGGAGACAGAAGAGAAATAGCTAATGTGGACTCCTATGTAGGTACCTTATGATGGACGATTACAACTGAGAATTACAAGTTTGGACTTGACATGGTGACAACATGATAATTACTTTGGTTACACATGTCATAGTGATTCTTTTTACCTTGAGAGAGTAAATAGACACACAATTAGGAATTTGGAAGGGGGTGAAGGTGATCACACAGGTTCCATCTTAAAAAGTTAGGCAAAATCTGTAAGTATTATAACCACTTTCTCAGTTCTCACTTCATTTTCTCTTATACAGGAGTTTTTCTTACTGACATAAATTTGTGTCCCACCTCAACATTTACTGCTCAGAAAATCTGAATTGCCTACAGTAGTTATAGAAGATTTTTCTTTCACAATCACAAATATTCTGCTCATATTTTTACTGCCTGATTTTAAAAGATACTGACAGGTGATTTTAGTAATAATTTCTTTATTGGTTGGATATACTATGTAACACCATGCTCTAATTAACTGAGAGAGTTAAGTGGCCAAGTAGCTAATTGGATATATTTTTTTTAATTGAAATTTTTAAGTTGAAATAATATTGCATCATAAAATTATATAAATTTTATGGTGTACATTATTGAAAATCAGTGTTTATATATATCTTATTATGTTCACAAATCTATCCATCAACATACTGTTGCCCTCTTTTTTCCAATTTACCCACTCCTATATTCCTTCCCTCCTAACCACTAATTGGTCTTATAGTTCAAGTTTATTTTTGTTTTATTGCATTCATCTCTTTGTTTGTTTGCTCTATGTTTCACAAATGAATGAGATCATATGGTGTTTGTCTTTCCTTATTTAGCTTATTTCACTAAGCATGATTTCCTCTAGGCCATCCATGTTGTTACACATGGCAGAATTTCATCTTTTCAAAAAACAACTGTTACTGCATTATTATTTTACAAGTAGAACTTATAGATAAGACGCTGAATTTCTGCCACTAAAATATCATTGAATAAGAAATAAAAGGCTTCCAAAGAAACTACAGGGAGCAAATACCATCTTTAAAATCTTCTTTCAGAGGTAGCACCTGTTATATGTCAGATAACAACTTATACAGTTAGAAAACTTATTGTAACATTTTAATCTTGTGAAAATGGAAATTAATTCAAGCATGTCCACTATAGAAAGCAAATTATAGAAAACAAAGTCACTGTTAACAATATCCTATTGCTATACTAATATGGGCTTTGGGACTAATTTTCCATTTTGCTATGTTGTCTTATGTGACAAATTATTATTCAAGGAACGTTAAACCTCCTGAGATCTTGAAGGAAAGAGAAAGGAAGTAAGAAAGGAGGGGCAGGGTAGAAGGAGGAAGGGAAGAGAAGGAGGGCAGAAGGAAGGGAAAAATATTCCTCATCTCATTTAAAATTTAAAAACTTTAAGCTATCTGTTCTGGGGCCCTCTTTGGATGCTCAGTGGGATAAAGCGAAGCACTGAAGTTATCTGCAGCTATTGCAGCATGAGTTTGATCCCGGTCACCTCATGGCTCAGCAGACCTCTCCTGACCTGCTGGCTGCTCCCCTCAGCAGTATATTTCAGTAGATCTGCCTGTTCTGCTCCCCACTCTGTCTCTGGTGAACCCTCTCACCCTTCACACATCTGGTCTGTACTCCAGTTCTTGTATGAACAAATAAATATTTTTTAAAGAGATATCTGCTCCCTTTGTCCATTTTGTTTCCAGGAACTGTACTAACAATAGGTGTGGAAAGAACCACCTTTGCAGAAGGACATTACAAATAACAATAAGTATGAAGAAAAAAGAGGGGGAGTTTTGTCAGAAAGTTATCTAATCCTAAAACATATCATTCAAATCTCTAACATGGTCTCAAAAATACTGATAGTTAAGCAATAAATGTACATGATGTGATTGGAAGATGTGAAAAACATATTTACATGTCTGTATGAATGTGTTTTTTTAATATATTTACATATTAGCAATATTGTCCACAAGAGAATAACTGCACCATGCTTTCAAGATTTTTTCCTGACATTCATTTACATTTAAGTGATTATTTTCGATAGAAGCTGTATACTTTTTTTTTTTTTTTTTAAGATTTACTTTATTCATTCAGAACTGGGGTACAGGCCAGAGGTGCAGAGGCAGTGAAAGGATTCACCAGAGACAGAGTTGGGAGCAGAACAAGCCGACTGATGAAGTACACTGCTGAGGGGAGCAGCGGGTGGGTCAGGAGAGGTCTGCTATGCCATGTAGATTGCTTCAGGGTGGAGGATCGAACTTGCACTGAAGCAGGTGGCTAGCTTGCTGTGCTGAGAGAAGCTGTATACTTTTATATGTATTACAGAAAATTTGAAATAGATGTCTATTAAAATTATTATCAAGTTTTCTGAAAATACTGCTGAGTAGAATTTCCTATTTCCTTCTCTATGTTGTTATTGCACAGTTAGTGCCACTTGGAAAGCATGTTACCTTATATTACAGCTAAGGAACCAGCTCAAACTATAAGGACATTAAGGTCCAGATTGGCTTGCTCATCTTAAACTCCCAGCACCTGTTATAGTATCAAATGCATATTAGTTGCTTAGTAGTGGGTTTGTAGAATGAACCAGTTGATAAAACCACATTGTGTACAGGCCACAGCTCTGATTTTTATCCTCAGATGCCCTACTGCAAAGTGGAGATGGTGTATTGAGAAGGACCCTTGGACCCCCAAACAGGTCTGCTCTCAATAGTTTCTGCCATCTGCTGCAGCGAGAAAAAACATACTCTAGTGCACAAGACCTTTAATGGAAAGGAACTTTAATACAATTGTGTGCTATAAATGCAAGGGAAAAGAATAGATTAAAAATAGTTTTCAAATCAAGGACCCAAAGTTACCCATCCCCTCGTGGGTAAATGCCCAGCCAAAGAGGTTTGGCCCAAAGCCACTGAGAGGCAAAGCCAAGTCTAAGGCACCTCCTGGTGGGGCCCCAGAGGAAAGGGACAGAAGGGAACCAGCATGTCTGGGGCAAAAGGAGCAAAATCAAAATCAAGATAAAAGCTGCCATGCCACAGGTTTCACCCACATCTGTTTCAGCCAGTCCAGGACCAAGCAAGGGCAGTTTCTTCACAAGTCTCTCTGCTCCATGTGTCTCCCTCAGGGCACCGTCTGGCTTTCCATCCTTCCTTCCTGTCCCCTCTGCAGCTCCCTTTTCCCTGGGGACTGCCTTGGTACAACAGCAGGGGCATTAATAGTGGAAGAAATACATGCAAAGTAAGAATCTTAGACTTACAGCTGAGTTCATCTTAGAGACAGCACTATACAGTGACAGGAGCCACGGTCTCTGCAGACCTGTCTGGGGGTTCGGTCTCAGCTCTGCTGCTCATTAGCAAACTGACCACATCTGCAAGTGACTTAATGTTTTAAGTTTCATGTTTCCTCATCTTAAAGGGGGTAGATAATATACTGTCTACCATACAGAGTAGTTATAAATTTAAATGAATGAGTCCTTTTAGAGTGGTGAAAGTAGCATCTGGCATATAATAAATTCTGTTATAATTAACTGCAAGATCTTTGAGCCTTAAAAAATAGTCTTTAGAGGTAATATATTATGGACATCCCCCTGCCTTGAATTTTAGTGTTTCTTTATTACCTGAGAATCTGTGTGTCTCTCTCTCTACCTCTCATCCTTTCTCTCATTTCTCTTTTTTCAAGTAGCCAAGTGTTTTAACTTTCCTGGAGTAATAAGTTACCACCAAGACAAAGTAGCACAACAGAAAATACTTACTAGTCCCCAAACCCACATTATTATAGCAATAGGATACTGTTAACAGTGAATTTGTTTCTGTAACTTGCGATACAGATAAAGCAGAGAAAGTAGATAGTTGAGTGGTTTTTGGATATCTCATGTTACCAACCCTCTATGCCAGCTTCTTGAACAAGATATATTTTCAATATAAAGTGCTTGACTGGACCAGGAAAAGCCTGCACATTTATTTATTTCGAGAGCTTACTTACAGAATCAGAGATTCAGAGCTTACTTAATTACCTGTGAAATCCATTTGGAAAGCTGAAACTATTTACTGTTACCATTTTTTTCTGATCATTGGATTGAAGAGTAATTGAAATAGATTGTAATTGAATGCATGGGTTGGGGAGCACAGATATGGTAAATGGTAACACAGTTCTGTAAATGAAAAGAGGGTAGAAAGTTAGAGGGTGCTACCCAGGGGGAACATTGTTAGTCTATGACTTAATTCACATTTAAGGCGATTATTGATATTAACTGTTTATTTTCATTGTTTTATTTTTCTGTTGTTCCCTCTCCTCCTTTTTTCTCTCTATTCTACCTGGATGGCTTTCCTTAGTATTTCTGTCAATTTCTTTGCTTCTTTGTCTGTGAGTGTCTACTCTGGATATTTGGTTAATGGCTGCCATGGGCTGCTTGAATTCCTATGTTGCACATATTTTATGAGCTGGTGTCTACTCTCTGACATTTAACTATACTGGTTCTAATCATTTGTTTCTCCCCTTTACCATTTGATGGTGTTAACTCAAAGTATTCTTGCTCTTGGTATTGGTGTTAAGCTGCTCTTGTTATTTTGCTAAAAATTTTTTTTTCTTGTAGAAGAACTCCTTTTAATATTACTTGAAGTACAGGCCTGTGGTAGAAAACTCTTTCTGAGAAAACATTTCTTCATAATTAATTGATAATTACACAGAATAGAGAATTCTTGACTGACAGTTCTTGTCTTTTAGGATTAAAAATATTTTTTACCACTCTTTTCCTGTCTGGAGAATATCTGGACTGAAATCTTGGGAAATTTTATTTTTCCCCCTTGCTCCCTGCTAATCTGGCCTTGTCTCAAATGCTGCTTTTGCAGGCCTGGTTTGCCTTCCCTGAATCTTACATGCCCTTGGCTTTCCTTCCCTGAAAATTTGTGAGGTATGGCTCAGCCTAGGTTTTTTTGATCTGTTCTGGAAGGAGGAAGGGAAGGAAGCTTTCAGTGGGCATGATGCCCCAATTGCAGGATCCCAGTTTCTGGAATTGGAGCCTGCCAGCTCCCAAATCCCCCCTCATGGGCCCAGGCCCACTCTACAATCAGGAAAATTCCTTCAAGTAATTTCACAATATGCTGGGTTTTCCTGAGGCTAGCTTTGGGAGTCAGACCTGCAGCCCAAAATGCTTCCTCCACCCTCTTCCTATTGTTTCCCTTCAGTGGAGACCAACCTTAGTTTGGGAACTCCCAGTTTTGTCCTGGGGCTGTATAGCTGGTTCCAAGTATCTGAATTTTTCAAGGAGCACATATCAATGCTTTAGTAGAGCTGTTTTAAAATGATTTTAAAAAAGATTTTTATTTATTTTTGCATACAGAACTAAGGTGCAGGCCAGAGGTGCAGGGGAGGTGAGAGGATTCACCAGAGACAGAGTGGGGAACAGAACAGGTTGATTGATGAAGTACACTGCTGAGGGGAGCGGCGGGTGGGGCAGGAGAGGTCTGCACACCATGTGGATCATCTCTGGGCTGGTGATCGATGGAACTGGCACTGAGGCAGCTGTGGCTAGCTTGCAGTGCTGCATCCTTGCCTGTTGCGTCACCAGGGAGGGCCCTATTATGGTTGTTTTCAAGGGAGAGGGTGACCACTTTGTTACTGAACACTGGTATCAGTTTTCCTCAGCCAATAAAAGGAAACAGAATTTGAGGAAAAGGAAAGTGATTTTATTTGTCGAGAAATGAGGAGGGCAGCAGATTCATGTCCGAAAGACCACCGTTCTGCTCTTTGGCAAATTACAGAGCTATTTATACAGTGTGTTCAACAAAGAAAAGGGGAGGTGGGCAAGTGTCTGCAAAGGGAGGGAGTAAAAGTTAGTGCTGGGATGGAGACCAGTGGGCACCAGCCTTTATTTACACAAAGACAAACAAAAATGGGGAATTGGCAAGAGTAATGGGGAGGGGGCAGGGTGCAGCAAAGGGAAGAAGAGGAATCGGTGCCCATGAGCTTCCTCACTCTTTGCTTTTGTTTGGGATTTCCTTTCCTTGACCCTATACCTGTCAAAAGAAGAGAAATTGCAAGGAAAGGGGAGAAAAAAAGTAAATCCACAGACAATTAAGAAGTCTGAGAAAACCAATTTCATCATAAATTTGTCTAAGGAGGCAAATATGCAAATGCTTATCTGAGAGCCCATTTACTGTATCAACTGTGTCTTTGCCATATTTTTCCTCTTTCCTTAACATAAAATCAACTAGCTTTTATGTGGTCAGTTGATAGTGGAGTCAGGCTGGAGGTACTGGAGAGAAAGAATTTACCAGAAGTAGAGTGGCGACAGAAAAGCTAGATTTATTGAAATACACTGCTAAGAGAAGCAACAGGTAAGATGGGAGAGGTCTGTGTGTGAAGGAGGGTTTGGGGGCTCCATTTATAACCTGTTTTCATGTCTGGGGGCCCATTTTGGGCCTGTTAGTCCTGGGATGTCTGGCCTTGGGTGTTCACCTTTGAGAGAGAATCCTGGCTCTGGTTCAGCATTCATGGTCCAAGTGGTCAGTTTGGGGTCCAATTTCCACAGCAACATTATCAATTCCCTTTATTCAAGCCCCCAACCCTTCTTCCTGAATAAGGGGTGGGGGCTCGATTTTTAACCTTACTAAAGGATACTCTGGACGTTTTATCACTTCTTAGTTCACATATTAGGTTTCTCCTTGAATCTCTGTACTTGAATTGCAATTCTTTGATCCTATATAAACACCTGATTGCTTCAATTTCAGTTCTTTATTTTTAAAAATGCCCCCAGTGCACAGAGAAAAGGTATCTATGAGGCATCTAGTATAACATTTTTTCTACTCCCTGGCAACCTTCTCTACTTTGTTGTTGACACAACTTAGTAACTTTTTTTAACCATTTTGTTTCACAATGATTTAGTTATTGTTTGTATTTTTTTTTTTGACATTTTTGATATCAACACATTTTAATTCTTGGTTGTTACTTGGAAGCATGGTTTTAGAAAATCTTGACACTTGTTAGCTAATGATTATTTTAATCAAAATGGTTAGCTAAAATTAATAGTGATCAGAAGAAAGCACCTAATTATTAGCTAGGGATTAATTTTTGGTTGATTGCAAAAATATATGGCATTTGACTTTTTAAATGAGTAAGATACTAATGTATAACCATTTAAACTTTAGTTATGATACTGAGTGCTTCATTTTGGCTGTTTATATTATGAAGGTAATGTTGGGAGTGACCAAGTGCGGAGAGTTACTGAGGGACTGGATAAGGGCAGTAATAAATCAGGCCTTGCATCCAAAGGTGATAAGGTGGTAATAAATTGGGCCTTGCATCTAATTAACGGGTCCTTGCGTCAGGATGGGACTAGATGAAGGTGATAACGAACTGGGCCTTACATCAAGGAACACAGCGATGAGTCACCCTTTTGGAATTTGAGTTTAGAATCTACATAAGAGACCCTTCCCCCCTATAGGGCTGCAGTAGCTGCGGACCCCACTCTAGGGGCTCTGTCTCAGCTGCTGTCCCAGAGCAATAAACTCAGCTTGCTCAGCCTTTCTGCCTTCCGCCTTCCTCTCTTTCAGCCGGTCACAGAAGTAGGGACAAAAGAGGTAACAGTTCTTGTTTTGACATGGAAGTATAAGTACCCTTTGCCCCTAATAACTTATATCAAATACTTAATGTTGCAATAACATAGTGGATTTTTATTGATTCATTATTATGAATTGGTGCATTTTGAGATGTTTTCCAGAAGTGGTGGAAAATTTGCATGTCCCTTCATTTTGGAGATCAAAGATGTTTTGCTTATTATGCAAGAATGGATACATGTAGAGATATTGACCCCTCAGTTAGCTACTGTCTGGGGGTGGCACAGAGGTTTTTATCCTTCTTTCTCCCCTCACCTCCCCCCCCCCAAGAAAGAGCAACATACAAATAAGCTTTTAATGTGAATATATCTGGTGAAGTTTGGAAACGCAAAGTATATAAAGTGATAGTACAGTCAACATCTCACTTCACACTTAAAATAAATGAGGTCCCACTCAGGATAGAAACTATGCTGGAATGTCAAACAAATAGAGTATTTTCACCCAACATCTTTTCCTATAGGCAATTTTAACTCCCTAGTTTTCAGGTTTCCAATGAATCTTTTTTTTTCTTCCTTTTTTTTTTCTTAAAGCCACTAATTCACTGTTTCCCAATTTTAAGAATGCCTGCATCACTGTTAGTAATGAAAAATTCTTTTGTAATATTAGTTGAAATAAAAGCTGAACATTTTAGAACCTATTTGAAACTATTTTCAAACTACATTTAAAATATTTTTGATATATTCCCTAAGGATATGATCCTTACTATAATCACTAAACATATTTTCATTTTGAAATATTGATAAGCCAAGTATGAGTAAATGGCATATTTTCTTAAGTCATAAATACATATTTCTTATTAATCCTCTGATGTTATTTTTTCACAAACATGTGTAAAAGTGTTATGCTCTTAATGTTGCAATAATAATGTTGTTCTTTAAAAATCTCAAAGAGGTTCTTAATTTATATGGTTTAGTGAGATGATCGAAAGATAAGAAATCTCACGTAAGGTCACACAGAGTTTCTGTGGAACTTACATTCATGTCTCTATTTTTGTTTTTGGTATCCTGGAGAACCTTCAAATTTGTTTTCACTTTCCATCATTTTGCTTACAAGATTTGAGAATGACCAGACACAGATTTGATGATAATGTCTCACAGAATTTAATCAAATGATGCTCATGTTAGCATCACATACATTGGTTCTATTTAAGAAAGCTAAAATTATTCCTTGACCCCTTCGGAAAAAGACTGAAGCTAATGGAACAAAAGTTGCAGTGGCAGTATTAACATGCTCAGCTTGACAGTGTTTGTCTGACAGGGGTTCTGCTAGAAACAATATTTAATTTTTACCATAAACATTATTGAATTATGGTAATCACAAACTTTTCTAAATGTATGAAAAATGGTAGGACTGTCAGTTTAGATGACAAAATTTCATGATTCTCTAATTTGTTTTTATTTTTACTTAATCCTTTTAGAAAAAGCAAAACCATTATTTTTTTTAATATATATATATAAAAGATGAAGTGGTAAGGAATGAACTTAAATGGCCAAAAACTTGAACTGAATTTGTCAAAGTAAATATCCGCAGGTTTATTGAGTTAACATTTCTAATTATTAAATGACCTTCACCTCCCAATTGAAATTATGTTTGAAGGAAAAGAGTTCCTTTTATTAGCTTCTCTTGATGAAGCATCAAAATATGACTATTTTTATTGACAAGGTTAAATTTTATTTCTACTTAATTAATTTAGGTATATATGGGTAATCCTCATTAAACTTGGTAAGTGTGTTCTGCCTTGAAGCCAGGCTCTGCAAGAACTCACTTTCAAACATCAACTCTAGGAGCAGCAGACTGCAGCAAACCAACCTCCCCTGTTTCCTCTGCTGCTCCCCTCAGCAGTGTACTTCATCAGTCTACATGTTCTGCTCACCATTCGGTCTGGTGAAAACTCTCACTTCCTGCTCCTCTGACCGACACCCCAGTTCTCATCCACAATTAATTAACAAATCTTTATTTAAAAGGAAAAGGAAAACAAAGACAAACTCTAACTTCAAATGCCTTGAATAATATATCACAGACATTTTGGTTTTATTTTCTTTGTACATATATTTTCTATGTACATAGTAATCCTGTACATAGTTTATCATAGAGCAAAACTCCTAAAAGTTCTAATTATACCTTTCCTCATTTCCCCAAAGTTTCATACTCCTAAAAAACTGCTAAAAAAAAAACTCTCCTGTCCTGCACAATCTCCTCATCAACACTTTATCATGGTCCATTCTCTCTCCTCTTTTGAGTCCACCTGTAGTTCTCCCTACTTCTAGAAAAAACTCAGTCAGCACCTACTATGTGCTGATGCCATATTTGGCTTGGAGATGGAGTGGAGAACTCTTCCTTCCATTTTATCTATTAATACTTTTTTGGGTGGGCAGGTTACAAAAGCTCTAACTCAAGCTTGATTCATCAATTAGACAATACGACTTAGTGAATTACATAACTGAACAGAAATGACTTGGTTTAAAACTCAAAATAAAGGCAATTTTTCTACTCTGCTCCCTTTTGATGGGCTTCATTTTCATATGTTGCCAACCAACTTTCCAGATATTCCATCTCACTGGATGATAATACCCAATCCCATGAGAGATACTTCACTTCCCTGATGCTGCAAAGAAAAATTTAAAATTGTGTATATTAGTCCCAATTGGCCTGTTTGTGTCAGGTGTTCCACTCTAGAATTCTCCAAAGTGTCCAGGGCATGGAATTTACTTTAAGCCAGTGTCATCCTTTGTTTTGTGATCCCAGAGGTAGGCAATTTTGCCCAAAGCAATTGGGTTGAGAAGGTAAAGAAGAAGTTTGTGCTGGAAGGAAATGAAGGTGAATGTATTCTGGGTAATCAATAGTCCATGCTACTAGAAGTACTGTTTTTCCCTCGAAGAACCCACTCCCTCTCCATGTTGATAAATAACATTATCCCCTTGTTGCATATAAATTTTTAGCTTTATCCAGTCTAACTTGCCACCCTGTGCAGGGATTTGTTCTCTTATGTCCCCAAGAAATCAAATTGTTCATTTGATAGAATTCACTGCCTTGAGAGCTGTCTGAACACTAACTGTAAATCACAGAAGTGACCCTCTATTCACTCACAGCTACACAGCTGGCTTGATGTGGACTTCCATAAAAATGGATAGCTCTATCATTTTTTAATCATAACAATTAAAAAACTTGCATACAGACACATGCTTGATATGAGTAAAGATTGATCTACTCTGGCTAACCTGACCAGAAGGTAAACATCTAAAGTATTTTGTTTCCATTTGCTCTTGTCTTAAAGGGTAATTATTCAAGTAGAACTTTTTGCTATGATTAGAGTGGTGATTTATAATAATATTTATAGATCCTTACATTCTGGTAAGATGAAAGCTTGAGAACTCCAAATATAATTTTATGTACTTCTTAAGAAACAGCTACTAATTACACAAATAGACTTGGATTTAAATTATGTATCTCCAGTTTCATCTTCCTCATTTCATAACTGACTTGTATGAAGGCTTTCATATCTGAGAATGAGTCCAAAGGTAGAGAAAATAAAAATGTTTTTACTACCTAAATAATATTTTAAATAATGATGAACAGGTAATGCAAATAGATAAAGTAAAAAGTTTATTTGGGGGGCAATTGTGAGGCACAAGCTCAGATCTAATCTCTCAGAACCTAGCATAGGAAGATATCAGAGATAATGTCTACATGGAAAGAAGATTGGTAACTTGATTTTGTAACCACTTTTTTTTTTTAAAGATTTATTTATGTATGTATACAGAACTGGGGTACAAACCAGAGGCTCAGGGGTGGTGAGAAGATTCACCAGAGACAGAGTGGGGAGCAGAACAGGCAGATGGATGAAGTACACTGCTGAGGGGAGCAACAGGCGGGTCATGTGGGTCACCTCCGGGGCCAGGGATCGAACTTGTGGTGAAGTAGCTTTAGCTTCTTAGTGCTGTGCTTAAACTGCTGCACCACCAGGGAGGGCCCAGTAAATGTAAGTGTTTTGGAGAGCACAGTGTTAGACTGCTTGAGAGGAGCTAAAAGGACCTTCACATGTATGTAAATAACATCTTTTACTCATTTACATCAGAGCATGCTCAGTTGCTACTACTTCTGTCTAACAAAGTTAAACTGTTGAAATCAGTAGTTTCAGACAGAAGTAAGGGAATGAGTGATTTTTCTAAGGTGATACTGAAAGCAAAAGTGGAATTTTGGGAATAGTCTCAAAGCCTACTCCACAGAGAAGTGTGATGGCACAGATAAAGAATTTCACAATGCAATTTCACAAAGCACAGCTGCTGATGAAGAAGAGAAGATAGATACCTGCTTTTCTTCTTATATAAACTGCTAAGAATATGCACAACTTTTTTTTGCAGGTGGGTAGGATATCAGGTAAAGTACTTTACACTTGTACTTTTCTGAATAAAAACCAGTTGCATAAAGCAGGCACATATTAGTATATCTTTTCTACCAATAATGGGTGCCACTCTAAAAAGATACCTGTATTTTTAATTATCTGTCAAGGCATTTCATCAGGGTGATGAATGCTAGGATTTGGAAATTTGGCCAAGCACATTTGTAATATTTGAGAAATCAATAGCACAGGCATTGTTAACACAGATATTTTGCATTTTTGGTCACATTAGGCTCTAAGGAAATATTAAGGAATCATTATTTTATGTGACTTTTTAAAAAGTTGTTTCCTCTCAGCAACTTAATTACCACCTTCTATCCTAAAGTGTTTTAACAAGTTTCACCTAAGAAACCAAGTTTATGCTAAGAGGAATATAGTAAGCATTTAGACTTAATCTTAAACTTTTAGTGGTTGTGTTTATAACAGGAGCTACACAAAAATGTGCTCTTGGACCGAACTTTTGTTTTTTGTTTTATTCTTTTCAAAAAAATTTGCATTTCCTTTTTCTTTTATCAAGATGTAACTGATAAAACATTTAACTTTTGGGTACCATGAAACAATAGATTAGTTAATGGGATGAGGTATGCCACACTCCCCAGAACTTGCTTGGAAGGTATTTTTTGTTTGTCTTTATTGGGTGTTAACACTGATTGGGGAACCAACTGGTTTTAATGGATTAGGATATAGGATGAGGGAGGGTAGATGTTGTTCAACGTGTGGGACAATGAATTACTCTGTGATCTGTGTGACTTTCTCACCAGTGGCATATCTTTATATTTTGTTATAGCTTTCTTGGGTACTGAATTTTCCAGGAATGCAATTACTGCATAAGTTTAGGGAAGATTTTACACACTTCATTTATTTTCAGAGTTACAAGGAGCTGGTTTGGGAATTCAAAATATGTTACTGAAAGCAGTATCACTTGCGAAATTTGAATTGCTAAAGTGGATCATTTTGCATTTATACCTGTTAAATCAATGTTGAATCTCTCTAATCTATACAACTCTGAATATATTTATATCTTATTTTGAAATGACAAATACATAGAAGATTGACAATTTTCAGTTGAATAGTGTCCTTTCTTAAATATGAATTTATGCATTACAAGTAAGAGCAAACATTTAACTTCTTTTTCATTTCCAGTGGAACCATGCCTGAGCATTTAAACAGTGAAATTCACATTATTTTACTATATACATAAAATTTCATTTCTCCCTTATTTCACAATTGATGCATTCTATTGATTCTTTGAAAATCTCTTTGTGGGTAGGATATATTATCTGTAAGTTTCACTCCATGGTTGTAAAGGAGGGTGAAAAGATTAGTTCTTAAAAATGTTTACTATATTAGATAGTGTTGAAAAACAATAGAGCCTGCCTTACCTAAGAAACATGCTAAAAACGCAATGCAGATTTAAAAGAAAATTTACTTATATATCCATATAAGGACTGGAGTATAGACCAGGAGTGAGAAGGGTGAAAGGGGTCACCAGAGACAGTGGGAGCAGAACAGGAGGATCTACTGAAATACACTGATGAGGGGAGCTGGAGAGATCTGCCATGTCACGTGGGAACTTCCTGGCCAGAGATCGAACTCGAGCTCCAGTGGCTTTGGATAGCTTCATAGTGCTGTGCTTTAACCTGTTGTGCCATAAAGGAGGGCCCACAATGAATAGTTTTTGTTTTTTGTTTTTGTTTTCTAAAGCTTTATTTATTTATTAATACAGAACTGGGGTACAGGCCAGAGATGCAGAGGGTGAGAGGCCTTACCAGAGACAGAGTGGAGAGCAGAACAGGCAGATCGAGGAAGTACACTGCTGAGGGGAGCAGCGGGCGGGCCAGGAGAGGTCTGCCGCGCCATGTGGCCACCTCCGGGGCAGGCGGGGATCGAACTCATGCGGAAGTAGCTTTTGAATCTTAGTACAGTGCTTTAACCCACTGCGCCACCAGGGAGGGCCCTACAATGCATAGTTTTTAATGAAAAAGTTTTGTGATACTTTTGACACCTTAATTGTTATAATAATGTTAAAGGAATCATAATGTAGAGAGGAGAGAACATTTTTTAAAAAGTAGAGAGAAATAAAGAGAGATCTTTGCAGAGATGTATAGCCTTTAGGTCTACCCCATCTCCCAGGTGACTTGGGTAGGAGGCTACCTGCACTTTGGGCCCAGAGCTGGAATCTTTCATCAGACTTAGAAAACTTCAAATAAGGACCTTGCAGTAGAGACATGTATGCCTTCCTTACATTTGATGAAACTGGAGTTAGAGGAAACCAAACAGGACAAAAGTGCCTGTTTTTTGATTGATTTCCACTCTCAGAGTTTCTAAAGATAATGTCCACATGTGCAGATATAATCACAAAGGAGAGAGACTATGTAGCACCACATCGTATTCTGCCTTGGCTTTGAAGATCACCTGGGGGAAACAGGATTTCAATAATGAGGTCTCTGTGGAGTGGACTAGGAATGGTGTCTAAGAACTAGGGGAAGGGTGATGTGTTGTGAACCACAAATGATGCCTTTGTCCTTGTCAAGAAGCTCCAGAGAGCTTGTGACGATGTCCAAGAGAGAATAGGCCTTCTAGACCTGGAGGGTGTGGAGAGTGTCAGGCAGTTAGTGTTCAGACCACTTTACTCTGTCTTTTTCCTTGATTCAAGTATAAGGAAGTAAGCGGAGAAAAAATGGAAGCCAAACTTTCTTACTTCCTTTCCTAAACCAGTGGAGGTCAATCACAGGCTTCTGCTGGGGGAGGAGAAAGAGAATTTTTACCTCAGAGTGAAAGATGAATTATTGACTAATATGTTGGTTTGAAACTTTTAAATTTTGAATTGAGGCTACAATTAAAAGTAATCATATCCTATGGTGGTGGCACAGGGATGATTTGGTGATGGGAAACCCGTGGGGAATACAATCGAGATGGAAAAAAAATGTGCAAAATGATGTAAAAATAAACTTTGTAATAAAATCAATCAATCAATCAATAAATCTTAAAAAAAGTAATCATATCAACTCTCTTTTATGTAAGAATGAATCAATAAGAAATAAGGTCATTTTGGACATTTTTTTTCACCCAGGGACAAAGGAAAGTTTCTACTATGAACAAATTTTAAGGTGAGTTAGGACAAAAATGTTTGGTAACTTCTCATAGATCATGGAATATATTAGATAAAATCATGCTGCAGATACAGTTTTGTCCTTTACTCCCATTCTCCTGAAATGGTTCATATTTGTATACTGTCTTTACCTTCTCTCAGATTATGTCCTTATGTTTACCATTTATATTTTTCTTGGTGAAACTATATTACCATGTTTTTGTTTTCAGTCTTCGTAACTGAAGAAAAGACATACCTCCTGTTGAAAGATTTTAGTCTTCTTTTGAGTAAGCAGAAAAACTGTTTGAATATGAACTTTAAACCTATCAATAATTCACCAAACCTTTAATGATGAAAATTTATGTGCCCTTGTAAAGGAACAACATACTTGTTATTTCAGGTTCAGATCTCAAAATTTCTAACTTCCACTGGAGAAGAGAGGACACGTGGTGGCCAGGGCAAGAGAGTTCCTGTCAGCTACCTGTTGCAGAGTGGGTACGGCCATTTCTCAGAGCAGAAAATTCCTAGTGGCTACTGCAAAACTTGGAAAGTCCTTCAGGATCATGGGTCTGGAATTCATAAGCATCTCAAATTGGTTTAACTTGGTACCTATATTTATACTATATTTCATAAGAATTAATTATCAGGACTACCTGATAATTTTAATTGAGGTGGGTCCTCTTAGTGTAGCTAGGTTTTTATCTGTCCTCACCTTGCAGGCACTCATTTTGCTTTTTAAAATTGATAATCTCAATTGCTCTCATTTCTTAGGGTCATTACAATATCAATGCAAATAACAGCATCCCCATGTTTCTGACAGGTGAGTTTTCCGCATTTCAAACAGTTCTGAAACACTGTCTTGATGTTCTACAAGTCAACTCAAGTCTGATGTATAGATATGGAGATAGCTTCAGGGCCCACAGTTTAAGGGTCAGTCCCAAGAGGCTATTCCCCTCTTGTTCAGCACACGCACTTCAGAATGTAAACCCAGCTTTTCCATCCCCAACCCAGGTGGAAGCTTAGCTTACAGTTAAATGTTCCATTGCTAATCAAGATTGTTTACCCGTTCCTGACATCCTTAGGTTACCTAGGATTTTTCATTAACATAAGCTTAGAAGTAGTTGGAAAGGGTGTTATGAATAACAAAAAGCACCTCTAATCTTAGGAAATTCCAAGGGCTTTTTAGGGACTTTGTGCTAAGAATAGGAAAAGTTCCAAGTATATATTATTTATTTTTAAATTTCAAAATCACTTCTATTTTTAACTATTATATATGTTTTGAATGCTTCAAAGTACTGAAAAGGGAACCCTTTAGGGGATTACTTATAACTTGTTAATAATGGATTTGAGACAATAAAGAGAGCTGGCTATTATGCATTTAATCTAACCTACACAAGAGAGTAAATAAAGCCAAATATATCAATGTCTAGTATTCATATGATCTCCATTCATAATAGTTTAAAAGAATTTATCAATATCTATGTTCCCTTTTCTGTGTCATTTGTTTGGGATGGTTTGGAAGTACTGGTTTCTATTTCATAAAGATTGAAGATGAGAATAATTCACTGTGTTAAAAATGATCCTTTAAAAACAATGAGAGTCATAAAATCTTTGTATTTACTGTGGGTGAAGGATGGATGAAAGGGTAAAAATTATGACTGCTATGTGTATAGACAAAGGTGAGAAAGGCCTTAGTGCTCAGTACAATATTCACCTAAATAAAACTTTTCTGAGTGATGAAATAAAGTAGAATCTGCTCTTCTGTCTAAATTATGATTACTGCTAACTTAAGAAAACAAGTTTTTAGTGATGTACTTAAACTTCAATAACATAAGTTTCAAGAATGAGTCACCTTAGAAACTTAAGAGGTTGAGTTCTGCATCATAGCCAAGTCAATTATAAAAGGGAACTTTCCAACATTTAAATCTTTAAAACTTATATTTACTTATACATTTGTGTGTAAGTACACATCTACACACACACACACATATGATAGCTTTATGAAAAAAGTAGGTTAGGATTTGAGAGTTAAAACTGTGTTAATGAATGTAAATTTTTACTTTCCATATTAACTGCTTTAAACTGTTGTATAAATGGGTTAGATTAAAATATAAACTTTGGGTTAAACATGGACTATTTTGCACTAAATAACAACCCACTGAACTGACCAAGAAGAAATGATCCGCAAGGACAGAGTAAATAGAAGACTAGATACTAAAAGATATGAGATTGTAGTGTTGAATAACTAAAATTATTTAACCAAGTTAACTTAAAAAATACAATTGGCTTTATTTAACAATTTATGAACTGCCCAGGAACCCATCTGGCCAGTAGAAAGTTTCAGGCAAGACATTCTACAAAGTGAAAGGGTTGTATAGCCAGAAAGATGGTGGGACAAAGTTATTAGCAAGAAAGATTATTTCAGAATAAATTAACTTCCTTTAGCAGAAGATAGGAGGTCTTATGCAAATTATTCACCAATGCTGACGTTATTCCAGATCAACTATTTAAAATTCCACTTTTTGGAAAGACTGAAACTGCATTTAGGTTTGGGAGTTACTCTTGGTGGGGCTTAGCTTTTACTGTGAGCATAATTATTAACCTTTGTTAGTATAAAAGTTTTTGCAATAAATTGTCAGTTCCCACAGCACAACATAATGAAAGCTGAATAAAAATACATATGTAAATAACTAATAGCAAGGGGTAAAGGCATTAATTAATTGACCCCCTAATTTAATAACAATATGCACATATATTAGTTTATCAGTTATACATGGAAAGAATCTTGTTAGCAATAAAATGAAGGAAGTATTTTTTTTTTAAGATTTATTTATCTATGCATATAGAACTGGCATACAGGCCAGAGGTGCCGGGCGGCAAGAGGATTCACCAGAGACAGAGTAGGAAGCAGAACAGGCAGAGTGCTGAAGTATACTGCTGAAGGGAACAGCGGACAGGTCAGGAGAGGTCTGTGGCGCCATGTGGGTCACCTCCGGGCTGGGATCGAACTCATGCTGAAGTGGCTTTAGCTTCTTAGTGCTGTGCTTTAACCCGCTGTGCCACCAGGGAGGTCCAGAAGTCATTTTTAAAATATTACTTCTAGAATTAAGAAATAATGTTCCAACAAAAAGTAGTTAATCTTTTTATTGTGTTGGGTCTCAAGTAACTGTTTATGGCTTTGCTTTATGGCACATGAAAGTGGCTTACAGTTGGAAAGGGCATTTGCAGGTATAATGCCTTTCACTTATGCTTCTAATGTTGTAGACATGATGTCAGCCTCCCCATAAAAATATTATCAGATTCACAAAACTCAAGAGAACACCATGCCATGAAAAAAAACAACAGAACCAGATATAGAAATGACTCAAAGATCAAAGCTATATGATAGAGATATATTCCTCTTAGTGAAGGAAACAGTAATTTAGTAACTTGCGTTGGTCATTAAAATTCTGTTGCTTACTTTGGCTGATGGTAAATAAGATAGTCCATACACTGGGGCACAAAAATATTTCAATTCCCTTACTTAAGTATTATGGGCATTTGAAGAGTCTATGATTTCCTTTTGGACAACTACATTGGGATTCACATCATTGATAATGTCATGTTTTCATAGACTGAAGCTACAGGTGAATTAATATAATCTATGTCTGTATTAATTTCTTGGGTCCATTAAAACAAAATGTTACAAACTGGATGCTTTAAACAATAGAAATTTGTTTTTCCCACATATGAGTCTGGATGCTGTACATATGAAATAAGAAACACTATGTTCTTTGCTCTTTTAAATCAAGTTGCCATGTAAAAATCACCTCCTACACCTTTAGCAAGTAACCAAAATGACTCATAATTTGCTTGATTCTTATATTCAACTTTCTGTTTGTTAAATTTAGATATTAACATTTGTCAGTTATTAACTTTAGAATTACATACAGAAGTTACTACTCATACATTTTTAATACCTTAGTCACATCTATAATATATATGAATTAATTGACAAAAATAAGTTTCTAAAATGCCATATGGAATGAGTGATATGTTTTAACTTAGTTATTTGTGCATTATATCACACACATATATTTTTTTTTAACATCAGTGTTCATTTTTTATAATGTTTGACTTTTCCTCTCAGGTTTAATCCCCATGAAATTCTCACTACCTAGTCATTTGTGAATCATCACCATAGTCCCTTTTGTTTTCCCTTCCCATTTTGATACCTCTCCCCACTGTTCTGTTCCCCATTCTGTCTCTGGTGAATCCTCTCACCCCAGTTCTGTAAGCATAAATAAAATAAACATTAAAAAACCCAAAACTATAAATTGCAGATATACAACAAAATATGTGTGTGCTCACAGTAAATGTGGTCCACATTAAATAAAACAAAATGAATGGACTTCATTAAAAAAAAAAAAAAAAACTAACCAAATTCTGTCGAGGATGTGGAGGAAAAGGAACCCTTTAATTGTGCTGGTAGGAATACAAACTGGTCCAAACAGTATGAAAAACTGTGTGGAGGATCCTCAAATTACTAAAAATGGAGCTACCATAGGAACTAGCAATTTCACTCCTAGGAATCTACAAAAAGGACACAAAACCATTAACTGAAAAGAAAACCTGCACTCCTATGTTTATTGCAGCACTATTTATAATAGCTAATATATAGAAACAACCTAAAGTCCAAAAATAGATAATTGGATCAAGAAATTATAGTATACATATATAAAAAACATATATTCAGTGATCAGAAAAGATAAACTCATGCCATTCACACCAACATGAATAGAGATAGAAGGGATTTTGCTCCATGAAATAAGTTAGAAGGAATTGCAATTTATATATCTGCAATATATAGTTTTGTGTTTTTTTTAAATGTTTATTTTATTTATGCTTACAGAACTGGGGTACCTGCCAGAGGTGTGGTGGGTGAGAGGATTCACCAGAGACAGAGTGGGGAACAGAACAGGTAGATGTACTGAAATACACTGCTGAGGGGAGCAGCTGGCAGGTCGGTCAGGAGAGGTCTGTCGCGCCATGTGGGTCAGCTCCCTGGCCAGGGATCAAACAGCGTGCTGCGGTGACTTCGGAGAGCTTCATAATGCGGTGCTTTAACCCGTTGCACCACCAGGAAGAGCCCTGCAATTTATAGTTTGTTTACCCTCTGGCTTTGGTTTTTTTCCTTTCCCTATCCCTTGACTGGGTTTCCTATATACCTCCTATAAATGAAAACAGCCATTTTTTCCCCCATCTGACTTATTTCACGGAGCAAAATCCCTTCTATCTCTATTCATATTGGTGTGAATGGCATGAGTTTATCTTTTCTGATCACTGAATATATGTTTTTTATATATGTATACTATAATTTCTTGATCCAATTATCTATTTTTGGACTTTAGGTTGTTTCTATATATTAGCTATTATAAATAGTGCTGCGATAAACATAGGAGTGCAGGTTTTCTTTTCAGCTAATGGTTTTGTGTCCTTTTTGTAGATTCCTAGGAGTGAAATTGCTAGTTCCTATGGTAGCTCCATTTTTAGTAATTTGAGGATCCTCCACACAGTTTTTCATACTGTTTGGACCAGTTTGTATTCCTACCAGCACCATAAAAGGGTTCCTTTTCCTCCACATCCTTGACAGAATTTATTTAGTTTTTTTTTTTTTTCAATGAAGGCCATTCGTTTTTGTTTTATTTAATGTGGACCACATTTACTGTGAGCACACACATATTTTGGAGCTACTTGTATTAAATAAAATCAAATTATATATTATGGCTCTATAAATAGTATGAACTTTTCATATTGCAGTATAGCTATCAACTTCATAGATTTACATTGACAACTTTTTGTTTAGTATTTTTACTCATCTTTAGTAATCATGTAAGTATTTTATACTAGTAGAATTATCCTTACATAGACTAAATTTTTGGATATTTTTGTGTGCATATTTAAAATGCTTTTAAACATACAAATTTCACATTAAATTAGCTGTCTTAAACCAAACCATTAGTTTACACTTAAGCAGTACATATTCTATATAAGTAAGAGCCACTTAGCTCCAACTAAAAACATGAACCCCTATAGTAGGAAGGAGTCTAAAAACAGTTTTAGAATATACTAACTAATTGAAGAATGAAGTTCAGTTACTCCTTTCACATTAATATGAACTATATAGTTGCTTTTACTTTTCTTGTACCTTACAAGGAGAATGAATATAATAGCTTACAAACAAGGTGACCAAGATCTTCCCTTTACTTAGTTGAATAATGTACAGAGATTGAACAAAATACTACCTGACTTTGGTCAGCTATGTAGAATACTACTTGACTATGGTCAGCTCAAGACTCAATCTAGTCCAAGGCTGACATTCAGAACAAATACTAAGAAATGCTTTTTATAACTTAATATTCTTTTTATAACACAATAAAATTAGATATTGTGTGATTTTGTAAAATCTTGTGCCTAAATAGTTGTTCATACACAGAGGAAGCTCTAATTTGTGGCTTGAGTTTGTGACGGTTTTAATAAGTTTATTTTGGTTATAATATTCAGGAGCAGGAAGTCATTGGTGAAATTAAGTTTAATCAGGTAGGAAATTATATTTTTATTCAAGAAATGTATGTTTTAATTTCCTGCTTAAGCTTGAGGGACAACAAACTGGCCTAGACCATCACTTTTAACCCCTCTCCCCAAAGCTAGCCAAGTGAGTACAACTCAAATAACTCCTATTCTCCCTGCACCCACCCAAGTTTTACATATAGAATCCATAATAAATTACTTTGTAACTATATGAAAACCAAATTAAAATGTCTTTTCCAGACACCTTTGTGATAATCTATTTTCTTGCACATTTCTGTATTTTTTTAATCTTAATGGCTTCATGCTCAGATGTTCTTTCTGTATATATTTTTAATTGAATAGTCTTTTTTTTTGACAGTTCCCACTGTTCTTTCACTAAAGTATTGAGGCAAGTGATATTCTGCATTCCACTCACTCTCCAAGGATATCCTCACCCCACGTAGATCTTAGGAACCAAGATCACTCGTTATTTGAAAAGTGGCCCTTCATAGCCAAAATTTAAGCCTTGAAGTTCCAATGTGTACTGTACTAACACTTTCAAAGAGAACTTAAACTATAGAATCAAGCATTTGCGGTACTTCTACAGTGAATCAACAAATGCATACTAATCCACTACAGTAAGTCAGATATGTGCTATGTGTTAGGACTTCAAGGGGACCAATTAATAGGACAGACCTTTATTTTTCTTACTGGATTCTGAGTGATTTAAGAAAAAAATAGCAAGACAGATGGAAGTAAAACATCATCTCTTACTCACAGAACAAGATTGAGGACATAGATTCATGAGGGAAATGAGTGTAAATCAATTAACTGAGTCCCAGAATTCGGAAGACTTACCCATATGGTCCTTACCTGCAGGGTAAGAATCTGGAGATCCTTACCTGCAGGGGGACTTAAGTCCTGGTGTGAAGTGAATGCATTCACCTGCAGGCAGGCAGCTCTTGAGAGGAAGCATTTCCAGTTAGCCTTCCCATTTTTTAATTTCCTTTAGGAAAAGAGTGAGTAAAAGAAAGGGAGATATCAGAAATATGTTTAGGGAAATATATCTCCATGTTAATCAGGAATAGAGTAATGAATTATCTGTGACCACATGCAGGAGGGACATAGTGCTGCATAGACTAGGCCTTTCCCCTCATGGAGTTTAAAACCCAGCTGAGGAAAACAGGTGTTAGACATACAACAACAAATGAGATACAATTCTTTTAGGAGCTGTACGTTCAGGGAACAGATCTTGAGTAAGGAATTGCATGATTTAGAAAGTCATTAATTTTTAAAATTAGGAATTTTTAAAATTAGGAATAAGTATTTTATTTATTTATTTGTGCATACAGAATTGGGGCACAGGCCAGAGATGGAGGGGTGGTGAAAGGATTCACCAGAGACAGAGTGGGGAGCAGAACAGGCAAATCTAAGAAGTACACTGCTGAGGGGAGCAGCGGGTGAGACAGGGGAGATCTGCTGCACTGTGTGTCAGCTCCCTGGCAGGGGATGGAACTCACACTGAAGCCATTGTGGCTAGCTTCGGAGTGCTGCACTTAAAACCATTTTGCCACCAGGGAGGTCCCAGGAATAAGTATTTAAATAATTATTTATTTAAAGACATTACAAAGCTACTGCAAAGAGTTTCGACTAAAATAGAGGAAAACTGAACAGAGACAAAATGAGCAGGCAAACTATAGATCTGAGACATATAGCAGGGGAGAAGAAAGGAGAGAGTCAAGACAGGAGTGAAGAGCACAGGGACTGTGGTGATGGTGCTTTGGTGATGTGGTGGGGGCAGATTTATGGGATTACACCTGAAAGGAGAAATCAATATTGTACAAATATGAACACTGACATAAGGAAAGAAAAAAGAATAAAGTGCCCTCTACCTGTTGTATCTTTTTTTAAAAAATATTTTGTTTATTTATTCATTACAGAACTGGGATACAGGCCAGAGGTGCAGGGGGAGGCTTTACCAGAGACAGAGTGGGGAGCAGAATAGGCTGATTGATGAAGCACACTGCTGAGGGGAGCAGCGGGCAGGTCAGGAGAGGTCTGCCATGCCATGTGGATCTCCTCTGGGGGGGGGGGTGATGGAACTTAGGTGGAAGTGGCATTAGCTTTCTCAGTGCTGTGCTTTAACCTGCTGTGCCACCAGGGAGGGCCCAATGCTTGTATCTTTACATAATTACGGCTCATTTGTTAACCTAAGAAAACAATACTAATAGTTGCCATTTTCTAATTCTACATTTTATTTAGATTTTAGCAGTTTGTACATCAACCTTTTATCTGTTCCAAGATCTCATCCAGGATACAACATTACATGTGGTTATCTTATCCCCTTAGACAGCTTTGATACAAGTTTAAATATCAGATTACTTTTCTTTATTTTGGAAATCTTGGAGGGAAAATTATGGAAACTAAGTAGGTTTTTAGAAATAAAAAGTTCTTTTGCAACTCATAGTAAGTCTATTTTGTTTGCTTGCAAAGGACCAATGATTAAGCAGGTTATAAAGAAAAGAAAATACATAGTGGGAATGCTAGCAAGGTAGTGAAATGGAAGAAAGAATACTGCTGAAGTCAAATAGCTTTGTTTTTTAAAATTTCACTAAATGTAAAGAAATATTCTGGAACAATTATGCCATTTTTAATGCCGAGTTTTGTTTCATTATTTAGAAGTGAGAGAATCGTAATGGTTGTTAGAATGGTAATAAATCAATATGATTGATAGATTAAAATGTTTGTATAGCAATGTTTGTATAGGAATTTGCCTATTGTTTCTGTAATAGCCCATCAATGGCTTGGTGCTGTTTCTATTCATATTATGAAAATAATTTTATGTTACATTAAAACTTATTTTTTTCTCTAAAATTGAGAATAATAAGTGGTAAAGGAAAAGTGAATGAAGATCAAAGTATGGAAGTTGTTGCTTGAATGATTTTTAAAACTCCAAATAAATCCTACCATAGACATGCTATGCATAATGCTATGCACATATATGAGAAACTATTTAGGTGTAATTGTTATGCTTTTCCTTTTCTTTAGCTCAGGTGGATGTTGTGAAACAAATTACTTTCTTTTGGTACAGGCTTGCTTGATAATTTCTTGCTCTGCTAAAACTTTGCAAGCTGAGTTTGTCATCGTTTCTATGAAATATTCATAAATAAAAAATGAACACTTGCTCTTACTCTGTAAATTCACTGCTATAATCAGCAAATCTGTTGTCTTCACATTCAAAATATATTCTGAATCCTACCACTTCTCTATCTCTATCATTCTCTTCCAACTATTCATTCTCACTCTCCTGTTGGCTTCAGCTAATGACACCCTAATTTACCTTCTTACCACTATGAGAGGCCACCTAGACTCTCATCTCCTTGGACCTCCTGCTAGAGATTCTTTAGTGTGAACTAGGCCCTGTGCTGCACTCGCCATGGCTTCCCACTTCACAGAATACAACTCGAAGTCCCAACAATGCTACCTCATTACCCTTCCACTCTCATCACCCTTCCTCTCTGTCCTTCTTGCTGGTTTTTTGAATATGCCCAGCTCTATCTTTTTGTCTTGAAAATACAAGCTTTAAAATGCCTGTCTATTCTGTCACTGCAGTTGCCATGTAAATTTATGTAGCAGAAACTTGTTCTTGCTGTTTTCTCAGCTCTTGGGATAGCACTCAACACATAAAAAAATCCTAGAACATGTTAAGTGTATGAACAATAAGATGACTAAATGAAAACCAGCATTCTATATTTTAGAAATGGCCCAGATAAATGAAGTGATTGTGGAGGGGAAGCAGAAATTTAGCATTTTTCCATTTTTTTTTTAAAAAGATGTGTTTATTTATGCATACAGAACTGGGGTACAGGAGCAGTGAGAGGATTCATTAGAGACAGAGTGGGGAGCAGAACAGGCCGACTGATGAAGTACACTGCTGATGGGAGCAGTGGGCAGGACTGGAGAGGTCTGCTACGCTATGTGGTCACCTCCTTCAGCTCCTTGCCCAGGGATCAAACTTGCGCTGAAGTGGCTGCGGCTAGCTTAGTGCTGCGCTTTAACCTGTTGTGCCCACCGGGAGGGCCCTTTTTTCCCAATTCTTGTGTATTTAAGTATACTGCAGGAACTAGTGAGTACTAACTACTCCATGACGTTTTGAGATGATGACAGGTGATTTTACTTTCTAGGTTGTTGAGAAATGGGAACAAAGTGATGTGAAGTTTAAAACTTAATCAAAGAAGACAGTATGGATCATTAAGCCTTTAGTATTATGCAAGTTAGTTACTCATATTTGTCCTTTCCTTTTAAGTATTGTGAGGTGCATTGTGTCAACACTAGTCATGATTGTTTTAGCTTTTTTAACATTTGGAATTCTTGGTCTCTATTGCTTATTAATTCCTTTAACCTTGAAATATACCAGTTAGATTTATTAAAAATATATTTTTCAACCAAAAAGATCCATAACCAGATTTTATCCTGGGAACGACAGGGCTGGGACTGTCATACATCTGAGTTGAAAGTATCTAGAAAAGCTATATTGCACTCACTGATCACTTCATCTCTAAACAAATGGTAAAAATTTGAATCTGGATAATGCATTTGTAATTAAGCATTTCATTGCAGATTTATACACTGAACTCTGTGTGAGATTTTGTTGAGGAAATAAAAAAGGATTTCATAAAAAGCTGAAAAACAATTAGAATAGATGAATGCACTAAAGGTTTGAGATGATATAACAACTAGAAGGCCTGCAGCTCAGGGCTAAAATCGTGAGAAAAGCAATTGCTAGTGGCAGGCCTTATCTATAATTGGCCTATTCTCTTTGCTAAGATTGGAACAAAGGCAGACTTCAGGGCTAAATTACTCTAGGTAAAGTGAACAAATAATTGTGATATGCATGAGAGAGGTGTTGATGCCAGGGAAATCAGACCTATGTTAAACAAAGGGGTAATTATAAAATTGGAGCTAAAGACACTGTTGATCAGACTACATTTTAACAAAAAATTAAAGGTAACCAAAAATGATAATCTAAAGACTCCTGTCCCCAATAAATCAAGTTGTTTCATGTTTTTGTATCCCCTCTTAGGTGTTATCATCTTGCAAATTGATTTTTACACTCTGCTAATACTGGTAGTAGAGTTATGATGCATGTACGCAGAAATTTTCATTTCATCTTTTTCAGAAATAAGAGTAGCAACATGTATATTGTACATCTAAGGGAACACTCTGGACTCAGGATAAATTCCCACATCCTTCAAGTGGAAATAAGCACTCTGTTCCCTGCTTTCCCATCATGTCTTCTGTTCTCTACACAGAACCCCGTGCTTCTGTGCTCCGATCATTTTCAAGCACTTTGCATAACCTGAACACACCAGACTGTTCCATGCTACATTGAGCTTGTTTACATTGCCTCTACTTTATGGAAAGTTATTTCAAGCCTACATTCTTCTCTTACTCCTTCCATGAAGTCTTTCTTACCTGACCTTTAGAACTATTTTCTCCTTTGTAGTTTATGGTCTGCACATTGCCTGTAGCAATTCATGGAAATACTTAAATTCTGCTCTTAAGTTTCCAAGGGCTATGTTATCCCAAGGCCTAATCTAGTGACAGGTACAAGTGTCAAGTAGATGTTTAGTGACTGAAGGATTACCAGTACATAAAATTTGCATACATTTTAGACACAAAATGAGTGCATAAACATTTCATGTATCAGGAAGAGATACGCTGTAGAACATACACATACACACACGTGCACGCACGCACACAGCCACCAAGTAAAGAACAGAGGTTATATCATTATTTAGCATTCTTGTCAAAAAGTTTTTAGTGTAAGGCTTTTCCATGAGTTCTAGAGATTGAGCTAAGAATAATACACAATTGAAAGAGTAAAGTTTGGGAAAGGAGAAACTAGGAGGTGGAACCATTTTTAACTTGTTTGACGAACAGCTAGGAAGCTAGTGTTGGCTGGGCCCTCCCTGGTGGCTCAACACTTTGGAGCATTGCAAAGCTAAGCCAAGCCATGGCTACTTCAGTGCGAGTTCAGTCCCCGCCCCAGAAGTGACCCACATGGCGCAGCAGACCTGCCTGCTGCTCCCCTCAGCAGTGCACATTGTCAATCTGTCTGTTCTGCTCCCCACTCTGTCTCTGGTGAATCCTCTGACTGCCCCTGCACCTCTGGCCTGTAACCCAGTTCTGTATGCATAAATAAATAAAAATCTTAAAAAAAAAAAAAAAAGAAGAAGAAGAAGCTAGTGTTGGCTAGGGGAGAAAGAAGTGAAAGGGAGAGGTAGGGATGAAGTTGGATAGGGAGCAGGAGTCATACTTGATGAGGAATTTACATTTATTTAATACTCAATGTGTTGGAAGCCTGTATTGTTTTGTGTAAAGAGACCTGATACAAAGGACCACTATGGCTGCTGGGGGAGAATATACTGTAGGGGAGCATAGACTGGAAGGTAGGTGACTACATTAGTTTTCTAATTCAAGATTCTTATTTAGAGTATGAATTATTTTGGGAAAGTGAATGGATGATTCTTAGAATATCAAGTGCTAGGAAATTTTAGGCAACTGTCTTAGAATGGATATGATTAATTTTAAGTATAATGTCTTATATTTTCTCCCAAGAACTGTATCAGCTGTTGTGGATCATGGGATACCCAAAATGCCATCTCAGTAAGTTTTAGTTACATTGAGGATATACTTTTAATTCAGCAGCCAAATTACATTTGTGTTTTTGACATAATTTTTCAACTGTTTATAAGTTACAATTCCTTTTTCATGATGTCTGAATATGGTGGATTAGAGTTCCCTATTTTAGAAAACTTCTTATAGGATTTTATAATGTTTACGTGGCTTTAAGACATAATGCTTTTATTTCCATCTGGAAAAAATCAGGATACTATTATGTTATGCTTTTAGCTAAAATAATAACTTGGGGTGGCTATGTGGGCTTTTAAAAAATACCATGGAATATATTTCAGTCAGGTTTGCAGATAAGATTAAAAACAATAAATATATTACTGCTTACTTATAAAGATAATACTTTTGAAGTTAGCCATGGAGGAATACTTAATTTTGGAAGAAAATGATGGGATTAAAAGATTACTAGAATTTGAGTTAGCAGATCTCAATTCTCTTTAGCAACTAAGTTTAAATTGTAATTCATCAGTAGAAAGAAATAATGACCATAAAAGAAAAATAAATGTTCAAGCCCATAATACAATGCTTGGCAGATAATGCATACTCTATTTTGTGTAAAACTGTTATGGAACTAAGAGAATTAAATGTACCTTTAGCAACTGTACTAAAATGACATGTTCAGTGTTCATTACAGAAAACTGTGTGGAGTTGACATATAAAATTTGAGTTTTTAAATTATGAATTTCATGATTATTTTCCATTGGACTACTACATTTTTTTTTTTTTGGCAAATTAAATCTTGTTTACTTTGAATATTTTCTTATTAAGTTGAACTTTTTCTGATTTGTCTTCCCCAAATTCATCACTAGATGCTATTGCAATGAGAATGTGAGCCATCTACTCCATCCTTCTATTTAAAATATTACTGTTTGTGAGACATCCCACTGAATGGGAAAAAATTTTCTCACACAAAACCAGTGATAAAGGATTGATCACAAAGATATACAGAGAACTGATGAAACTCAACAAAAATAAACAACCCCATCAAAAAATGGACAGGAGAGCTAAAAAAAAAAAACAAAACAGTTCTCCAAAGAGGAAATGCAGATGGACAACAAGCATATGAAAAAATGTTCAATGTAATAAGGGAGATGTAAATTAAAACCACAATGAGATACCACCTCACCTCAGTGAGAATGGCACATCTTAAAACAACTAGCAACAACAAATGTTGGCGAGGATGTGGAGAAAAAGGAACTCTCCTGCACTGCTGGTGGGAATGCAAACTAGT
>NW_004567113.1:10449308-10450772 GCF_000260355.1 Condylura cristata
ATGGCACATGGGTGATTTGGTGATGGGAAACCCAAGGGGATTACAACTGAGATGGAAAAAGGCACAAAATGATGTAAAAATAAACTATTGTATTATTAAAACAAATTACTGTTTGTGTTATAAATTTCTGGTCAGTGTTTATTCACTCTGGATTAGGTCCTGCTCTATTTTCTTAGATATACCCCACAAATGCCTTGCTGACTATGGTGTGTGTTTGTTTACATGGATGTAAAGGAAAAACTTACTTCCATTTCATCTACTCACATAACACTCCACAAGTAATTAATGTAATTGTGACTGACTGGTGTAATACTGATATCACTTGTGACAACAGACGTGTGGACTTTTCCCTCACATAAGCAATTCCTTATCACTAGCCTGCAGCTTGCTCAATCCAGACACTACCAGGGATTAGCACAGACTCCATAGATTAAGGGTTCAGTCCCTTAAGGTTGGCTCCTACTACAGATATCACTGTCAACTAGTGAGCTGCCACGTAACCACATCTTTTATTTGATATGGCTACAGTCACAAGTCTTCACACCTCCCTTTTTGCTAGAACAGCTAACAGAACTCTGGGAAACACCTTTATCAGTCTCTCCTTTAGCAAACTTTCTGAACTCCATATTTTGGGATTTTTTAAGGAGGCATCATCATGTAAGCATGATTGATCGCTAACTTTATAGGAGTAAGGAATGGGAAAGTGCCAAGCTTCTAATATATGTCTTGATTTTTCCTGTAACCAGCCTTTCTCCTGAAGCTACAGGAGAACTTTACTCTTGATAACAGTCTCATCATTTAAACAAAACCTGTTATCCAGGAATTCCAAAGGATTTGAAACAGAGTCAAAGACCAAACAAAACAACCCCCCTCTCCCCCGCCCGATGTCTCTAGTGCCCTTATCACTTAATACATTATAGTAATTTTCAGATCTCTGTGCTAGCAATAGAGAAAGGGGTAGGGAAGAGACAGAGACTAATATGTATTTCCTACTATGTCTGTGTAGATTTCCCTGATCACGCCAGTTAGAAATATTCTTCTCCCCAAGCTTTCATTGCCCTTTTCCCACTGCTAATACAGCATTTTAAAAACTTTGCTTTATGATCACTCATATCCTTGTCTAGGAAGACATTGAGCTCTTTTACAGAGCAGAAATAGTGCTTGAACAAGATATTTTTTTTATCAGCAGTAACTACATAGTAACTATTCAATGAGTATTTGTTTACTGGGTGAATACTCATTTTTTTTGTGTGTGTGTATATGTGTATGTGTGACTACTTACATTCACTATATGATTGCATTACATTTTATTGTTGATGTCCCAATATCTTTTCTACATTGTACATAGACAATTTTCAGTATAGGGATGGTAGCTATTTGAAGAAGTTGAAATTGTCTCTTGGATTCATAGTTGTCTAAAAGCTTTGACAGAAAAAATAGCAGTCACATTCCTAAATAGAGTAG
>NW_004567113.1:10452897-10454190 GCF_000260355.1 Condylura cristata
GGGGATCGAACTCCTGCTGAAGTGCTTTAGCTTCTCAGTGCTGTGCTTTAACCCACTGCACCACCAGGAAGGGTCCATTTTTATTGAGCATGGTGCTTCTCAAGCTTTGTTGCATTGCATGTTTTCAGCATTCATGACCATGAAGAGGTCTTCCTTCTTTGCATTATTAATAGAAACGTTATTACTTTTATTTTACATGTAGGACTTATTTATAGATATACCCTCCCCGACACCCCACCCTCCAAGTGGGTCAGTCTGGTCTCTGCAGCAAGATAATGAGTTTCTCTTAATGGCTACAATGTCTTGTATTTTTTTCTACTTGTCCAGCATTTATATGCTGCTTTGTATTTATATGCTGCTTAATTATTTGCTTGTTGAATTGGTTTGAACTAAAGTATAAGAATGTCACACAGCCCCCAATTAATAGCTTTACTGGATTTTGCTTAGCTTTCTTGACTTGGTTCTCTATTTCTTGTAAAATCGTTTATCCCTGAATAGTTGCTGACCAAAGAATTTCCTCTGGAAAACACTTGCAGTGGAGTTACTGAGGTCCTGAATAGTTGCCAAAAGTGGACTGGCAAGTAGTCTCAAGTGCTGTCAAGTTCGTTATTTGTTTCATGGTGCTATTTCAACAGTGCTTGATAACACATGATCAAGCGCGTCTCCTCTTCTGTAGATATTTTAAGAACACTGTTAAGCACTATAAAATTAAAACTTCTGGGGCACTGGAATATGTTCATAGCTTATAAATCTGTATCAGGAAATTTAAATCTAAGTGTGGGTTGCACCTTTCTTTTTGCAAACAAAGTCATTTGAAAGTTAAAATAATGAAATTTTTTTTGAATATTGAAATATTTATTCAATCACTATCAATGCCAAAGATTGTGCCATATACATTAATTAATTTGATTCCCACAAAAATTCTGGGACATGAATGATACTATCATTATTTTATTGATGCTTAAATTGGGAAATGAAGAGGTTGTGTGATCTGTTCAAGTCACAGTCAGGAAAATAGCATAGATTTAAATAAAATCTCTTGATGCGTCCACTGCTCTTTCTACTATTTATACATACTACCATACACTTAAAAACCATTTTTGCATTATTTAAAAAATTATATAACATCTTGTACATACCAAGGTATACACCGAATTTGTACTATCACCATTGCTGTATCTTTATGAACTTTGACAATTTTCAAAATTAGATATCTGCTTCAGTGATGTCCTATTGCTTAAACTGTAACAAAGGATAAATGGCATATTGAAGATGCTGTGAGGATTTTTTTTT
>NW_004567113.1:10455545-10471922 GCF_000260355.1 Condylura cristata
ATACTCTAATTTTATTTTTGAGCTGTTATTACCTGAGGAAGCTTAAACTTCTTTGATTATATTTAAATGGAACTTTCCCCTCCCGATTATTATTGTAAACTAAATCTAAACTTTCAAAAGTTTCCGGGAGTGCTGAAAAATCTATGTAACTACTATTTTTATTTGCACAAATATTTTGTATTTATAAAAAATGTTTAATTAAAAGGGCATAATTTGGTAAGTTATGGGTGTTTCCAGTGGGGGGAAAATCAATGCCTAATAAAAGTTGCTTCAAAGTACATTTTCTGCCATTGAGGTCTAACTGCTCTGCCCACTGGAAAAACATTCAGCAGACCAATTTTATCTTTTTTTTTTTTTTTTTAATGTGAGCACATTACTTTCCTGAATGTAAGATTTACTTCTAGGCAAGAAGAATATTTAAAGGGAGTACAAGTCGACAATGTACACTGGTCAAAAATGGATAGAATTGTAGAATATGTAGAATAAAGTCTAATATACATTATAGACTTTGGTTATTGATAATTTATCAGTATTGGTTTATCATTTGTAACAAACATACCACAGCGATGCAGTCTAAATAATAATGGAAATTGTGGGGACAGGAGGTTTTGTGGGAATTCTCTGCACTTTTCATCTCAATTTTCCTGTAACCAAAAACTGTTTTAAAAAGTAGTCTGTAAATTAAAACGAAAAATGAGCACAGAGGTAGATTCTGCTATTTCTGTTAGGTTGAAAACACAACAAAGTTGTTTTTTTTTTAAAATTAGGAACCATTAGTATTTTAAATTCCCGCCAGTTAAAATCTTAGTGCCACGGTGACCTGTTGATTCTGAGTTTTCCATGTAAACAGAATGACAAAAGTTATTCGCTAAAAACTACATTTGAGAATTAATTTTGAGACACAAATATTGATCAATTTAATTAGTTTTTTTTTAACTGCAGGGTTTCTTGATGCTTTTAATTTACTAATGCACGACGTGATTTTCCAAAAGCTAGCTATTAAAAGCAGTAGTTTTGAAACATTTAAACTAAGAAATAGTTTTCCAAAGGAAGAGTGTTATCCAAGTGGAAACATCATGAAAGATATGACTGACTTTGTCAGTAATGCTGGGGGGAACATTATGTTTGGAAAAAAAACAAAAACAAAAAAACTCCACCCGCTAAGTGTCATGGGATGCACTAAAATCGCCCATCTCCATGTCAAAAAATGTGAGGCCGAGGACTACAACACCCATCATGCTCTGGATATGCCTTGACTCTTGACTTCTTGAAAGGGGGATCACGGGGAATGAAGGAATTTTGGTATAAAACCAAAGACTCGGGCCTGCAGGAGCCTGTTTGGTTCTCCCTGCCTTCAGCGTGTACCCGGGACTCCAGCTCAAACAGCGTCACAGGTAGGTCATCTTGACGCAGTAAATCTCTCTTTCTCTGTTTTCTCTGCCTCTCTCCCTCTTTTCATTTCCCTGTAAATAAACCTTTTATTAACCTTTTTCTGTATGCCTGCCCCTGGATCTTGTTCTGAGATTTTCTTAAACCCGCCGGTAAGGACTCACATCCAAGACATCCCATTTCTCGTTGGGGTTCTTCTGTAACAAGACTTCCGTATATTTTGAGAGGATACTGAGTCTGCGCAGAGCTGGCTCTGCGTTGCTCTCATTCATTCACTCAACAGCTCCAGGGAGGGGAGGGCTTCACTCACAGAGGGTCTATAGTAAGATTACGGGTGATTTGATGGTGGGTGTGTTGTGTTAACACATCTGAAGAGGTGTGTGGACCTATTAACCTAAATTATTTACAGTGTTATAAACCAATATTAACTCAAATAAGGCAACCCCCCCCCAAGACAAATAAAGGACTTTGAAACTGTTACTATTCAATTAAATAACAGCAGTAGAGATTACCTGGTTTAAAATTGGCTGTCTTAAAACCTAGCACTCTAATACTGTTTGGGATAAAAAGTTTTGATAGCTGGTAAAAAGAATTATATGCCACAGATAACTATAATTAACCATGATCATTTACGGCTCACCTACCATGTATGAGAAGATAGCTGAATTTTTAGAAAAGGGGACTTTCAGGGAAGACAATGAAAACTGAAGAGGATTAAGTCACAGTTAAGTTTAAAATCAGATTTTATTCTTACAAAATTGGAGTAGTACAAAATATATTTATAGTAATGCCAAATGAGAGAAGGAGCCAGTTTTGAGGGAGTTTATATGGTAGATGTAACTGTACATAAGCATAGTATCTGACCAAAGCAGCTTATCTAACAGATATCTGATCCTTTGCTCTCTTTTTTGATTAAAAAAAAAAATATGTATTGGGCCCTCCCTGATGGTGCAGCGGGTTAAAGCACTGCACTGAGAAGCTAAAGCCACCTCTGCATGAGTTCGATTCCCGCCTGCCCCGGAGGTGACCACATGGCGTGGCAGACCTCTCCTGACCCGCCCGCTGCTCCCCTCAGCAGTGTACTTTGTAGATCTGCCTGTTCTGCTCCCCGCTCTGTCTCTGATGAAGCCTCTCACCACCCCTGAGCCTCTGGCCTGTACCCCAGTTCTGTATGTACAAATAAAATATAAAATCTTTAAAAAAATACATATTTTGGGATTCAAAGAGCAATAAAAACTTATATAAAGTTATTGAGGTCTTTAAATTGTTTTGGTTTTATCCAGTAAGGCATGGGATCTATTTAGATGTTGATTATTTTTAAGCAACTTCTATTAAATGATCTAATTTTAGGGGGCTAATTCTCCTCTAGTGTATAGAGTATACTTAAAAGAATATTTTAATCATCTACATATTACTGAAATGAGTAGGTTGAGGGTTAAAGCCCTTGATGGTAAAATTCACCTCAAAATCTGAAAAATGGTGGTAATTCTTTGGAACTGTGCCATCACGAATTAATACACAATTGAAAAACTAATTATTTTTAACATACTTATAGTGGCCATATTTTAAAAAATTACTGAATATTCTATGATGTGAAAATGCTAAAATTTGCTTACCCATTCTCTTGTTGATATACCTCAAGATCTTTCCAATTTTTCCTCAATTATAAATAAGGCTAGCATACACATTTTTGAGATTTAAAAAAAAAAGTTTTATTTATGCATACAGAACTGGGGTACAAGCCAGAGGTGCAGGGGTGGTGAGAGGATTCACCAGAGACAGAGTGGGGAGCAGAATAGAAATCAACAAAGTACACTGCTGAGGGGAGCAGCGGGCGGGGCAGGGGAGGAATGCCCGCCATGTGGATCACCTCATCACCTCCCGGGCAGGGATCGAACTCATGCCGAGGCTTTAGCTTCTTAGTGCTGTGCTTGACCTGCTGTGCCACCAGGAAGGGTCCACATTTTTGAGATTTTTGAGTCAGACTGTTACAGGGCAAGGAGCGGGGTCCCCCAGAACCCCACACCTGCTGGTTCTACCTTATCAATACAAAATATATAAGACCTTTAATGAAGAGGAATTAATACAATTAGTAAACAATGCAGAAAAGATAAAGAATATCGTTTCTAAATCAAGCACCCAGAGTTACCCATCCCCTCATGGATAAAAGTCCACCCAGTAGGGACTGGCCCAAAGCAAGGCCTGAAAGCCCATCACAGGTCTAAAGCACCTTTTAACAGGAATCCATAGAAAAGGGTCAGAAATGGCCAGACAAGTCTGGGAGAAAAAGAGCAAAATCAAAATCAAAATGAAAGCTGCCAGTTGTTAACCTCCACACAGGTCTCTCACCCATATCTGTTTCAACCAGAGCCAGACCAAAAAACGAGGACAGCTTCTCCACATGTTTCTCTACTCCACTTGCCTCCTCCAGGTCTCCTTCCTGCTTCTCCTCTTGCTTCCTTCTTCTTCAGTCTCTTCTCCAGATTCTTTTCTTTGCTTAGCGCCACTCTCCTTTGGGTCGGGCAAAAAACCTAAAAACTTCCCCTTTTCTGGGATCCACCCTGTTACAATACTGTTGTGTTTGTAGTAGGTAAATCCTGGAAACAACCCAAATGCCCAAAACTAGATGAATCAAGATGAGCTACTCAGCAATCATAAAAGATCACCAAACCATTTCCCAAGGGGGTTTACGTGTTTTATAACCTTATCAATAATGTGGGAGAATAGTCTAGCCAACATGTAGTTTTGTTAGTCTTTTTAACCTTAGTCATTTACATGGCTATGAACTGGCATGTATAGTAGTTCTAATTTGCAATTTTTTTTTTAACTTTCTTTAGTTTATTTTACATAGATCTTTGAAATGAAGTAGGGTTTGTTTGTTTTTAAAGATATATTTCATCTATTTATTTAGTTTTGCTTTATTTTATTTATATATCTATTTAAATTATCGGTCATTTTACAACAATGTGTAATTCTCCCCTCCTCCACCTATCATCACCGTTGCTCCCCTACATTCCTCCCTCCTTCTGATCCCTCTCTGTCCCCCTCCCCTGTAGGATCTCTCTGGTTTACAATAGTTTGTGTTGTTGTGTTTTGTATTGTAATAACAATATACTTTTTTCACTCCTGTCTTATTTGGTTTTCTTAAATTCCTTCTAAAAATGGAACCATTTGATATTTTTCTTTTTCCTTCTGACTAAATTTCACTGAGCATAATCCCTTCTGGCTCCATCCATGGTGCTGCGAATAGCATGAGCTTATCTTTTTTGATTGCTGAGTAGTGTTCCATACACCCCCCCCCCCATCTTGAACCATGTAGTTTTGGGCATTTGGATTGTTTCCAGGATTTGCCTGTTGTAAGTAGTTCTGCAATAAACATAGGGGTGCATATATCTTTTTGAATTAGTGTTTTTGTGTCCTTTGGGTAGATCCCTAGGAGTGGAATTGCTGGGTTGTATGGTAGCTTCATTTTTTAGTAGTCTGAAGAATCTCCATACAGTTTTCCATAGTAGTTGGACTAGTTTGCATTCCCACCAGCAGTGTCTAATTTGCATTTCTTTTATGACAAGTAATGTTGAACATTTTGTAATATAATTATTGAGCATTTATATATTTTACTGTGTTAAGTATCTGTTCAAGACTTTTCCCCACTACACAAAACACCTTGATTTTATTGAGTTACAGATATATTTATGGCTAGAATTTGTGTGTATCAAAGTATTATCTTCTAGTCTGTGGGTTTTCTGTTCATTTTCTCAATAGCAATTTTGAGTAACCACAAGCTTATAATCTTTATCAATTCTGTTTTTCTTCCTGCTACAGTATATTTTCTATGTCCTAGGAAATCTACTTCAAAATCAGAAAGCTGTTCTTCATATAAAAAATACATTCTGGCCCTCCCTGGTGGCGCAGCAGGTTAAAGTGCAGCACTACAAGCAAACTGCAGCTGCTTCAGTGCAAATTCAATCTCCAGCCAGGGAGGTGACCCACATGGCACAACAGACCTCTCCTGCCTAGTCCTCTGCTCCCCTCAGCAGTGTACTTCCACAGTATGCCTGTTCTGCTCCCCATTCTGACTCTAGTGAATCTTCTCACCTCTGTACCTCTGGCCTATAACTACCCAATTCTATATGAATAAAGAAGTAAATCTTAAAAAAAAAACTATAAAAATGTGCATTCTATTTGTATAGCTTTATAGATATTAATTTTTATGTTTCAGTGTATAATTCATTTTGAATTAGTTTCTGTGTTTATTAACATGAGGCAAAATTTGGAGCTCATTTTCCCTTATCAATATCTAGTTACTGGGCATTGATATTTTTTAGAAGGGATTGACCTTTGATATGAAAACTCAAAATACAATAACTTAAACCTGACTGCCAGTTGCATTGTGCTGTAAAGTTATTTGGTTAATCAATACATATTTTTGCTTGAGACATAGTTGTAACAGCGGGCCTATTTCCCAGACTAAAACTTAATGACTGATTTTTGTTGAACATGAAAAGTAAGGAAACATCCAAAAACTTGTTCAGTGGATGAAAATAACAACACAAAAAATTCATGCAAGACTTTCTATTCCCTCATGAATAAAATAATAGCAGCAACAACACAAAGCCTGGTATGGACTTGTGGCTTTATGATGTGTTTCAGTGTCTACAATCACAGCTTTATTTATGTTGCATGTTATACCTTTTCAGTTAAAATACTAAAAAAGCTACATATTCATAGAAGCATGCTAGTTTCAAAATATATATAATGTAGAATGGTATGAGATGCAAGGCTGCTTGGCTATAGTAAATGAAATCTACCTCAAAGATTTTTAAGCAAAATAGGAATTTGGTAGGTTATATAATTTGACAAGTCCAAGAGTTGAGATTGGTTGGACCAGAAATGTCTAAAAATTTCTTATGCAAAAAAAAAAAAAAAAAAATCAAAGATTAAAACATTTTTGGTAAAATTTTTTGAAAATTTTAGAAAATCTTATTTTATTTTAGAAAAACTATTAGTTGTAGTGCTAAGAAGGATAGACTTAAGTATGTACTCTTAAAAGTCCTAGGCAGGACAAATTACTTAAATAGAATTGAGATTTTTGTCATAAATAGTATTAATGCAATTTGTATCAGTTTTCCAGGAAATTACCTGTATTTTAAAATAAGATCCCGAAAGGACTCTGATTTGCTAATTCGACTTTCAAATATTTTCTTTCTTCATTTAAATTGCAAACTAACCACTAATCATTCAGTTTGGCTTAGCAGGCATTTATTTAGAATTTTTTTGAAAAACAAGGAAATGTAAGAGAGTTGTGCAAATGACCTCTGGGGACCAGGTTAGAGGGCTCAAATGTTCACTTCTCTGAGGTTATCATTGTCATCCTTGTTTGCTTTGCCATTTAGAGGCATGCATGTCTCTCTTTGTGCTGTTTGCAAAAAGCTGAGCTGGTTGGAAAACAGAGATGGACTGCATTTCCATCGGTGTTTTGGTCTGTGATCATTCGTTTCCCAGCGCTGCCGTGTGCTCAGTCAGGGCTGCACGGAACGTTCGGCTTGTTTCTCGGGGCTCTGCAGACTGACTGCTGATATAAGTAGCTGTTGATAGAGGCTGCCAAGGACCCCTATTTCTTTCCATTTTGCCTGATCCTCTTTTTACCGGAAAACACAGTAGCTGAAGCCGCACGTAGACTTTTTCCTCTTTGCCTGCCCCCCACCCGCTTCCCCCTCCCTAGACCTCGCTGGGCTTTGACGTCATGTGTGCTCCTTTCGGTTGCCATAGCAACCCCATTCCCCAAGCCCTCTGTCCGTCTCCTCTGGTAGGTTCCACAATGGTACTGGCAGCATCACGCTGCACAATGGTTTCCAGGCAGTGAAAGAGGGTGATTCAGCAAGCCACTCTTCTTCTTTTTTTAAAGCCTCCCTTTTCTTTTTATTTTTATGGAGGTGGGTGGTGCTTGTTTTACACTTACCCTTTTCTTTTCCTTTTTGCCTTTTACAATTTTTCTTTTTTCTCCTCACCCCTCAATTCCTAGGGGCTTTGAGTGACTTTAAGACTAGGTTTTCTTGGAAATCACCTGCCCATCATTCATTTTAAACAATTTCTCTATCTCCAAAGATTCTGTTCCTTATTGCAGTTTGGAATGTGGTAACGAAAAACAAGTAGGGAGGATTTCTGGGGCAAACACTGCTGGATGAGGATCGTAGTTCTCAAGCACGGAATGGTAGGTGGTTTTTGCTCATTCTGGGTTCTAACTTGTTTTTTTGGAGGGTGGGGTGATGTCTATTGATTGCTCCTGGTGGAACGGGATAGAGAGCTTGGGGTGGGGGGACAGATGGGGTAGGAAGCAGGTTAATGAAGTGAACTACCTCTGAGGCAGAAAGCCACCAGCCTCTCTCTCTGTGCCAAGCATCTCTCTCCAGACTTGGGCGTGTGGAAACATTTCTGTTCAGTGTAAGGGTCGGCACACTGGGAGGGAGCATTTTTATTGTGATCAGGGGATTTTTTAGACCAATGCAGAGCTAGAGAGAGAGAGAGAGAGATCTGTTCTTGTTAGAAGTGCTGACCTCAGTTCCCATATCTCAGAAACGCTCTGGGTGCCTTAAAAAAAATTAAAAACCATGCCTTTAAGTATGCATTTATGTTTACATCTCTGAGAGGTGTAAAAAATACATTTTGGGAGATATGTTTATGTATTTTGGTAGGAACTAGGGTTTATATATATTTAGTGGCAAAACTAATGGCATTACTTTTGCTGAGACACTTGAGATCAAATTTGGACCAGAGAAAGGAACACAGACTAGGGGTCATATTAGAGATGAGAGGAAACACTGGCACTGCAGTCTCATAAGTGGGGGTCCCTTTAAGAAAGTGATCTAGTCAGAGCAGGCAGCCTTTTTTTTTTTTTTAATGGCATGGTTCCCAGGTATTCAGTGTTGGGATACTGTGTCCCCTGGAGATGTCAGACCTCCTTTGGAAAAAAAAATAAAGACAAATCATCAGAAATGAGCACAGCAATATATTTATCAGAAGTGATGCATTTATATCTGCAGCAAGATAAATATGATTTATTGGAAAATCCTCAAGTATATCAAGGTTAGAGAAAATTCAAGAAAATTGCACGTGTATATACATATAGAAACTACACTGAAATCTAAAGATTAGGCTTAGATTTTACCCCCTTAAAGACATAACTTCCAGGGTACAGCAGTGTCACCAGAAAAAAATACTCACTCCCATGGCAGTGCACTCTGAGGCCATCACAAGGTTGTTTACATGGACTGTCTTTGCTGCAGAGGCTCAGGGTGTCTGTATAGAAGCCCTGTTTGCTTTTGGTGTGTTGACGATAACTTTTAGGAGCAAATTGGAAAGAAGCAGGCAAAGTCAGACGGGTCAGGCCACGGCTCAGAATGTGGGAAAATGGATGTAAGTGACCAGGCATCGCCAGCCCAAGGTCCAGTTTTCTCCTCTACCCCTGGTCTGCTTGTTGTTGGATCCCAGAATATGGCACAGAATATGGATCAATGCATTAAAAATGGTTGCAGGAGTGACCGTTGCTCTTAGAGAGGCTGCTATAAATTTTCTACTTTAGGTGGCCATTTATATTGTGATGGTAGATAGCAATGCTCCTGAATGAGCTCACGGGCTTCTGACTCCACTTGGGAACCCTGAAATTAGATTTCAGGGGTCGGACAGTTTTGCAATGGCAGCTTTGCTACCTCTGGTATGGATTCTCTTCTGTACCTTGTTCCACTCCTAAATTTGACATAAAGTACCAGGTTAGTTATTTTTTTTTAATCACATAAAACAAGTTGGACTTTGTCCCCCTGTCAACAGGATGAGTAAATCAGATGACAAAAGGTACTATGACCTTAGCTATTAAAGAGACTTCATGTTTTCTCATTTTTTCTCACATCACTTCCTTCTGTTATTGCAAAGTATCTTTAATTTGATGGGATCTTGGTGTTACAAAATCTTCATAGTTTTGATAAAAAGGATTCTTGATGATGGATGGGGCAGGAAAAATTATATGTAGAGTGGAAAAATCAAATGCCCCCAGCTTCCTGCACGCTTGCTTCAGAACAGCATCTCTGTTGGGAGGAGTGTGTTTGCCATGCTGGAAAGGGATGTTTATGAACAAATCCCAAAGGGACTGAATATGTTTTTGCTGTCATTGTCTGGTACGTCTGTAACTGTTAGTATTTAATGGTTTCATAGGGTGAAATCAGTATTTTTCAAGGTTAGAATGAACTGAAAATTGATCATGAATGCTATAGAATGTATGTATAGTCTAAGATTACAGGAAAATTATTGGGATTACCCTTCTTAGGTTATTCTAAGACATAAGCAAAAGGAATCTGCTTAACTTAATTGTAAAAGCCTTCCATGTGTAAAGGCAAAAATCTCCCATATTAAAAGGTTTTTTTAAAAGTTTTGTTGCAATTTTATGTAAATTAATTTATTCTTTGGATATAATCCTAGTGAAAAGTCTTTTAATGCTGAAGATAAAAGACAAAGACAAATTGTTTTTTTTTCTTATTTGTTGGGGTTTAGAGAGGTTGGGTGAGAAAGAGGACAGTTACTTTCCCTTCCTGCCCCAGTTTTGACTTTCACTTATATTTATAGCTAAGGGGACTTTCCCTGGAATGGTGTGTTCAATTTCATAACTGTTTCGTTACTTATGAGAATAATGGATTCAAAGCAGAAAGACTTCCTTCAACTAGAATAAGAGGTTAAACACATTGGCATTTTAAGTTCTTTCTCCACTGCCCCTATTATTTTCTCCTGTAATCTGATTTAAGGTTTTGGTTGGACATTGCAACACTTATGCAAAAAGAGATATAGAGTGTCCAGTAATAGCACAAATGAATACAAAGCTATGTTTGCTGCAAGCCCAGCATCTCCTTCCTATCCCGCACATGTTTTTTACTCCTTCCTCTGAGGACCAGGGACTTGTGGACAAAGTTAGACCTAGGGGCTCCTGGGGAGAGGTTTATTGGTAAAGAAATAGCCTATCTGATTTTTAGCATACTAGCTGTATTTACTGCATTACATAAGTCTGAGATGAGACGCTGCTGCTAATTCAGAAAAGGTAATGCTGCACATCGGTTGTTTGAAAGAAAAAGAGCGTGTAATTTATAAATGGAGCTTGGATTTTCAGAATTTACTAAGCTTTTCATAGCATAGTTGTCAGGTTTTGACTAAAGAGTCTTTCAATTTAAGTTATTTTATCCTTATGAGAAAATCAAGACAAAGATGGGGGGAAAGTGAAAAATTTGTACATATTTATAGGTGGTCTTCCCCTCCTAATATTTAATGGCGTGAAGCTTCATTTCTCATTGAGAAACTTGGTAGAAATTCTAATGGAAACACTAAGTCTAAATTGAAATCTTTAAATGGAAAGAAATGCTTCAAGTTTGAAAAGTATCCCTCAAGTATTTGATTATTTTGGATAACAGATTTTCCTAGTGGAAGTTTTAGATCCTTAACAGAACAATGCAGCCTTGATCTTTTTTTTTTTTTAAATCTCTGGAGACTATTAGAGGTAAATCCTACAAAGTTAAAAAACTGATGCTCCTATGAATGGAAATAAAAGATTTGAATGGGGAAAAAATGACTAAAGCTTCTTTAGACTGAAACATTACTAACTCACAGAGGCTTTGAAACTCTGTATGGTGTGCAGGTATAAAGTTCCCCTCTTTTGCAGACTGATCTGCATGATAATGAATAAGATTTTTATTAAACTGTGTGTGGGGTGGGGAAATGGGTGGGTGAGTTTGCATACATCTGTGTTAGAAAGTCAAGGAAAACAACCCAAACTCATTTAAGTACTAAAGATTCATTTCAGTTTCTTGCCTGGACATTATGTTTGCTTTCTGAAAATGAATTTCTTAAAGTACTAAATCTCTTCTTATACATTTGGAAATAAGATTGGAAAGTATTGATGGACTGTTAAGCTCTTAGGTCCTCTTGGTGGACAATATTTAGCCATTGCACATCATAGCACTTATTCAATATAGTAATTACCTATTCCTATGTTACCTGTACCAGATAATAATATTTGTAAGGGTCTGGCTGCATCTGGACATAGAGGATACAATATATTCCTTGAATGAATGTCTACCATGTACAGAGTTCTATGCTAAGGGTTATGAGTGAGAGAGATTGGGAAATGATGCCAGAGTTTCTGCCACTTGGTAACTCATAGTCATTCAGGGAGAACAGGTGAAATAATAAAGATCACATACAATCAAGGGCCTGTTTAATGTTTTCACAATAAATGCAGTAGTAATTGAAGAAATTTTCCTCCTGTGAAATGGCAGTCAGTGACACTGTTGGCCACCTTGAGATAGCTGGGTAGAGGGTAATAGTCAGGGAAGAGTTCCTAAGAGCAGATGAAGGCAGTAAGGGAACTCTTACTTGGAGCACAGAGGGAGTTTATTTTGGATATAGTGACCATGCTTTTCAAACTAGAAATCACAACTTATGGTGTAATAATAGGTAGAACATTGGAAACCACATAGGTCTAGAGAATCTGGTTCAATCTAATGGAAAAGTAACAACAACAATAATGAGTCAAAGTTGCAAACCTACTTTTGTAACTAGATCAGATTAAAGAAAAAATATACATGTCAGTCCCTTTCCAGTTTCAATCTGACTTCATCTTAGGTTGATTTTATTTTGTGTACTTCAGAGGGTTTTGAACCGCTCCTCTTTCTGTTGTCAGTACTTGTGCAGCCCATTGTTCCGATCATTTTCTATGAAAAGCAGAAATACCAACGAACATAGCAATGGAGATGCCCCAGTTGAAGCTGAGAAACAAGCCTTGTATCACAAAACCAAATACATCACCAAAGTGAGAATTACTAGTTGGACTTAAGTTCAGATATGAAAATATACAAATATTCTAATCTTGGTAACACCAAAGGTCTTATGCTTATGGTAAATTTGGATAGGGTGAGCTCCCTTGATATGCTTCATGTCTTACCTCTGTGTTCTGTTACCAATTGTCTCTGACAGTCCTTTGGTTTTGTTGAGGCAGGTGAAATTCCCATTTAAATGTTATAATCAAATTCTGTCTTTTTGTTTTGCTTTCAGGCTAGTGTGAGAAACACCAGTGGTAGGACCAGCTCAGATCTTCAGTATGGCAACGCATGCAAGAAGCTGTTGAATTAGACCCATTTCCTATAGATGAGAAACCATATAAGCAGTGGTGAGTTGCAAATTTTAAAATGTTCCTTAGCGAGAAGCATGTGCTCTGTTTAACCAGATTAAATATTGTATGTGGTTCAGTGTATGGATCTAAACAAAATTGCAATAACATGAATTTAAAAAGTGAAATCAAAGCACAGAATGCTTAACTGATGATGCAGGGCTGCTCAGGCCATAGCTGTAGTAAGAGGTCTCAAGGTACATGGGTACAGCATATAATGTGATGTTGCCACCGTGATAGCATCCTGTGTAAGATGGCTGTAAGAAACAATTTGACATAGCTGAATAGCAATGAGTATCCATATTTTCCAGTGGTTTTTATTATTTGCAACAGAATTCTGTATTTAACTGATTCATTCCCTCCAGCAGAAGAAGTGGTTCTCGTCAATACTATAATGTTCAGTTCCGTTCAGGAATGTACACACACACAAGCATGCATACATGTATGAAACATACATATTCCGAACAAGTGTATAAATACTACATATACATAAAAATATATACTATATATTAACATATAGATTGCTAGAAATAAGGGAAGAAAGATCATATCACAATTTTATGAATCTTAACTCATGGCAATTTTAGTCTATAAATTCTTTTGTTTAATAGAAGCAATATTAAAAATGGAGCTAGTTGTTCTGCCTAGTTGAGAGACCTTTTAAAACATTATTATTTTAGAAAAAATGCTAGCACACAAAGACAAAATATCTTTTTTAATCAAATATTTGATGTTTCATAGTCATCAGTCAATAATCAATAGACTCCAGCAGAGATGAACCAGTGATAATCTGTCAAATAACATTTTTGATAAATAGAGTATGACAGTGTTGCTTGTAAGACTCCAGAGGAAGCTGTTTTGAATGAGTGGTCAATATCTTCCTTTCATTTGCTTTGTGGTATATATAACTCTGGGAAATTAGCCTGCCCTGTAATTCATGTAAGCTTACACATGTAAGCTATATCTGTAGAATACTGAAGAAATGAGCTATTTACTTGCTTCAGAGGATTTTCATCATGATTTACTTATATTGAGGAAACATATAATAGTCACTATTTTTCAGCACTTAATAAACATGCATTAAGAATGCTTATTATAAACAGGAATCATGTAATTGACAACAAGCAACCATTTTTGATGTGAAATAGAGCTATCTTATTTGGTGATTTTTGGGTTATGAGGCATTCTTTGTGATGTAGAAGACATAGATTATATTGCCCTATCTTAAGCATGTATTCATTCAAGAAACATATATTAAGAATTGTGGTGTAGGGCCCTCCCCAGTGGCACAACAGGTTAAAGAACAGCATTATGAAGCTATCAGCAGCCACTGCAGCATAAGTTTGAACCCCAGACAGGGGGGTGACCCACCTGGCACGATAGACCTCTCCTGTCTTGTCTGCTGCTCCCCTCAGCAGTGTACTTTGTCAATCTGCCTGTTCTGCTCCCCACTCTGTCTCTGGTGAATCCTCTCACTCCCCCCGCTGTCTCTGGCCTGTACCACAGTTCTGTGCACATAAATAAATGAACTTTTAAAAAATTTTCAAATCAGTTGGGTGTATAATTGTACTCATAGAAACATTAATTTGCACTTTGCTGATTACTAATGAAGTAGAAACAGCTTTTCATTTTTTATTGTCATTTAATTTTCCTCTTTTTGTGAAGTGTCTGCTCAGGGTAGTTTCTTTATAAAATTCATCTTTCAAAATAATAGCTAACATTGAGTTCGTATTGTATCTCAGGCACTGTGCTAAGCACTTATATATTTTTTTCAGGATAAAATAAAAATATAAGCCATATAAAAATAAAAATAATTTGTGTTCCATATTAGATCTTCATGTAATCCTTATGATTTTACAGATAAGGAAACTCAGGTGCAGCGAGGCAAATCACTTGCTGATCAGCTCACAGAGTTGAGTGGACCTAATATTCAAGCCCAGCTTTTTTTTTTTTTAAAGATTTATTTATTTATGCATATACAACTGGGGTACAGGTCAGAGGTGCATTGCAGTGAGAGGATTCACCAGAGACAGAGCGGGGAGCAGAACAGGCAGACTGACAAAGTACACTGCTGAGGGGAGCAGAGGGTGGATCAGGAGAGGTCTGCCATGCCATGTGGGTCACCTCCGGGGTGGGGATCAAACCCATGCTAAAGTGGCTTTAGCTTCTTAGTGCTGCACTTTAACCCACTGCACCACCAGGAAGGGCCCCAAGCCCAGCTTTTTTGAGCTCAAGCATTTTTTAATTTCTTGGATAATGTTTGGAAGGGGATTAGATCAAGAGGCAGAGAGGCTATTTGAGGTACTATGGCAAGAACCCAGTTAAAATAATAATGACATTAACCAAGAATCACCCAGTAGGACAAAAGTGCTTGGCAACAAGACTCAGTAATGAAAATAGCATGTGCAGTAGAGGCAGGATTTAAAAACTCTCAAGTTTTAATATCTGCTGGCTAAGTACTTTCAATATGAGCCATACAATGTATATTTATATTCCAGATATTAAGGTAGGTTTTAAAAATGCATTTTATGATACCATGATCATAATAAAAGATGAATATAGTTCAGAGAGTCATAATGTTTAGGGTTAAAGAGACCACAGTATTAATTTGGGTCAACTCTTTATTATCTTAAACTGTGTGACCTGGGTGTAAAGGTGACAGGTGACTTGTTAAGGATCACATGTTACTCATGTCAGATTAGGAACAGACATTAGCACTGCAAAGAATGCAAAGAATAGCAACTTGTCTAATTTTTAAATTACTAAGTGAAAATGCAGTTAACCTACATTATCTCCTTTTTTTTCAAGTCAGTTTCTTTTGAATTTAATCTACTGTTATCGGCATAAATTAGACCTCATCATTGTTATCAGGCTTATTTAAAGTAGCATAGCATGTTATCTTCTTCCCCATTATTCTACAATAGAAGCCACCTGAATTTTTTTATCTGATTTTTAGTTGTTACCTCTTAACTGCTCTGCTAACTTGGATATGCTTCACTGCCCATGCAATAAATTTACTTTGCCTTAAAATATACCGTTCTGCTGTGTATCCCCATTTTAGGAATCAATGACTCCTCAAATTGTCTGGGAATAACAAAATGCGCTTCAGTTTCAATCACACACTCAATTGTTTCTTACCTTGTGATTTCCTTCATACGGTGTCTCCTGCCTATATTCACCCTATCTGTCTTTTTCTTAGTTAATCATTAGTGATCTTTGCTACTCAAAGATTTGGTCAGGTATCAACTGGAAGCTTGACAGAAATGCAAGATTGCAGTTCCTACACAGATCAACTGAATCAGAGTTTTCCCAACAAAATTTATATTATTCAAAGCTTCTGAGGTACTGTCTAGACTTACTTTAGACTATATTAGCTGTAATCTTCTTCCAAAATACTTCCTTGACTTTCCATTAGGCATCTAGATGTTTCTAGTGTTCTTAGAATATTCTATGGGAATCTCTATCACTGTATTACCATGTTTTACTAGCTGTTTATGTGTCTGTTTTTTCATCTTAGCCTATGAGAAATTTGAGCAAGCTTTAACAGTCATTGATTTTTCCCATGCCTATTATAGTGTCTGATACTTGGTAGCACTGCATAAACATTACTTTAAATATTGAGGAAGTAAACAAGAAAGAAAAATGATGGATATATATATAAATCAGGCCCTCCCTGGTGGCACAAGGGGTTAAAGCACAGATCACTATGAAGTGATCTGCAGCCATTGCAGCACAAATTCGATCCCCAGCCAGAAAGGTAATCCAAATGGTGCGGCGACCTCTCCTGA
>NW_004567113.1:10472742-10475848 GCF_000260355.1 Condylura cristata
AGAGAAAAACAGTGAGTAGAGAACAGGTATGAATAAGAACATTTTGATTAACAAAACCATTTGTAAGTTTGTGCTTTTTGAAAAGTAGTAAACTTTCCGCACTCAAGCACTAGCCATCCTCATGGCTGACCAAATATTAAGAAATCTTCAGATCATATTAATTTACATAGGAGATTGAATAAAATGACTTGTGATTTGTAGTTGTTCAGAGAAACATGGGACGTGTAAAAGTTAAAATAATTATAATGGTGGATAACATTTATTAAGTGATTATTTCATGCCATAAACATTGTTCAAGGTCTTTTACATGCATTAATTAATTGAAACTTCACAAATGTCATATTGAATATTTCTTTTACAAATGATGAGACTGAAGCATGGGAGGTTTAGTAACTTGCCAGACCTCTCGGAAGCAAAGACAACCTTAATTTTTCATACTCTGCAGTATAGTTCTGCTGTTGTTGAGCCATGTAACAGTAGTGATCACAGAGCATAGGGAGACCAGTTATGGAGCACGTACGTGTCTATGGTTCTGTTCCACACTTTTCAGAATTAAAGGTGAAAGTTGGGTATGAATGGAGACTAACAACACTGATAAAAGTTTAAATTTCAGCCCTCCCTGGTGGTGCAGCGGGTTAAAGCACTGTACTAAGAAGCTTACCCACTTCTGCCTGAGTTCGATCCCTGCCTGCCCCGGAGGTGACCACATGGCGAGGCAGACCTCTCCTGACCCACCGGCTGCTCCCCTCAGCAGTGTACTTCGTCGATCTGCCTGTTCTGCTCCCCATTCTGTCTCTGGTGAATCCTCTCACCCTCCGCATCTCTGGCCTGTACCCCAGTTCTGTATGAATAAATAAATAAAATCTTCAAAAAAGTTAAAAAAAAAAAAAGAGAGAGAGCGGTTTTCCAACTGTTGCTCTGGGGAGGTAATGATTCTCTCTCTGGAGCAACAGCCCTTAAACTGTGTGACGAGGGGCTAGCAGTTAGTTTGTGACTAGAGTTCCAAGATAGCCCAGCTGGTAAGATATTCCAGTTACTTTGTATCCCTCTCTCTTCCTGGGTTTTCCCTTTTTGTAAATAAACCCATGACCCTTTTACATTTTAAGCGTGTAGGTAATACAGACCCACAGACAGGCAGCCCAAGTTCACTCTGGGGCTACCCTGTAACTGAACTACTATTAAAATGTGAGATCTTAATGAAAGTCTGGTTAATATAAGCAAGTTTTCCAACCTTTCTAACAAGTTTGTTAGAAAATTGTGAGAACATTTAGTCTCCTTAATAGTGTTCATTGCATGTGATAATTTATTACTTATAGTGTAGATAACATAAATTATATGTGCCAAATGTGCACTTTTCCTTCTGATTGTGCTTTTGGAAGATCTAAGAGGTTTGTTGGTGTTTTCATTCCTGACAGCCTACATTCTACCACCATTAAATTTGACATTATTATCTTTAGAAAGTCATTGATACATTTTAAGAACTGACATAATTTTGTTTTGGAATTTGGTGTTTTAAGACATACAGATATTGCACCCTCTTGCCCCAACCTCTTCCTCCCACCCCCAATAAAAACGATTGAATAAAATGTGCAAAGTAGTGGTTAGGAAATGATTCATTTAAGCAATTTTTTTCAGTTTTAAGAATTTCAGTCAAATATATACTGTCATGTGTTTGCTGACTATCCTCCTGACAACCAGGATTAGGTCAGCATTATGCTGTCACAGGTTATCAATGTCATATACTTGACTACTTTAGTCTTGGTCCTGAGGATAGATGTCCGTCTCTGTACTTGAGAAGCCCAAACACCCACTGATTCTCAATTCTAGCTGCTTCTGAGGTAGTATGCAAAAGTCTCACTTATTTCCTTGTTTAAAGACTCTTTATTTAATAAATAAATCCTGTGAGGCCAATTGATTGGCCAACTAACCTGATAATCTAACTTTAGTTAAGGTATGAATTGGTGTTAAGGGATTTTGAGTCAATGATAACATCTGCCCTTGGATAAATGTCTTCATACATTAAAATAGGATACTAAAGGCATGGAATATAAAGGAAAGGCTTTTTGTGGGTAGGAAATCAAGGTTGGTCTGGAAGAGAGTGTTTTCTGATGTTTTAGCAGATTATTTGAAAATTTTCATTGTATAGACTCCTTCCTGGTGGTGCAACAGATTAACGCACAGCACTAAGAAGCCAAAGCCACTTCAGCATGAGTTCAATCCCTACCCTGGAGGTGACCCACATGGCACAGCAGACCTCTCCTGACCTGCCCGCTGCTCCCGTCAGCAGTGTACTTCATCAGTCATCCTGTCCTGCTCCCCACTCTGTCTCTGTCTCTGCTGAATCCTCTCACTGCCCCTGTACCTCTGACCTGTACCCCAGTTCTGTATGCATTAATAAATAAAACAAAAAAATTTTTTTCATTGTATAAGTTTCTGATGTTAGATTCTCATCCAAGCTCTGTCATGAATTAATTGTTCCTTTGGAAAATCTTAACTTATTTATTGATGCATACAGAACTGGGGTACATGCCAGAGGTGCAGGGCACTGAGAGGTTTCACCAGAGAGAGCGGGGAGCAGAACAGGCTGACTGACAAAGTACAGTGCTGAGGGGAGCAGCAGGCAGGTCAGGAGAGGTCTGCCACGCCATGTGGATCACCTCTGGGGTAGGAATTGAACTCATGCTGAAGTGGCTTTAGCTTCTTCATGCTGTGCTTTAACCTGCTGCACCACCAGGGAGGGCCCAGGTGATAGGTGATTTTTAAATTTCTTATTACTAACAATTATGTGGATTAACTGATACATATTGGATTAAAGTATGGAAAGATAACCTAAAAGGTTAGGCCCAAGTAGAACACTTTGGTGAGGGTGCTTTGAACAGTGAAGGGGCTTTCTCTGGTTGAAAAGCCGCTTAATGACAGCTGAAAGGCACAAATGGGCCAGGTTGAGGTTGAGGTTTGTTTACAGGTGTCTGAAATCAGGCTGACCCTAAGCCCAATTTTGCTCTAATCCCCCCCTTTTGTTGTCTTTACCTTAGTTCTACCCAGCCTTACTCTATATAAAGAAATTAGAAATATGATGTCACTTCTAATTGTTGTTAATTAATAT
>NW_004567113.1:10476483-10478967 GCF_000260355.1 Condylura cristata
AAAAAAGTACCCTTTTAATGAAAACTGTTTTTTACAAAATAAAGTTATATTATTTTACGTGTTTACAAATCTACTTAATGACTGACTTAATAGGGAGGACTAGTTGAATTCTGTTAGCCACTTTGATTTGCTGTTATACAGCTTGCAGCTTCTGGAAAACACTGCATGTGGAGGTAGTAAAAGAGAAAGTGGCAAATCCAGTTTTAATATTATTTGGAATAATTTGACCTCAGGAGCCAAGCAGATAAAGTGCCTTGGGACTTTCAGGTCTGAGAAACATTGAGAACCACTAAAAAGTTCTTGTATTTAATGAAACATTTCTTTTATGTATTTGGACTGGTATTAAATGTGTACTGACTTTAAAAAAATAGAAAATAGTGTATTTGGTCTTGCAGATGAAAAACTTTATACGAGAAAGGCTGTAAGACTGCAAGCTTCACAAAGGCAGAGCTCTGTTTTTCTTTTTTACTTCTTAGCTGTCACAGGGCTAGACACACAGATGATTCTCTGTGAATCTGAATGACCAAACATTCTAATATGACAGATGTGCTTTCATAAGTCACTGTGGTCCTAGGTAGAGTTTGCTGAGTTCTACAAATAAAAACTAATTGTGCGCTGAGGAGTTGGAGGAGACAGTTACTTCCAGCTGAGCCCTGAAGAGGGTTCTTGGAGATAGTAGCAGAGTGGAACTGTGAAGATTGATTGTCTTGGTAGTTACTGTGGGAATTAAAGGTTATTTTGGGAAGAAGCAGCAGAATGAGCAAGGAGAAGAGTAGGCTTCCTGTTTGGAAGTTTATGCTTGTGTGACCTAGATGTGGTGGAAAGGGCAGAATTTTGTCTAGCAAAATAGGTTGGGGCCAGACTGAGGGAGACTGGATGTTACATGAAGGCATTTGGTTCTGTTTCTACAGACACTGAAAGCTACTTCTGTCTTTTAAGCAGATTTAAGAACATGATTTTGGCAGCACTGTTGAGAATGGTTTATAGAAGTGAGAAGATGGAGGTAGGCTGAGTACTTAGAGAGAGGGAATGAAATTCTGCTTGGAGTGGCAGTAAGAAACAGTGGCAAGAGATCTGGCAGATAGAGAAGGCTTGGGTTCAGGTAATTTGGAACAAGAAGCCATAGAAGAGAGAGGACAGTAATCAGTAAGACAGGTAGTGCTGTTTGCCTTATGGTTCCTTGTAGGCCTAGCCACAGTGTGATTAAGCAGTTACACACAGGTTCATATGCAAAACATAAAAATGGATTGCTTGCCTATTCGTGTCACAAGAGCCTCTGCAAGGATTAATGAGCACTTTGACAGAAAGGCGCTCTATTAATCTAAGCCATCAATAATAAAAATGAAAATGTTTGCCAGGTGCTTTTGCTCCTTTGTTGAAGGCTGCTATGTAAATATGGGATACTGCCTGGAACGATTGTCATTGTTAATAATAATAAAGTCATTACCACAAAATGCCTACATGGCAAACTTATTCTCTGTCAGTTCCAAAGCGGGAAGATGAAGCCAGGCATGCACGTCCATTCCATTTTGTTTATGACAAGTCCTGCTTGTTGTAAGCTGTTTTCCTGGTAAATAGAGAAGTCATCTTAATAGTATTTGAATTGTATTGTATCTCATTATTTCATCATCTATTGTGCTAGAATTTTCCATTGCTACCAAGGACCTCCATTATCCTGACTTTTTTCTGTGCACGCAGGTGGAACATCATTTGATATGTCCAGTGCCTGCATCTGTATTATTTTTTTTTTAAAGATTTATTTATTCATACAGAACTGGGGTACAGGCCAGAGATGCGGAGGATGAGAGAATTCACCAGAGACAGAGTGGGAAGCAGAACAGGCAGATCGACGAAGTACACTGCTGAGGGGAGCAGCGGGCGGGTCAGGAGAGGTCTGCATGGCCATATGGGCGCCTCCGGGGCAGGCGGGAATCGAACTCATGCGGAAGTGGTTAGTGATTCAACTAACACTCAGCACTTTCAATTGGGATTCTTCAGAGAGACATTACTTCCAGTGATCTCAGCCATATATCTCAAACCACAGGTCTCATGATCACTTTCAACTCTGGAAAATTAGGGAGATACCTAAAGAATTTTTGCTCGTGTGGCTTATACCTGCTGGTGTTAGTTATGTTAGAAATCAAAACAGAAATTTAAAGGATTCATGTAATTAAGAATTATCAGTAAACTCACTTTGTGGTAACAAACATAAAATAATGTACCCTTTTGGTGGCCCTCCCTGGTGGTACAGTGGGTTAAAGCACAGCACAAAGAAGCTTAAACCACTTCCGCATGAGTTCGATTCCCGCCTGCCCCGGAGGTGACCCACATGGTGAGGCAGACCTCTCCTGACCCGCCCGCTGCTCCCCTCAGCAGTGTACTTCATCAGTCTTCCTGTTCTGCTCCCCACTCTGTCTCTGGTGAAGCCTCTCGCCACCCCTGAGCCTCTGGCCTGTACCCCAGTTCTGTATGCACAAATAAATA
>NW_004567113.1:10479067-10491544 GCF_000260355.1 Condylura cristata
GAGAGGGTTCACCAGAGACAGAGCGGGGAGCAGAACAGGCAGATCGACGAAGTACACTGCTGAGGGGAGCAGCCGGTGGGTCAGGAGAGGTCTGCCGCGCCATGTGGTCACCTCCAGGGAGGCGGGGATCGAACTCATGCGGAAGTGGCTTTAGTTTCTCAGTGCAGTGCTTTAACCCGCTGCGCCACCAGGGAGGGCCCATCTGTATTATTTTTAATTGTTGCTACTTCCCTTAATTTAACAAATGGCTACATAGTATGGTGATCCAGCATGTAAACGCCAGCGTTAGAATGCCTGAGTTTAAACCTGATTTCTGTTACTTCATATGAGCTACTGGTTAAGTCATATGCTCTCTTCAGCTTCAGTTTCAGTACCATCTGTAAAATGGTCCTAATAATTTGGTGCTGATCACATAAGGCTAGTGTGAGGGTAATGGAAGTGGAGTACCTAGCATTAAGTGTGGAGTGGTGGCAGGCTTGTTTTGTGTGTAGGTCAGATTGATTGCTTTTATCAATAACCTGGCTTTTTTCTAATGAGGATCACTTTCCATACCATATTAACTCATTATTTGAATACTCATGATTAAATTTTGATCATGTCATGGAGCACCAGCGTTTACTTACCTGAATGACATTCTGAAGAGTTCTAAAATTCTTAAATTTTATTCATTTCCCCTTCTTTCTCTATTCCTACTGGACTTTCTTTCCCCTGGCAAATTAGCTGTTTAATTCTACAATGAATCCGAGAGAGCTAATAACTTGTTCGTGCCATCTGGTATTATTTCTGTTACACATTGCTATCCTACAATACAGTCTTCCTATGAAGAAAATTTGCTTGTCATCTTCCTTCATGTCCTTTGCTCTTTACTCAATCTGTCCACAAGATCTGAAAATAAGCTCAGGCCATCATGTTTCTCTGGACTTCTAAAGGCAGCCTCCCATATCGGCTCAGATCCATTCAGATCATTAGAACATACAGCAAGTCCTCAGGCAATAGTTTTGAGATTCACAGATTGCTGGGATTAAAACCCAGCCGGTGATAGTCAAGGCACTACTACTTAAAAGAGTTATAGGGTAATTGTGGTCCGGCTCAGCCACCAATGAGCTGTTATTTATTAGCATTGATAAATGATGGTTATAAATTCCTGTTACATTAGCTAATCATTTGTAGGTTTTCCTCTCGTTCACACAGTTTCTCTATTGTTTCTGTGTTTGTGGAACAAAAACCAAATGAAGACAGTAGTTTTGCTTTTGATGAAAAGTTGATTCTTATTTGCCGATAGTTGAATCTGTCCAAATTGTGGAAGAGAGAATGAAAATGACTAGTGAAAATAGCTGCTATCAGCGGTAGGAAAATGAATAGTAAGGCAAATAAGAATATATTAGCATTTAGTCAACTCTTTCTTGTAAGATTCAAGGATTGAATATTTGTCTTAATCATTTTGGTTTAGAAATTGCTTAGAAAAACATTCCAGGGAGAAGTTTCTTTTCTGAAAATTGTTACTCTCAGCCTGATATTAGATCACTGAGTTTAAACTTATCACCTTGACTTAAGCTATGGTTTCGTATAGAGTACATTTTCTTTTAGCACTTGCTAGTTGCGTCATCTCTGCTGTGTTAATGTCTGTCTCTCGATTTTCTCTTCTGTAAAATGAGAACTATCAAAAGCATCCATTTCACAAGATTGTTGGTTGGGAGAATTTTAATTAATTTTTCTAAGAGCTAAAGGATGTTAGGGAGGGAAATTAGTGGAACAAAGCCTGGCCCAGAGCAAAACTTCAATACCTGTGGGTTAAGTATTCTTATCTACCTGAAATAGCATGCGGTTAAGAGCTTGTTTCTGGCATCAGACTGCTGAGCTTGACTTCTAACTCTGTCACTTCCTGCCTGGCTAATTTTGGTTTTCTCCTTAGTCTCTATGTACCTCTGTTTCATTTATATCAAGACAGCAATATCTACTTAACAGCGTTAATGTGAAGAATCAAAGGAAATCATCTAGTATAATTTTCATTGAATATTAGTTATTAACTTTGTAATCCTTGTGACACATTTACTAGTTAGTAATTATAATAGTAAATACAGAGAACTCACTCTGGGCCAGGCAATGTCCCAAGTACATTTACATGTAATATCTCATTAACAACATATGAGTAAATTGAGGTGGGGGAATTTAAGAACATGTTCAAGGTTCCCCAGCGAGTGACAGAGCAGAATGTATGCACTGAAGCATTACGTCTTACTGCTTCTCTTATGTCTAGAGAATGAAATTATTTGGTAGGGCTAATAATGGAGCCTCACTTCATCCTACCATTATTAAATCTAAAATCTATTCCTAGAGGCAGATAGATGGTTAATGGTTAAAATGAAGTTTGGTAGGTAGCACCAGAGAAGAAAAGAAAGGGGAATCTGAGCTGTAAAAAGCAAACCTTAAGTCTCTTTTTTGTATCTTGATGTGAGGTCTCCAGTCCTTTTGCCCAGACAAGACCTTACTGTCTTAGTGGGAAGAAGAGCTGGACTTCAGTTCTTTTTCAGCTTCTATTTCTCCCTTTTCCTCCTGCATGCCTTAGTCAGTCTTCTGTTCTGTGGTCCCCAGGCAATTGCACACAGTTGTTTGTTTGCTTTAAAAGAGTGGAGATGACTTTTTTCTATACTGTACTCCTGTTGTAAAACTTTATGTGGGCCCTCCGTGGTGGCACAGCAGGTTAAAGCACAGCACTAAGAAGCTAAAGCCACTTCAGCATGAGTTCGATCCCCACCCCAGAGTGACCCACATGATGTGGTAGACCTTCCGTGACTTGCCCGTTGCTCCCTTCAGCATGTACTTGGTCAGTCGGCCTGTTTTGCTCCTATTCCGTCTTTGGTGAAGCCTCTCACTGCCCCTGTACCTCTGGCCTGTATGAATAGATAAATAAATCTTTACAAAAAAAACTTCATGTAATAGAATAGCTGCTGACTGCTGAGCACCATGCTGAGGGACTTGACGTTCAAATCAAAAGATCCAAATTCCCAGTTTGAGCTCAGGAAATTTAATGCCTTGTAGACTCAATTTCTTTTTCTATAAAATGGGCATTTAGTGTGCACACCAGAGTTTTGAGAGAGTTGGATATGAGATATTTTAATACAGCATTTGGCTAGACCAGGGAATTAAATTTTGTTATTGTTAAAACACTCAAAACTTTGAAGAAGATCGGTTTGCTTTGGATCATTACCAAGAAGTTTCATTATTGAAATAGCAAAAGAAACTCAGTTGCTATCATGGGATATGCCCTGGGGTACTTTCCAAAAAAATAAAATTAATTAATTTCATTTTTGTCCTCATTAGCATTTATACTCTTGGGTAACCCCAACTAGAATTGAGACCAGTAATCTGTGGAAAGGGTGTAGGGCTAGAAAATGCAGGGGAAAAAAACAAGTCTATACAAGTGTACTCTGCTGTTTACTTATTTGAGATAACATTCTTTACTGATTCTCAATTTTTCTGTAAATGTAAGATTTTAAAAATAATTTCCACAGGAATTCTGAATAGAAGAAGTCTGAGAAGAGACATGAAATGTGTCAAGGAAAGCAAGGACATAAGATAGTTATCCTTTGTATATGAAAGAAAATATGGAATGGAATGGAGGAAATCAGAATTTGAGCAATTAGACTGTTGGAAAATGTATATAGGTAGATATTAGAAAAGTTTGTAAGGTGAGGATAAAATGATTGGACTCATTAACATTGGAGTATTTGCACAAATCAATGGAGGCTTGAGTACTAAGTAGAGGAATCTAGATGATAGTCAGCCTCAGCCCAACTCCAGCATCACTGCTTCCTTACAATATCCTTATTCACACAGGGACAGAAAAGAGTTGAAAAAACACCTTTTCTTTTATTATGTGTGGAGTTGCATGAGTGGATTAGTTGGATGTTCCAACCAGCTCTTGATTGAGGCACCGATACAATGATGGTAATAGCCCCTCTTCCTGGATTACAAGCTAGTACTCAATTACTTGCTCATGGTAGGTGTAGATGTCCATCGGCTTAAGGACCCTGAACTGCCATTTTAACTACCATTTTCCATTTACCCATATTTTTTTCTTTCTAATCTGAGGCAGCTTCCTTTTTTATGATTCTCAGGCATGAAAGGGCACATGATTCACCTTCTTCTAGACATTTACTCATGGAAGTGTGCCTAGAGACATGAACAGTTTCTGAGGCCTCTGTCACTAGTTCAAGAAGAACAGTTTCTAAGTTTCATCTGTGACAAGAGTCCTAGGTAGATCAGATTTAGTGTGTTGAAGTAAAGGTAATTTGGATTCTATCAGTTACTACATTGACTGTGGGTGGATTTGTTTTCATTTATTCACTAAGTAAATATTTTTATGTGCCATTCCTATTATGACTCTGAGGACATGGTAATGAATATCATTGATTAAAATATCTACCCTGACTTCATGTGTTTATGTTCTGGTTGAAAGAGTTAGACAATAAAGTAGATAATTAAAATATGTTGTATTTTAAGTGATAGAAAAAATGGTCAAGGAGATTACTAGAGCAAGAAAATAGAGAAAAAAATGATAGAAATGGTCCAGAAAAATATTAAAACAGTAAAAACATATTAAGGGTTAGTGTAAAATTATTATAATTTTTTTATTACAAAAGTTTATTTTTACATCATTTTGTACATTTTTTTTCCCATTTCAATTGTAATCCCCACAGGTTTCCCATCACCAAGTCACCCATGTGCCATCACCATAATCCCCTGCATTTTCCTCTCCCCACCCCGTTTTTGATCCCATTCCCCACTCCACCCCCACAAAATGTCTCTGATATATGGCTGTTCATTATTTTTGTTATTTTCCAACTGGTCCATTATACTCCTGCTATGAGTGAAACCATCCGGTATTTTTCTTTCTCTTTCTGGCTTATCTCACTAAGCATGATCTTTTCCAGTTCCATCCAAGTTGCTGCAAAAGACATGTGTTTCTCTTTTTTGGTTGCTGAGTAATATTCCATTGTATATATGTACCACATCTTTCTAATCCAGTCATCTACTTTTGGGCCTCTGGGCTGCTTCCATGTTTTTCCAATTGTAAATAAAGCAGCAATAAACATGGGGGTACAGGTATCTTTTTCAACCAGTATTTTTGTGTTTTTTTTTTTTTAAGATTTATTTATTTGTGCATACAGAACTGGGGTACAGGCCAGAGGCTCAGGGACGGCGAGAGGCTTCACCAGAGACAGAGTGGGGAACAGAACAGGCAGATCAACGAAGTACACTGCTGAGGGGAGCAGCGGGCGGGTCAGGATAGGTCTGCCACGCCATGTGGTCACCTCCGGGGCAGGCGGGAATCGAACTCATGTGGAAGCGACTTTAGATTCTCAGTGCTGTGCTTTAACCTGCTGCGCCACCAGGGAGGGCCTATTTTTGTGTCTTTTGTGTAGAAACCTAGGAGTAGGATTGCTGGGTCGTAGGGAAGCTCCATGTTTAGCAGTTTGAGGAACCTCCAAACAGTTTTCCATAGTGGCTGTACTAGTTTGCATTCCCACCAGCAGTGCAGGAGAGTTCCTTTTTCACCACATCTTCGCCAAAATTTGTTGTTGCTAGTTTTTTGAAGATGTGCCATTCTCACTTGGGTGAGGTGTTATCTAATTGTGGTTTTAATTTGCATCACCCTTATTACGAGTGATATTGAACATAAAATTGTTATAATTTTATAGGACCAGGTAAAGCCTCTTAGGAATGTTGTTGAGCAGACCTCATTTTATAGACATGTGTTCCCATTCTTAATGAGTACATGTTTTTCTTTTCCCAAAACTCACTTTTCATAGGTGTGGACTTCCTGGATCAATGTCCTATAATCTCATCTTTGGAATAAAACCTCATATTCAAAGATCTGTGGAAGACCCCAATTGCTTGGTTGACCTTCCAATCAAAGTCTCAAGAATCACTCACAAGAGAAATAAGGGTTGTAAAACTTAAATTACAATGTATAGTTCTGCTTAAAACAAGGTCTCAGATTAACTCTACAAGCTAGTCACAATGGTTTAGCTTTCCCAAAATACAAGTGCCATTTATTAAAAAAAAAAAAAAATCAACAAATCATGTCTCTTCCAAAAAATTTATATCACCCTTACTTAGGAATCATCTGACATTAATTTATAGAAGTAATTTCATACTCCAGTTGTTTTATAAAGGTATTATAAAATATTTTCTTGTCTCCATTTATTATTTGAACTTATACTGATTTAACATGAATTATGCTTTTCTTTTTATAATATCTTTGATTCTAGTTTGATTTCTTCTGCCTAAGTTCTAATTTGAGGGAGGTGTCACTGGCATATATGAGTAATTTATTATTTTATTCATTGTGGGGGGGGGTTGAGAAGAGTACAAGGTGGAGGAAGAAATATTCAGTGAGAAAGAGAGTAAGAAGATAAAAACCAAAAATATCTTAAGAAGATCAACTTATTTTTAGCTTGTCAGTTGTAATTATAGCAACATTATCTGGTTATCAGTTATACCATCAGGTAGAGTCATTATTTTAAATTAAAAAAATAAATTTTTCACATAATATTTAATATCAATACCATATATATGCTCGGTACAAATGATATTATTTTTGGCTTCTGAGAGCTTTATGGTGTTAATAAAGACCATAAAATTGAATAAAATAGAATTCAATGCCTAGCACTGTGTTAACATATATAAAAAATTGTTAATATTTGTTGAAGAACTCAAAGCCAATGTCAGTAGTCATCCAAGAGATTTCATGGCTTACTTTTCACTTCATCAGAGCTCTGGAGATGACATCAGAGCTACAATATTAATGTGCAGAGAGAAGCCTTAACAGTCAAGGCCTTCAGAGCTTCTAACAGGTGAGTCAAGGCAGGAAATAAGCTTTTTTCTTGCTTCTTCTCTCTTACTTCTCCCTGTTGTCATTGATAACACTTCTCTTTTTCTATAGATTTTTACACACACACACACACACACACACACATATGTGTGTATTTGGAGGGGCTATTATTTTAAGCATTGAACAGAAAAGAGTGTCCTTATTGGATTATAATCTGGTTAAGGAGACACGTTTTCCTTAATAGCAAGTATCACAGTGTGTCAGAGAAATTCTTGTTGCATAAAGATGTTTGGATCAGTATTACCCAGATGAAGGAGGAAGATTTGTGAGTGGGAGAAAGTTCCAGGCTGAGTCCAGAGGTTACAGAGATTAAAAGAGCTGCAAGTATGAAAAAGAGAAAAAAAAAAAGAGTTTTAAGCATGTAGGTGCCAGATCACATTATGAAGAGCTTTGTATGCCATCTTTCATTCTCACTGGAAGAGTTCTAAGCCAGTGGTCAGAGACATGAACTGATTGAGTGTCTGAAGAGCACTCCTTTTGTTGTATGAAAAATGTTTAGTGTATGGCTGGCAGTGAAGAGATGGATGCTTGTGCACAGGCATAGAGTGGCCTGAGCTCACTGTTGCAGATTGGAAGAGAAGTGGAGGTAGGAAGCTTGCAGGATCTGTTTGCATTTAAAATATGAGGGACGAGGCAAATCAAGATTACTGGTTTCTCACTTGGATGACTGCTGAAGTGGTGGTTGCAATTTTAGAGAAAGGGAACACTAGAGGAGGTCCAGCCGGGGAAGGAGGATGAATTCAGCTGTGGGTATGCTGAGTTTGGGATACCCAGTAGGCAGTTGCATTTGTATATTTAACGTCTAAGAAAATGGCGTGGGCTGGAAATTATGTTTAGGACACACCAAATAACATTGAGGCTTGGGAAAGGAACAAATCGTTATATATAGTGATTTTAAAAAAGAGTGATCAGAAAAGTAGAAGGAAAATCTATAGTATGAATATGATAAACTTGTGAAACTTTAGTAATAATTGAAAAAATCTTCCTGGTGAAAGATTTATAAAGTGATGCATTTAAATGCAAAGTTGCATTTAATATGGTCTTACTGAAAAAAAAATTTTACTTAAAATTTTATTACATTGATTCAAATGTAAGATGTATTTAAACATTTTATTTTTGAAAAACTATCTTTTTTGTACCTCAATTTTGTGATTTTTGAAACGTTCATACAATAGTTAAATATCACTTGAAGGAGAAAAAAATGGGTGCCATAAAAAAGCTTTATTTAAGCACACCAGTCATTTTATGGGACACTTGTTAACTTTTCTGTTAGTCACTTGAAAGTCCCAACAATAAAAAAAAAAGGGGAAGAGGAAGCAAGATTAATAACAGAAAGATGTAATGGATGGTTAAATGAATTTTAGTTATAAGTCTAGGAAAAGCATAACAGTTAACGAATCATTTTCATATACTACTATTTTATTTTTCTTCTAAACAGGTGTAGATTGCTGAATCATTTGTCACGTCATACAATTCCTTACATTACCTATAAAATGCATTTCAGGAGGTTCATTTCATGATTGATTTGTTGTGCTTTTAGAAAGTGCTTGAGCCACCTCGTTAGAAGAATTCAGTGACTATTTGCTTGAGGAGACTTACAGCCCATATTCTTTGGTGAATGAAAACAGCAACGAAGCCAACTGAGAACATTTTTTTTTCCCGGGAAAAAAATGATGATCATGAGCTAGAACGAACGCCAGCAGTCTTACTGTACATCTACCTGAATTCTTTTCTGAGGCTGATAACATATAGGCGCCTTTTTTCTCCTGCTTGGCTTGTTCTCGAATTTATAGACTAACACATGGAGTGCAGTGGGGATTCTGTAACGATAGTCAAACTTAAATGGAACTATGAAGGAAAATCTCTTGTTTTGTGTCCCTCTGAGGGAGGGAATGGGGTTCCTTTCCTGCCTCAGTTGCCGTCCATCTTGTATGAAATAATCTACCTAGAAGAAAAGACCTGTTTTGCCCTCCATGCTTTGGGGAGACCTGGAGAAAAGGATTTATAGGATAGTTTTGGTTTTAAGATCTTTCCTGGAAGCTTAAGTCAACTTTTAGGTAGGAGGATACTGTTACTGTTTTATATTTACTTTCTAGTTTCCCCATTAATAAGATTAGTAGTTACCTCATATGTTTAAAACACATCAACAAAGTGACTCGCTGAGTTGATAGATTTATTACGGGTCATTCATAACACAGATAAGTTGCTTGTCAATATTTATGTTTTCGCTTTGGAGTTTTTTCCAAACCATTATTCATTCAGCAAATATTTATTGAGTATCTGTTACATGCTGAATATTGGGCAATAATTCTAGGAGGAAGATGAATAGGATATATTTCTCTACACAAGATCTACAGGTCAAGAGCAACAAAAACAAGTATATTTAAAATTTTTAATTATCTTAAGATTTTGACAATAAATACGAAACACTAGCTCATTATTATGATTATGTCCGATTAGTATATAGCATGAGAACAAACTCCTCAGTGGTGGTTTCTACAGCTGTTCTTAGTCTGCATCAGAGCTTCCCTCAGGTGTGGGAGAGCAGAAAGGGAAAAGAAATCAACAATAAAATTTACATTGAAAGCCTGTTGTTTTCTTCTGTTTTTGATTTGCTTGTGGGTACCTTATAAATTCTAATGGGTTAAGGCCTTCCTAAAACTAGCAGATTCTTGAGCTTTTCATGAACTTCTTTTTACACACAAACTGAAAATAAGCACCATATTATTATTGCTTCGGTTCTAATTTTCAGACATTATTTTGAAAAACACAGTATATTGTTCACTTTTACATGAATTCTTGGACAATGTAGACACATTTTTAGGAATAAATTCACACATATGTACATATACTCACCTATAACCAAGTACACATATACTTTTGTGTGTTCTCTCTAGTGGGCTACCATCACTGAATTTCTTGAATTAAAGATATAAATTCAACTAAATTAAAATAATACAAAATAGAATCCTATTATGATCTTTTTCCAAGTAAGAACTGATTGTTTACGTCACTTCCTAATGCTATTTATAACTGTGGGTATAACTGAATGTGAAAGTAACAGAAAGCTTTCCTTAAAATATGGGTTTTTCCCCCGAAAGGGTCTCTTCTTCCTTTCTTGCCCAGGGAAGATAGAAATGAAGTAATCTGTAACAAATAAGCTTATTCAGCAAAACCAAAGGGGAAAAGGGCAAATTTGTGACTCAGTATATCTGCATAGGGGTATGGCAGATATTTTAATGGAGAACAGTAGTAAGACAAGGCATGGAGGAAAAGAAGTCACCCCACTCTTAGTTCCAAACTGGGGTCTAATTGCTCTGGTCTTCTTCAGGCTGAGAACCTTAGGCAATAAAGGTTATAATATAGTGATGGCTTCCAATTTAAATACAGTTGTAATATACAGTTGCAATGCAGTTTAGTATCTCTAAATTAAATGTGATTTTAAGATCTCTATAGTAGTAAGAATATGAAAAAAGGTAGACCTAAGAAATCAGTGAATTAAAAGCATATTTGTATGTTACTGGTGGATTCAGATATGTTTAGTTAAATTTATTTTTGTAGAGTCTGTTTCATTACAGAGTTTATAAAAGCATTTTATAAATTATAAATAAACATGGAAAATTTAGCAAAATTAGTATTTAAATGTATAGCATTATGCTACTTAAGCATTATTTAAGATATGTAGATCTCATTCTTCAAAGAGCCATATTCTGTGAAAGTGTGAAACTTGTAAATGTTTGAACATTTACAAAAGAAAATAATGCTGTAAGTAGTTCAGGGAAAAGGGTGAAATAGTACAAGATAGAATCCCATGAGGTTTTAGTACTTAAAGCAGCATGTTGGCTCTGACTTAAACCTCAAGCCAATATTAATGTTTTAAATATCAGTGTAAGATAATCTGTGCTAAAATTAAAAAAAAAATCAAGGTATTCCATATTTTGTAACTTCTTTTGGAATAAATGAAATCCAAGATTTGTAAAATTTAATGAAGAATTTAAACCATATGAATTACAGACTATATGAAATAAAAGACTTCAAGTCCTTTTATATTACATGCACAGATTTCTGCTACACAATTATAAAAAGTTTCTTAAAGTAGATCTAAGAATGCTGAAAGTGGGCCCTCCCTGGGGTCTATCCCTGGTGGTCTAACGGGTTAAAGTGCAGCACTATGAAGCTATCTGTAGCCATTGCAGCATGTGTTTGACCCCCAGCCAGGGAGGACCCACTGAGTGTGGCAGACCTCTCCTGACCTGACTGCTGCTCCCCTCAGCAGTGTACTTCATAGATCTGCCTTTTCCGCTCCCCACCCTTTCTCTGGTGAATCCTTTTACCGCCCTGCGCCTGTGGCCTGTACCCCAGTTCTGTATGCATAAATAAATAAATCTTTAAAAAATGAAGACTGTTGAAAGAAATAAGGAATAATGTGGTAGTGTACTTATATGGTATAGCTATAAAGTCAAACAAATGTGTATATATATACTATGCTCCTAGGCACATTTATATGATTGTTAACATGGACAGTTTTTTGTTTTCATTAACAATTTTATTTTCCTATCAGATGTGGTAGAATTTTAGTTTCCTTATTTGTTACTGCTTAATATGTTTCTCAATAATGAAAAGAGCTCTAGAATGGTATATGATAGATTTTGAGCTGTTTCATCTTAAAAATCTGGCATCACCTGTCTACAGGTGACTGACTCCGGAAACACTACTATAAAGGGGATTTGTGCTCTTTTTCACTGCGTTGTAAGTCACTCCTCTCCTTCAACACTTCGGGAGAGTCGTGAGAAGAAAGAAGCTGTGGCAAACCACCTTGACCAGTGCTATCCTAGCCTAGACTCTTGTTACCTTTCAGCTGAGCAACTGCAGTTACCTCCCTTCTGGTCCCTGGCACAGCATTCTTACTCCTGATAACGCATTAGACACACTGAGTGAGTTTTCTAAAGTAGATTAGACATGTTTCCCTTCTGTTTACATGCGTCTGTGGGTTCCTTCACAAACCCAAATTTATTATTTTTTGTTTACCATAATGAACAAAGTGTATAGTCCTACCGTCTCATTTTCTGCCTCTGAATCCAAGACTGCTTATTCTTGAACAAGCCAGAATCTGTTCAGAAGTTCGATCTGTCTGGAATATTCTTTGTTCCAATCTCTGATTAGATAAGTCACATCCATTTATAATGTCGTTGATTCTGGCAAAACCTTTCTGTTTATTTTCATACCCAGCAAAAATCACACTGCATTTTCTTGGTCTCTGTAGTCCTACCACATATTTCTATAACAGCTCTTAATGTTTATTTTAATTTTAAAACTTCTTCCTTTTGACTGAGAAATCCTCAAGGGTTATGTTTTTCTTATCAGTCCACTGGCATGCTGTGTGAATATTCTAGATATTCAATAATGTTGGTTGATAAATGAATAAATTCTGCTTAGGATTTTTGTTTTATAAATTCTTTATGTGTTTTTTAAAAATTAATTTATTCACTTGATATTAGTAATTTATGCCATCCCATCATTTTAAGGAAACAGTTGAGGTAAAATAAATTAGAGTGCAACATTTTATGTTCCATTTTTTT
>NW_004567113.1:10492774-10493631 GCF_000260355.1 Condylura cristata
GGGGGGGGTGAGAGGAGTCACCAGAGACAGAGTGGGGAGCAGAACAGACAGATCTACTGAAATACACTGCTGAAGGGAGCAGCAGGTAGGTCTGGAGAGGTGTGCCATGCTATGTGAGCCACCTTTGTGGCCAGGGATTGAACTTGTGCTAAAGTGGCTGCAGCTAGCTTTAGCAGTGCTGTGCTTTAACCCATTGTGCTACCAGGGAGGGCCCGAAGATGTTCTTAATGATAAGAAGCTTACAGTGCATTTTATGAAGATTGTGTTTACAGAGATGGCATATATCCTTCTGTCTGTAGTAATTATTTGATTACTTCATGTGCAAGATGAACAGAAGATAATTCCCGAGAGAAAGGAGACATGAGTCCCAATAAATGACACTGTTATATTTCCCTAGTTTGTTTCTTTGTTTCCGAATAATTATAGTTCTGCTCAAATCTTATCCTCTTTTCACGGTATGGAAATGGAATCATGGATAGACACCTCTCTCTTTCTCTTTATCCATCCATCCATTCATTTATTTATTCTTATTGATTTTTTAATTGTCATATTGTTTTTCATTTGGGACAGTACTTGATTTCTCTCTGTAGGTGTGGTCTCCCTAAATAGCCCACCACACATCACCTATAAACCATCACATGGGTCCCTTGTGCTTTTTCCCTTTGTTTTGATCCCATTTCCTCTCCACTCCCTGCTTTAAGTCTTAGATCTATAGTTGTCTACCAATTTTGTCTTTATTTTTTTGGACTTTTTTTGGTTTCCCTGTATTATTCTTGAGTGGTATTAGCTGACATTTTTCTTTTTCCTTTATTTTTGTTCTCTGACTAATTTCACTGAGCATAATCCCTCCTAGCTCC
>NW_004567113.1:10497556-10511585 GCF_000260355.1 Condylura cristata
GTTCTGTTCCCCACTCTGTCTCTGGTGAAGCCTCTCACCGCCCCTGAGCCTCTAGCCTGTACCCCAGTTCTGTATGCACAAAATAAATAAATCTTAAAAAAAAAAAGTGATCCAATTTCATTCTTTTGTATGTCACTGTTAAGTTTCCCAATACATTTGTTGAAGAGATTTGCATTCCTCATTTTGCATCATAGATTGTTCATATATGTATGAGTTTATTTCAGTCCACTGATTGATGTATCTACTCCCAGTCCTAGCCCCTCCCACCCCTATATTAAGCTGTTTCACTGACTGTTGTTTTGTAGTGTAGTTTGAAGTTTAGTCACTTGATGTTTCCATTTTCTTCTTTTTTTCTCAGAATTGCTTTAGCTACTCAGGGTCTTTTGTGGTTCCATATAAATGTACTATTTTTTTAAGATTTATTTATTTATTCATACAGAACTGAGATACAGGTCAGAGATGCGGAGGGTGAGAGGATTCACCAGAGACAGAGTGAGGAGCAGAACAGGCAGGTCGACGAAGTACACTGCTGAGGGGAGCAGCTTGCGGGTCAGGAGAGGTCTGCCGCGCCATGTGGGTCTTCTCTGGGGCAGGCGGGGATTGAACTCATGGGGAAGTGGCTTAAGCTTCTTAGTGCTGTGCTTTAACCCGCTGCGCCACAAGGAAGGACCTATAAATGTACTTTTTAAAGTAGTTTTAATGTCCAAATCCTGACTGCCATTTACATGTTTCAATATTTGGGCTCTCTTGATCATATAAAAAACCTCATTTTTCTGTAAAATGGGTATAATTACAGAATATAAGTGCGTATTGTGTGGACAGAGGTACTGTATGTATGGTTCTAGTGTCTGGCAAGCAATAAGTGATCAATAAATATTGGCTATTATCTTGTCAGTTCTGTCATTATATTAGGAATTATCACATATAATGTGGCCCTTACACTCTGATGTTGATACTGTTTTTTTTTTCTTTTGTTAAGATTTATTTATTTCATGCTTATAGAACTGGTGTACAGGCCAGAGGTATGGGGAGTAAGAGGATTCACCAAAGACAGTGGGAGCAGAACAGGCAGATTGACAAAGTACACTGCTGAGGGGAGCAGTGGGCAGGCTAGGAGAGATCTGCCTCACCATGTGGGTCAGCTCTCTGGCTGGGGACCAAACTCATGCTGCAGTGGCTTCGGAGAGCTTCATAATGCAGTGATTTAATCCATTGCACCACCATGGAGAGCCCTGATATTGTTTTTTTTTGTTATTGTTGTTTGTTTGTTTAAAGATTTATTTATTTATTTGTACAGAACTGGGGTACAGGCCAGAGATGCGGAGGGTGAGAGGCTTCACCAGAGACAGAGGAGTGGGGTACAGAACAGGCAGATCGACGAAGTACACTGCTGAGGGGAGCAGCGTGCAGGTCAGGAGAGGTCTGCCTCGCCATGTGGTCATCTCTGGAGCAAGTGGGGATTGAACTCATACCGAAGTGGCTTAAGCTTCTTTGTGCTGTGCTTTAACCCGCTGAGCCACCAGGGAGGGCCCCTGATACTGGTTTTTTTTTAATGAACTTTGGGAAACTTTCCATGTCATCCAAGGGACTGTAGAATAATTTCATCATTTAGAATTGGTCAGTGACAGACTAAATATTAGTCTGTCAGTCACTATTCCAGTTACGGCAAGAAATCCAACTCTACTTGAATTTCTTAGAAGGGACAGCATTTAGGATAGGCAGTGTGTTCACACAGACTTTTTCAAGATGTGTTTTGTTTGGTAGTTCAACTCTCTTAATTATCCTAAATCAACTTATGAGTTTTATGAGTAGTAAATAATATATTATTGAATATAATACTGAAGTACTTTTTATATATCCATGGTTGTATAACATTTTTGACGGGTCACTGATGCTACAGTGTATATGACTATTTGAATTCTTTCCAAATTATGATCACTTTCCCATGGAATTTTCAGTTTTTCATTAAACCATTATATGAGATTAAGGTAGTAAAGACTGATAGACCTGGTTTAGAACTTGATTATGACATTGGCTTATTGTATCATCTTCGACAGATTAGTTCTCTAAGATATTCAACGTGAGTTAGTGAGGTTTAAATATGGTTACATACATAAATACTTACTGCAATTTCTGGCATAGAATTGGCAAACGCTATTTCTAATTTAGTTTTGATTAGTGTGTTACCTGACTTATCCTGGATTTATAATGGATATAAAATGTGAGAGCACACTGAGTGGTACAGAAATTATATAATCTGCTCCTAAGAGACACAAAGAAGAGAGCAGGGAGGAAGTTTGCCTTTCATAACCAGCATTTCCTTTGCAGCCTGTGTGTGGTCTTCTGCTGTAGCACCTGCTGTGATCCCTGTAATTTTTCAAAATGAAGTACTTTCTTCCTAAAGTCTGAAAAGGAATGTTCATCTCTTTTCTTGCCTGAGTATTTCATATTTGGAGTGACCTTTATGAGCATCAAAACCATAATGATTGACTTTAAATTCCTCAGGAAAGAAAATAGGGCTTCCCTGGACCCAAGGTCAGGTCTGTAATAAGATGTGTTGTAGTATAGGGGATAGTCCTTACCTGATACAGCCCCTTTGAAACTAACAGTGGACCTCTGCTATTGCTACTGACCTTTAAGAACAAAGTAGTTAGTCATTTGAACAAGTGTGGACTTGAACTTCAATTCTGCCACAGCAGTACTTGCTGGTTATTTCTTCTTCCATTTGAAAATCTGCAAGGAGCTGATAGAAAGCTTCTTAGACTTCTGTGTAGACAGCATTCAGGTTGGTTTGCCTCCTCCCTGACAATTTATATTAGAATTCACAACTTCACATCTCCTTTTTTTAAGGTTGCCTTATTCTCCGAATTCCATAGTGTCTCTGTAGAATGTATGCTAACTGACTAGATTATGTTCTAAAATATTTCACATTTAAGGGATGCTGTCTCCTGAGAAATGAGAAGCTGATGCAGATAAGAAATTCTAAGAACAAATAAATGCAAATTTTTATGGTTTTCTGATTTGTAAACAAAATAGTCGAAAGCTGTTCCTTAAATAGTTTCTCATGACTCAAAACATTATACAGTTCTATTTAAACGTGTGCATTAATTGATAACTGTATATTAGTTGTCATAGAACAAGACAGATTCCTTTATGGAATTATATACACTTGATTTACAGTGACATGTACAATTTATCTGATAGAGCACCATTAAAAATGTACATTTTAAATGAGAACAGTACATACTTAGATTTATAAAACAGATTTTACAATTCATTTAGGATGTTTCATAAATCAACCCATCTCCCATTCTAAAACCCTAAATCTGTTAGTCTATTCTTTCTGGCAATAAGTGTCAACATTTTATTGATTAGTTGTTAGCTTGGGATGGACAAAAGTATTACTTCTGAATCAAGTTAAATCACTATAGACTCTCATTAACACTTGGAAATATAGTGGATGCATTGAATTACATTCCAATAAACAAGGCATAGAAGAAACTTACTTATTTGATCTCATATTCTTTCAATATGGATTGGGAGATACGTTTTCCAGTTAAAGACTTATGTTAACTGGAACAACATAAAGTATCTGGTTTGGCATTTATATTTTAGGAATGTATTGATAAAAACCATACATTGAATGAGTTATCCAAGGTCATATAGTCACATGGTAACAGAATTAAACTCCATGCTTCTCCAAGACATTGTAGTTGGTTAGATTTGGCTTTCTCTTTACATTCAAGAATTTTCTCTAAAAAGACAAATTTTTAAAAATCTGAGTCTGCAGCAGAGACTGAGAAGGACTTGGCGTGAAACTAATTTATGCAGGAAGTCACTGCAGTGGGAAGGAATGAGGGAGATAGACAAGGAGGAAGAAGAAGAAATCTCCACCATGGGAAATGAGGGCTTGATTTCATGCAGACATCTGCTTAAGGACCTTAGACACAGGCACTTAGGAACAATGGCTCCATCCCTTATAAGTTGACCATTTCTCTGGGGACATTCACTGTTCCAGCACTTTCAAGTTGAACCTATTCAGGGACCGAACAAACTTTCTTGGTGTTGGAGTAGACCCCAGCCATAGAGTACAAAGAGTTATGGTATCTGCTGAGTTAGGATGCTGCTAAAGTGAGTTGAACCTGAGATTCTTGGAAAATGCCCATTACAGTTGCCCCTAAAATATTAGAGATGAGTGAAGTAAAAGAGGTGAAGGGTATCCTTGAGGTTAGCTACAGGGCATTGTTGGGGTTATCTAGAGCTGCAGTGGTGGCCCTTAAAATAGTGTGATATTGCATGTTCTGGGATAGTGCAGGAGTTCTCTGCTTTGCACATATCTTTAGTTTCATTTTTCCTATCTTCCTGTAAGAAATTTTACATTTTCAAGCCCAAGTTTTTCAATTGAAGTGATATATTAAAATATATCTAGAATTTATACCTAATATTCTGTTCTTTTTATATTTTGAGTTATATCGATATTCCCTTTTGCTACTTAACCTCTGACATGCCTTCTAAGTCACCAGTGCAGTGAATGTAGATATTCCTTCTTTCCACTTACAGATGCAAGGAAATTTTGAGAAAATTTAGGCTGTCCTAATAATTCTCTATTACTGGAGTATAAGGGATTGATGTGAGCCTTCATGTCACTGTAAATATTCTCTATTTGATTTCAGAGTGGTGGTAGGGTCTTTTTTATTAATTTTCATCAAACTGCATGTATATGGCATTCACACTTTTATATTTAAGAAATATTTTACAAGTTGAAATAAAAGTATTTTTTAAAGGAAAAGAACATCCTCTACCTTAGTCCATTGAATTCCCTTCCTGCTCTTTATCTTTAATAAGACATCAATTTAGGGCCTTCCTGATGGCTTAGGGGTTAAATCTCAGAAAGAACAGTAATATAGCCTGGGTTCAATCCCGTCAGGGAGATAAGTAGTACTCTTCTTCTCACCCACTGCTCCCCTCAGTAATGCATTTCGGTAGATCTGTCTGTTCTCCCAACTCTGTCTCTGGTGAATCTTCTCAGCTCCCACATCTCTGGCCTGTACCCAGTTATGTATGTATAAATAGATAAAATCTTAAAAAATAAGACATCATTTTAATTTAGAATAGAGAAAAATATGTAAATATCAGGGTTCACTCCAATGCAAAGTCTTTTTCAGATGTGGTTATCATTTTTGGTGCATGTTTACTTATGTGCTATTAAGGATCAGAAATGCCAGAATGCTGCCTTGTCTATGCTGTGGAGTCTAGGGTTGGTATTATGTTGCTTCACTATAAAGACAACTTTAGAGAGGTTGGTACATAATGTTTCATTTATTTAAAAGATATCATTTTATGAGTGGAGTCCTTTTAAATAAAACAGACACAGATCTCATTTAAGAATAAGAATAGAGATTTACCTATTTAGAACAGAGAAGTCTTAAGTATGCAGCTTTTTTACTGCTTTGGGAAATATTTTGATTTTTTACTACTGATATCAGTAGTAATTAACTTTTTTCAACAAGTATAGGTGAGGAAATTTTAATGCAAATCTGCATTTGAGGCCTGCTGACTTCTGTACTTTTAATTTTTCTTGCTTGCTATGTTTGTCTTACCATTAGAAAATATATAGTTTCACCAAAGTGATGCCATTCCTTTTATTTTCCTTAGAAATAAACTCTGTAAGTACACATAACTAAAATGGCAAAATGTATCCTGATACAACTTTCTTGGCAGGAAATTTGGCAATGCTTTATGTTATAATGTTACTGCGTTGGGGCTAGTAATTCTACTTCTAAAATGAATTTTATGTGCATAATCAAAATTCATATAAAGATATTTATTCTGTGTAACTTGTGTTAGCAAATTTATAAGAAGCCCATCTAGGAAATAAAGAGCTTCCCCATGCCAACTCTTACAGTTGGGATAGAAACTCTCAACTACGGCCAATAGTTTTTCTCAACTCTCCTTATAGACCGGGAGGTAGAAATTGGCATTGTTTGCTGAAGAACTGTAGGTTAGTCTTCCAAAGTTGGATTTGCTCTTCACAAGAAAAAATAAAACAAACCACCAATAAATACTTGTTGTTCTTAGTAGCAGCACTGGGGATGGAGGTCACCAAACTCTTAAGCAGGAATTATCTTGAAGGTGCACTATAATGCAGGATCATGGTAGTAGATATGGTGAGAAAATGTACAGTTATAGAAAAGGTAGAGATTCACCTTAGATTATTTATAAATATGGGGACTGATAAGAAAGTCCTAGGATTTGTATTTTGTAACTTTTGTCTGCTTAATATTATTTTAACCTTTTAAGCTTCTTTACTAATGTTGAACCATTTCTGTCAATCTCAGAACATTTACACTGTGTAAAAAATATAAATTAGCAGAGGTAAATGGTTTGAGGCCAACGGTGTGCAATTCCCGTACTTTTGTGTATAACTTACAACTATGTACTCACACAGTGCTTGGGAGTTTGGCTTCCTCATACTTTGGGTCTTGGGCCTGCCTCTGATCTTGGGCTCTCACAGGGAAACTACATAACAGCCCATTTAAAAAATGACATTCTGACCTGTGTCACAGTAGGAGATATGGAGTAAATAATTAAAACTGCCTTTATGAAAAATATCCACAGTGGGAAAGGAATAAAGAATTTTCCTCAAGGAGAAAAAGCACTAAATCACACCATGAGGAATTTGGAAAAAAAAAATAGCGAAAGCTATCATAAATTGCCTCAAGGAGGCAAACAGTATTTACAAAACAGCCCAGAACTTCAGAGGGTAAAAACATTTCAGTCTTCCAGCAGTTTTAAAAGCAGCTTCTTCCTTGACATTATATACTAATATATTTTTAAAAAAATTCTGGTCTCATATTTATAACGTTTGTAAGGAAGTTACCGATGGAGGAGCATATCCACCAGCTACTTCCACACTTTATCAAGACCCTTGTTAATGTAGCACTGTGTATATAGCTGAGGTCCAGATTTAAGAAATGTGTTCTCTGTGCTTCTGAGTAAAAACGAAAATGGAGGGTATTATGAATTTGCTGAGGGTATTAATCACACATTCTAATTATTCAGAGAACACTGTGTCACTTAGTCCTCAGTTCTGCATGTGTTCTGGACATATCTTTGCTCGTTTGGGTAACATTTATTGTGTACTTTGTGCCAGGCTCTGCTGGAGGCACTTCATGAGAATTAATTTCTTGGTTCGTCTTACGGTTCAGTATTGAAGATCCCATCTTTATCGCCACTATATGATATTGTCACCCAAGAAGACAGGTTAGCAACCTGTCCAAGGTCACACACTTGGAGGGAGGTAGTGCTATGATTTGATCTGAGACTAACTAACTCTGGAGCCCATTTTAATCACCACAAATGATTTCCAGGTTATAACCAGGAAAGGAAAATTCCTAGCGGTTATTTATGTTACCCCAGTACTGCTGGAAGCAGCTTCTATATGCAGTTGCCTTGCAGACTTTTTTGGACATCTGATGCACGAATCATTAAAAATATTTAATTTCCCTCTCATCTTAAAATTACCCAAACTTTTCAACCAGAAAATGAAGAGCTTTTACAATATGCTACCAGTTTACTATGCCTGTTGGTGTCACCTACTCATGCAACAAATCTCTCACCCATCCAAACTAGACTCCTGAATGTGAACCACATACTTCTTGTTCCTGTTTTTTTTTTTTTGTTGTTGTTGTTGTTGTTTTTTGCTTTTTAAAAGATATTTCTTTTCAGATCCCTCTTAACACTCAGTGGGGCTGGTCCAGTCTCTATGGAAAACAGTAGTAAGCTTTCCCAAAAGACTAAAATAGGATCTAACCTAGACCCAGTAATTTTACTCACAGGTGTCTACCCAATGAATAAAAAAATCATTCAATCAATTCAAATGGAAACTGCACTCCCATGTTTATTTCAGCACTATTTGCAATGGGCTGGCCAAGATATGGAAAAGTGCCTCAAACAGATGAGTGGATCAAGAAGTGGTATATTTAAAAAATAGAGTATTTTTTAAAAAATATTTATTTTACATATGCATACAAAAGTGGGTATAGGCTAGAGGTGCAGGAACAGTGAGAGGATTCACCAGAGACAGAGTTGGGGACAGAACAGGCATATTGATGAAATACACTGCTGAGGGGAGCAGCGGGCTAGAGAGTTCTGCTCCACCAGGTGGGTCACCTCCCAGGCCAGCCAGGGATGGAACTTGTACTGAGGTGCCTGTGAGTTGCTTCATAGTGCTTCACTTTAAACTATAGCACCAGCAGGGAGGACCCCAAAATAAAGTATTACTCAGTGATCAAAGAAGATAAACTGAAGCCAGTTTTGGAAACGTGTAGATTTGGAAGGGATAATGCTAAGTGAAATAAGTCACAAGGAGAAAGACAGATACATAGGGTATCAATTACAGGTAGAATATAGAGGAAACAAATAAAGAGTGAAATAAAATCCAACCTAAACTAACCCCTGAGAGCCGATCATAGAACTGAGACATCCACAAAAAGAGTGGCGGGGGAGCTAAGAACAAAGAGGGGCAAGAACACAGTTGACTATAATGGTGGACTCTGGCTGCACTATAGTGACGACACCAAGGTGGGTGGGAGAACCGTATTTACAAAACACTATCAACGGTGTGAACCAATGTCACTTCAATGAGATAAGAAAAATATATTTCTTTTCCTTGAGAAGACCCCACCTGCTCTTTCTATTTTTTGAAATCATATTTGCTATGGATGTACATACCTATCATCACCAACACCTTCTCCCTTTCCCAGCCTAAGCCCTCCTAGCTCTCTCTACGATTCTCTATAGCTCTAAGTTCTCTTAAAGTTCCTTGTCTTCTAATCCATGTCACATTTTCTAGCCCTCTCTTGATTTTCTCCTCTCCATACTCAGGCATGTGTGTAATAGTTCCTTGTGAAAAAATGTGAGATGATGTATTGGGGTAACATCATTGTAGTGGATGTTGGTTACTATCAGACGGGCTCCCAGAGCTTTCTTTGAGTATTAAAAGCATAGTCTGAACCTTTGTGCAGTGGGAACCTATGTGGGCTCCCTCTCATGAGGCAGACTGTATAATGACATATTTATTTTCTAATTGATGGAACCGAATGGAAATTAACTTTTCTGGAAGCTTAACTTGATTTCTGCCATTTAAAATATACTGAAGATTTTTTTTCCCCTTGAACCTGACACTAGCTATACTTCATTTTCTCTTCTAGTCCTCCCTGTGATACATGGTTATAATTAGAAAGACTGAACAAACCAGAAGGTCATTAGGCCCCTGATTGAATAATAGACTCTAAGCTTACTTTAGCCACTTAGAAATAACCAGAATTCAAAGTTCCTTCCTCTTATCCTTACCATCCCCCAACAGAAGTCTACAGTCTCATGTGGAACACACACAGAGTAATTATTATTGCAATTAGCTCTGACCTGCAAGATAAGATTTTCATTCAATATGGAAGAGCTAGTTGAGTAAATGGTAAAATTAACCCTTTTTTAGTTGGTGAAAATTTCCAACAGTAAATAGTAAATACATATGACACCTCCCCTCTAATAAAATTAATTGAAATCAAAACTACTGAAGGAAAGGATTCCAATCTGTTGTAGTATATATTTTATTTTCCATAATGACTCTCATACTGCATCATGTCTATAGCTTTAATATCAAATGTAATCATGTCATTGGGTTTCTTAAATTAATATAGCTAACTTGTTCATGACCTAATTAGTATGACTGCATTATTGTAGTAGGTCTCAAAGTGTGCTTTCGAATCCCTGTAAATCCCTGACATCTTTGTAGCAAATTTGTAGGGCCAAAACTTTTTCATGATAAAGGCAAAATACTGCCTTTATTTAAAATACTGCTTTTGAAAATCATGCCTTCAGTAAATTTTCTAGAGGCTACATGGTATGTGATATCACAACTAATTGAAACAAATATGAAAATCTAGCTGTCCTCTATTTGTCAGAGATGATGTACATTGCAATAAACATAGAATTACTACCCTTCTTACTAATTTTGAAAAACATAGTTTATGAAATACTTAAGACTTTCTAATATTTAGAAATTGTTTAAACTAATAGTCAGTCCCTCCCTGGTGGAGTTAGTACTGCAAGCTGGCAGCAGCCACTTTAGTGCATGTTCAATCCTCCACCCAGAGGTGATTCACATGGCAGGGCGATCTCTCCTGTCTGGCCTGCTGCTCCCTTCCATAGTGTACGTCATCAATCTGCCTGTTCTGCTCCCCACTCTGTCTCTGGTGAATCTTCTCATCGCCCCTATACCTCTGGCCTGTACCCCAGTTCTGCATGCATAAATAAATAAGCCTTTAAAAAAATTTCTTAGCAAAATTTCAAAAATGGTAAATCTGATAAGTCCAGTTATCTAAAACAGAAGCTCTTTGGGATGCTCTAACTTAGGGGTTCTAGGCAAAAACTGCAATATGTACAGTTACCTAGTAGATATAAAATAAAGTCCAAATATCAAGTAGATCATCTGGTTTTTGTGAGACAGTTGTATTCTCTAAAAATTGTGATAATATTAGACAACTGATTCTACTTTATTTCATTTTTAAAAGATAATTAGTGTTAGCAGACTTCTGTTTGTCTGAAAAAGGAAATGACTGTCAATTTTAATTTCATTTTTACTAGATTTTTAAATAAACAGCAATAAAATCGCAATTTGTTCTCTTTATCATCATGTCATCATATTTGAAAGTGACCTTTTTTTATTCTTAATAACTTTAATTATAGTACTATTCAGTCTCTGAGCTCCTTTCTGTGGACCTCTAGTGGTTTCGGGACCTGGGGTGTGCTGGTGAAGGATAAACCAGAGGGATTAGTTTGTCAGTGAGCTCCTTCCCAATTTAGTTGTGATACCCTTCAGAATTTCACCCCAAGCCTCCACTGCAGTGTAAGCTGAACATTTCCCATGGAAGCAGTGACATTTTTTCCCTTCCCATAGTTTCCTCTTAGGTCCAAGTCCTTTCTTTTCCATATCTCTTTCATTTTAAATGTATTTCCCCATAGTTGGAATGCCTGTCACTCTATGAGGAAAAATTATTTCAAGACTTGGAAATGGAAAAAGGGATTACTGGATATTAACTGAAGGTACTTCTGGAGGTTGTTGAATCTATAGAGGCATGCAGAGTTGATTGACTTTCTATTTGGACTGTTTTTACAATTTTGTAGTAGTAGAAGTTAAGTTGTAGGGAGAAGAGAACAACGCAAATGATTGCTATATATAGCAGCACAATGATTTCTGTTCATAGTAATGCAAATGAATTTTGTTCCATAGAGGATATATACATTTTTGCAAGTCAACTAAAATGTTAGACACATTTATTTTATTTATGAATCAGACTTATTTTTAAAAATATTTATTTATGCATACATAACTGGGGTACAGGCCAGAGGTGAAGGGGCAGTGAAAGGATTCACCAGAGACAGAGTGGGGAGCAGAGCAGGCAGATCGATGAAGTACACTGCTGAGGGGAGCAGTAGGAGCATCAGAAGAGGTCTGCCACACCACGTGGGTCACCTTCGGGGTGGGGATCGAACTCATGCTGAAGTGGCTTTAGCTTCTTAGTGTTGTGCTTTAATCCTCCTTGCCACCAGGGAGGGCCTCTATCAGAGTTATGTTTCAACTTTTAGGAAAATCTTCCTATAGTAACTATCTTTTATAAACAGCTTCTTGTCACAATGCTCCCATTGTACTTTTAATCTTCTATGAACAGCACTTACCAAATTGTAGTATGTTTAACTATGTACTATTTCCCCCTGCAGAGTAGCTTTTCAAAAGCAGAAGATATTTTTTATTCATCTTTGTATCCTCTCCTCCTTTGTCAAGCATATAGCCCATGCCATATGGATAACTGTGTGGTTATTGATAAACAACAGTAAAAGTCACAGAAGGAAGATATAGGCATGTTCTAGCAGTTGTTGATAAAGGGAAAGTCACTGTTCAGGAAAAAAAATGGCATTTTGACTTGTAGATTCTATGGGAAAATATAATTTGGCTGGAAATTGAAAGAAGTTGAAAGAAGCAGATTAAATGGAGCCAGAATGACCTAATAGAGATATGGATTAAGATTGCTGAGAGATACTTGCTCTTGGCTTTTCCCTGAATTGCTACAGTCAAGACACTTTTCTTTTGTCATACGTTATATATTTGTAAATTAGAGACAATGAATATTATGATTATCAAGACAGAGAAACTCCCATAATGGGATTTTTGAGTCAAAAGTAGGCAGGAATCAGCCTTACTTAATTTTAGCTCATTTGGCTGTGAATGAGACTATAGACATTTAAAATATATGTCTTTTTGCAATTTGTGTTATATACAAATATAGCCTGAAATAAAACTTAAAAGTAACTGGAATGCTCATCATGAATTTGAAGCTTTTTCTTGATGATTAGCACTACTCTACGTCCTTATCATTTTATTTTTATTTTGTGTATGTGTTTTTAAGGAATCAGTTTTGGCAAAATAAGCAACTGTTAGAATGAAGAGGGAATTGTCCGTTTTTTTGCACAATTAAATGGATTACATTGTATACCTTAAGTTTTTTTTTGGCAAATATTTGGATATTTCTTCTGAAGCAATGAGAGATTTCTGGTAGTTAATCAGTGAGTAGGTTACTTACAAATAGTGGACTTAAAAATCAGCAGTAAACTCTGAAATTATGTCCTAGCAGGTGAGAAAACCAAACTATTTACTAACACTATTTACTAACACAGCTCACTGCTGTTTCCATGGCAACAGAGATCCATCACTCTGAGCAGAGTTGCTTTGCTGGTTGACTTCAGCAGTGAACTCTGTGTGATGCTGCCAATGTCTGGCTTCTGTTTCCTGTTCCAAGCAATTGTTCCTTATTCTGAATACTAATGACTAGTCTACAAAGGCTGTGGTTCAATTTCACTGAAGATGGATCTGGGGGTCATATGTGGAAAAGTAGTGAGTGTTTTGCCTGTAGTGAATTAAAAACTATATGTAATTGGATTTTACATTCCCTAACTAGTGATGCCAGTAATTTATTAATGATGTTACCTTGCTGTTATTAGGCAGCTGGACCCAAATGAGAAAAGACAGCACATCTGTCATCACTGAGTTGAGAGCTTTTTCTGGAAGGCTTGCTGACTTTGACTAACACCATCATGTAAATCCAAATGATTGTGCACACGTTTGCCAGCAGAAAAAGAAATTTGCAACTGAAATGCTTTTATCTGTTTAAAATGTTCCTATATTGATTGCTGTGAAAAGGAGAAAAAACAGCTGTCTGAAATGCCAGGCTGGGAAATTTAAAATGAGATGGGAATTAAAAAGAGCATTTGAATAGAAGATAAAAGTTAAGCAGTTTTTGCTCTTTTAAAATGAAGAGGATTGTAATTTTGAAGTTCTAGTCATATAGTGGTGTCAATGTAGAGAATTAGGAGCCTCTGCCTGGATCACACCCTATCCCAGGAATCTGAAGACCAGAATTTTAACATTATATGTCTCTCTGGAGCATAAATTCCCTGATGATAGATTGTTTTCTTACTGCATTTCTGATAGGTAGCACACAACATAACACATAGAAGTGCTTGGTAAATTTAATTGAATGAATGAAACTCAGTGAGTTCCCCGCAAGGAGTTTCTGGCATTTAAGCCATTCCCATATTCTGGAATAAGCTATTTGACCCTGCCCTTCGTTAAAGAGGGTAACAGTCTGCCACCGTGTCCCTCACCACTAAGCCCCTTGTGTGGGGCTTCCATTGCCAGTTGCTTATGGCTGAGGCTCTTCAGGGAATTTGTTTCCAGCAGACACCACTCAAAGGTGAATCCTCTCACCAGTATTAATATTTTGTTTGTTTGCCAGAGAGTCACTTCTGGCGTTATCACTTGCCATTTCCAACTTTTAGCTTGGATACCCCTTCACCTCATTACCCTGAAAGCTCCAGTGGTTTCTGGAGGCTGGCACTTCCAATCGTGTTCTCCTCACCCCAAACCCTGTTCCTGGTTCTTAACTGGTGACATTTTAGTTGTCCCCTCCCC
>NW_004567113.1:10512465-10540565 GCF_000260355.1 Condylura cristata
ATTGTATATCTTATCCAATTCTGAACAAGCATGGGTAAGCAGTCTTAATAGTATCATTCCTAGGGCTGGAATTAAAAAATATCTTTTAAAACCTCATATTGACAGAATACTATAGGTGTTTTAAAAGAATAACTGAAAATTTATATACATATGTATGGGGCTTAAATTTTGGATTCTGACAGGAAAAAGTTATATAATTGCATTGTAGTAGACAGGCCTTTTAAAAACATTAAGAAGCAAATATCGATTATTAACTTATTTAATGATTTCAATGAAACTTAAGGAAGAGAAGCATTTTAGCGTTAAACTTCTCTATAAATATTAACTACTTAATTCTCATTTGATGAGTCTATTAATAAGAAATGTATTATTATCTCCCTTGGAACATTTGAATGCTGTTTACCATATAATATTCCAGTTTAGCAAATTCATGAACTGTGATTAAGTGTAGCATTTGTTCTCTCAAATACTATAATTAAATCCCCTTCCCAGATGCTTTCTTTGTAAATAGTATAACATGGTAATTTTTAGTCTTTGCTTTTAGGAGACTAGTTTTGATAGTTTAAAAGAAAAGAACCTGGGTCATAAATTTACAAAGTACTAAGATAAATTGATATTAACATCATGAATTAATATCTACATTGTTAAAATCAAGTTTGTAATCTTCTTTCCTTTCCCTTTTTAGTTAAAATACTTAACAAAGTGTGAAGTAATATACCATATATTTAAAATTACAAAATACACAAGGCATTTTTATTCTGAAAAATTTTCTCTGTACCATTTTGATTCAAATTATAAACACATAACAAAATAGCAATATCTCACAAATATTCTAATATTTGTTAGGATCTTTACATTTCTTTGTTTATAAATAGAAATTTATAGTTATATTAGGACCAACTATAAATATTGAATTGATGAGAGAAAACAGAATAATTTCTGTTCACTTTTTTGATCTTTATTTCTACAGATTTATTTCTCATTTTCCTTATCTCTTTTCCCCATAAAGAAAAACAGAGAACTTAATCAGTATCATTTTGCTTAGCATCATTTTATTGCCAAACTAGTACCTCAGAAACCTGGAAAACAAGTGGTTAAGACATTTAATACTAAGGCCTCAAAATACCAAGAAACAAAGGGTTAAGGCTTCTCATTACTGTTTCCAACAGGGTGGTTAGAAATCTTAATTAATTGACTCAGAAACTGTGTTATCAAACTAAACTACATATTTCAGTGGATCAAGATACCCACATTCATATAACTTCTGTGTGTCTTAAACCATGGGCCATAAAAAATACAGAGCATTTGTCTTTCCTTCCTTTATGATCTGAAATTTACAATAACCTCACTATAGTATTGTCTAGGGAAAGAGAAGAAATGCCACTTTTTTGAACTTGCAACAATATGGAATCATCATCCACTCTGGCATGCTCAGATGATAGGCAGATGATCAGCATATGACAACCATGTCCAACACCTATAACAGTCAGTCACGGAAAGCTCCTGTCTACATTCCCCGCCCACCCCTTCCACCCCCATTTTCATTTAAAACCCTTCCCAACCCTTATACAGACTAATAGTCTTTGGAGAAATTCAAATGCCATGTCTCTGTTTTCTGCAGATAATGAACCTCCTTCCTTGGACAAAATTTAGGTCTAGTCTATTTGGGACATGTCCAAACAATTGAGTTTTGTATAAAGTTTTGCAAGTTGAGTACAAGGGAGGAGATGAGAACAAAAGAGGGAGGTGATGGGGTGGTAAATATTATATTTAGGCAAATTACTGAGCATTCAGGGGCTGTCTGATTTACCTGTGAGCATACATTAATAGCCAGATAAAAGTCTGTAACCATGGCTAGGTTGCAATAGGTAACTGATATTTATTTATTAAAGATTTATTTATGCATACAGAACTGGGGTACAGGCCGGAGGTGCAGGGGTGGTGAAAAGATTCACCAGAGACAGAGTGGGGAGCAGAACAGGCCAGCTGATGAAGTACACTATTGAGGGGAGCAGTGGGTGGGTCAGGAGAGGTCTGCCTCCAGGGTGGGGATGAACTCATGCTGAAATGACTTTTAACTTCTTAGTGCTGTGCTTTAACCTGCTGCTCTGCCAGGGAGGGCCCCTGATGGATATTTATGTAACAACTACTATGTGCCTGGAATACAATGTGACAATCTCTGCCTCAGGGAGTTTCAGGGAAGGAGAATGTGGGATAGCTACAGTTCAAGTGCCTGTGGTATTTAGTATCTTCAAAGAGTGAAGGCACCATTAAGGAAAGGCTTCAGGGGTTAACTAGAGCTCATCACTTCAATTCTCCTAATGGTACAAGGGATGGTCTCAATGGTGGCTATTCTGACAATTATTTGTTTTATTTAAAAATTTAACAAAGCTTCTCTCTTTCTCTCTCTCTCTCTCTTTTTTTTTTTTTTTTGATGGATGTCACCTTTTTGCTCCCTGTATGTATGTCTCTTACCTTTTTTGTATTACCCATTTGGTCGCCTCAGAGAATGGAAGCTAGTGAACAGTCTTTGTACCCTCTGCCTTATCCAGCTCACTAATGTCTTCCAGGAAGGAGTTCATACCCTGTGTAGCACCCTGATATTTGAAGCTACTTACTAGAGGCCTCCATATTATCTGGCTCTGGTGGCCAGCAAGGGTTACTACCGAGAATGGATAATACCTTTTTTTGTATTACCCATTTGCCATACTTCAGAACACCTATCTAGGAAGGGAGGGTTTTTATGGATCTGGTGCCCAAATTTTTAAGTTTGGTGACATAGATTTTTGCAACTGCCATTTAAGGAACACCTCCATATGATGTAGCTCTGGAAGCACGAGGAATCAGGGGAAGGAGGAGTAGGGCCTGTGCGCTGGGTTCCATGGAACTATAATAGATGGAGACAGTTCTTGGTAGACTGTCAGTCTCAGGATAACACATAGATAGCAAGCTGAAATACATCCCTGATCTTCTGAGAAAATGACTTATTTGCTTGTCCAGGAGACTTGGCCTGATGGATAGGGTATTGGTTAGGTGTACTTCAGATAACCTCTGAAGGTCGCCTCAGGGAATGGAAGCTAGTGAACAGTCTTTGCACTCTCTCTGCCTTATCCAGCTCACTAATGTCTTCCAGGAAGGAGTTTATACCCTGTCTAGCACCCTGATATTTGAAGCTACTTACTGGAGGCCTCCATATTATCTGGCTCTGGTGGCCAGCAAGGGTTACTACGGAGAATCTTATAGCCAACAAATAGTTCTTAAATAGCTATCACCCTCAGGCACATCAAGAGGCAACTGATTCCGGAGTTTAGTCTTTTTGTGAAAGAGACCTTCTAGTTTGTTGTCATAACTGTAGGCTGAGGAGCAGATTTCTAATTAAACACATGCCTGAGTGCTAAACATAAACCTTTCCAGAAACCTTGGAGAGTGGGTACTGTTTTTGTGCTCTCCCTCTGCCTCACTGCAGAGTGTCAGCATCTCTTGGATTTATATTATATTTGTCTGGTGCCCCAGTTTTAAATATTGTGCCCTGTTTTTTTTTTTTTTTTGCTGCCATTTGGGGGACACTTCTTGGATTTGGAGATGGGGGGTCGGGAGGTTGGGGGCAGGCTATCTCGAGGGCATTGCACAAAAAAAAGTGTGTAGCACACTTCCATACTTTCTGTGAAGAGACCTATTTACTCATCCTCACACTTTAGGTGAGAGTCAGACTTCAGATTTTATATGCATCTAACGGTCTACAGGGGTGCTCTCAGACTGGGAGAACATCTTCTTGAGAAAAAGTCCAGGACCAGACAGTTTTACTAATAAATTTTACCTAACTTGCAAAGAAGAATGAATGCCATTTTTTTCTTAAAATCTTACACAAAAGATGGAATGTTTCCAAAGTAATTTTGCCAAAATGCCAGCATTATTGATATCCAAACCAGAAAAGGATGCCACAAGAAACTACAGACCAGTATCCCTGAGGAACATAGACACAAAAATCCTCAACAAAACATTAGCAAACAGAATTCAGCAATACATGAAATGGATCATACACCATACCCATAATCAGGTAGGTATAAGGGAATGTAATAAGGGCCATCTATGACAAACCCATAGTTACTATTATAATCAGTTTCACACATTTCCTCTAAGATCAGGAATAATATTAAGATGTTGTCTCTCACCATATTTATTTAACATAATATTGGAAGTCCTAGCCAGAGCAACTAGGGAAGGATAAAAAACAAAAGGAATCCAAATTGGAAAAGAAGAAAAACTGTTCCTATTTGTAGATGGTAAATTATATATAGAAAACCTTAAAGACATTACCAAAGACACCTCTTAGAGTAAATACAGTAAATGTATAGGATACAAAATCAATACAAAAAAATTCTCTTGCAGTTCTCTGTGATAACAAGCTATTAAAGAAATCAAGAAAATAATCACGCTTATAATTGCATCAGAAAAAGATTAACTAGGAATAAATTTAAGCAAGAGATGAGACACTGATAAAAGAAATTCAAGAAAACACAAATGCAAAAATGCTCTATGGTCATGAATTGGAAGGATTAATATTGTTAAAATATTCGTACTCTATAAAATAATCTAAGGATTCACGAGAATCCTTATTAAAATTCCAAAGTTCTTATTTATATAAATAGAAGAAACAATCCTGCCGTTTGTATGGAACCACAAATAATCTTGGATAGTCAAAACAATCTTGAGAAACATTACAGGGCGTGAACCCAGGTGTGTTCTGACCATACTCGGCCTAAACTTTAGGGATCTTAGATGTCAATAGCTCTTTCTCTGCAGCTTTCTTCTTTCTGGTACTCTGAGCATGAATTGTAGTTGCCTCAGCATAGCTGAAACTCTCCTTGTCTCCTCCTGGCTGAGACTGTGAGAAGGCCGAGTCTCCTAGGCTTTTTCTTCTTCTGTGGCTTTAAAGTTGCCTACTGGCAATTATTTGGGAAAAATGTAAAAATCACTCCTTTATTTATTTTCTTTTACAGATCATAGTTGTGCTCTGTTTTCCAGTGTTAGAAAACACTTATTTTCTTATAATGCACACACACACACACACACACACACCACATATATATTAAAACAGCAGTAAGGTAAATCTTTTGGCTGTTGATCTCTCATGGCAAGAAGGAAGAGCCCTAATGTAACTCTGATTACCAAACATGACTTATCAAAAGCCTTTTGGAGCTTTACATGTTTTTATTTATATGGGTGAACTGTGGTCCACACTTAAATACCAATTTACAATGAAAATATAAATTCTGCTCATATGTTTTGGATTAGGTTGACTCAAAGTAAACTGGATTTATGTACAGAATAGTTCATTTGGGAAGTAATAGTAGGGCACACAAGTGGCTTGTCCTGCATGCACACGGAGTGCCTCCATGTGACCAGAGAAATGCCCTGAGGTAGAGAGTTCAGGGATAAGTAAACACCTTCATGGTGTAGAGGTGAAAACCAAGGGCGTGTTAAGGGGGTACATGTTGTTCACAGCAGACAAGAGATATAAATTAAACTCATTCTAGAACAGAAGTCCTATGTATACTGATTTCAACCCAACAGACTAAACAAACCTGACCAAGTAGACACAGATTTACATTAATCTTCTCTCTCTCTCTTTTTTTTTAATCAAAATTAGAGAATGCCCTCTCAGCTTTTATTTCTTAAAAGTATAGGGTGCACCTCACATATTTGGAACTCACAAAAAATGTTTAACTCTCTATATTACATATTTCCATAAACCTGAAAATTGATCCTCTAAGTAATAACATTTTGGCACATTGATTTTTTTATAGAAATATATCCACGCTTTTTATTGCCTTCTTGAAGTACATGAAATAGATTTTAGATTTTGTTGAGGACTCAGTAATTTCATTTAATATAGTGTGCTGAAACCATCCACATAGTTGTATTTGTAGATATGGAGAAAAGGAAATTTAGGATAGATATGCATCTTCTTGTGGCTCTCTTGACAAAACATCTTATGGTGAGTTAGATATGCATTTGTACCTTTCTCACAAAAGGAAGGGAGTGATGTGACAACCTGCTCAGGGGAACAATAGTGAGTTATGCAAAAACTGCCACGAGCTCACAGACTGCCACAGTCCTCTCTGTGTGGTTTCATCACTCATTCCACTCACAGCCTTATCTCCTTTGTTGAATCTACCTTCTCTCTTTGACTTATTACCAGCTTTGTTCAAAACTGACCTCCAAATATTTCTCATCCATTTACTCAAATGCTTTCTCTTCCCAAATGTTGACAGACAAAATGAGGACAGTGCTTCAATATTTTAAAATTTTGTGCTAGAAATGTGGAGGATTATACTTTCTTCATCGTCATTGAAGTCACATCCTGTACTTTTGAGACAGTTCTCAGGTGTAAAAATTTCTAGATGTTCCTCTTTTTATTAGAAATATAATATTGAACACCAGTGAAAAATTCTAACTCTAATATTAGACAAATATTGAAAACCTTGTAAGGTTCTTAATTTATTGGTTAACTTCTTTATACTCTTCAGAATGAACAACACTTTCAGATCTGAGAAGTAAATCTCTTTTCATGGGCTCATTTAGTGAAATAACACTGGATTCATTGAGATGGGAAGAAATGGCCTGATGTGATGATTGGCTTTCCTGAGAGACCCATGATTGCCTGAGTTCTTTTTTTTTTTTCTGTAAGTGCAAAAACTTATAAAATTATTTGGAAAGTTTTATGTCTACCCATGTATTTATCCACACTTGACTTCCAAACACCTTATATTATAGATAGTTGTGTCTTTAGGCCTTGCAAAATGAATTTGTTTTCCTTTAAAACAAAATCATTTAGTTCCTTGGAATTATTTTATTTTGGAAGTTGGCAAAAATGTCTATTGCTATCAAATGTCAATGTAAGAGCTAGTTGGTAGTTAGAAATAAATGCATTGAAAAGCTAAAAATTTACGCTGAAGTGTTATGATTTATAATTTTTCATCCCAACGTCAATCCTTGTATCAGGTTGAAATGCCAAAGCTAAGTGAAATTCTCTAAAAAATTGAGAATTGCCTTTATTCAAATAAAGGTGTGCTTTTTTTTCTGTAATTATTGGGTCAGCAATGGGTATGTCTGGGTAATTTTCATCAAGAATCATTCATCATCAGGCCCTCCCTGGTGGCGCAGCGGGTTAAAGCACAGCACTGAGAAGCTAAAGCCGCTTCCGCATGAGTTCGATCCCCGCCTGCCCCGGAGGTGACCACATGGTGCGGCAGACCTCTCCTGACCCGCCCGCTGCTCCCCTCAGCAGTGTACTTTGTCGATCTGCCTGTTCTGTTCCCCACTCTGTCTCTGGTGAACCCTCTCGCCTCCCCTGTACCCCAGTTCTGTATGTACAAATAAATAAATCTTTAAAAAAAAAAAAAAAAGAATCATTCATCAGAACATTACACAGTCATTAAGTAGTTGTTGATATCAATACGTGTAGACAGGAGTCAGGTGGAGCAGGGCTATGTGTAATTGGTTGGCTCAGCTCTTAATTATAAAATATACCCATTGTCTCAGGAGGATCAAGCATCCTGCTCCTGTTTAACATGAAAGGAGACTTGTACAGTCTGGTATCCTACATTATTTTAGGTCATATAACTGATTGACAGGGTTGTTCTGACTGCATTGGCATTCAGAATTTCATGTAATAAAATGGCCAAGCAGGCTGTTTAAATCTAGCAAACCCACAGTCTTTCAGTATTTTGATGTTCTATGTATCTCTTCCTTTTATACATTTGCTTTTTACTTGAAGAAGATGAGTAAGTTTTATTATCCTCTAAAGAAGTAATTCAGAAAATCTCTGGTGTTTTCCCAAAGCAGTATATTAGTGGAGATACAAGGCATTGTTATGATCTTGCACTGGGGAAAACACAGCCCATTATGATTTAGAAAAATCATTAAATGATATTTTGAAGCCATATCAAGTCCTAGACTATAGTTTTTGATAGCTAAAATCATGCAATTTCTTACATGACTGAAAAATGCAGAATTTGACAATAAAACTCAGAGAATTGCTGAGATTTAGAGAATCTTAAATTTTGTAGAGTTTGAAATTGGTCATAATCTAGTTCAATACCTTATTTTATATCAGATGAAGTTGAGGGTCAGAACTCAGGAGGTGACAAAGCTGAAATTGGATATCTATATCATAATCTCTTCTTTCTGTACTGAATCATTTGGCCATGATTTACTCAGCGATCTTGATGATCACATCACCAGTGTTACCTCAGAAATCTGTATCCAAACTCTTCATTCTATTGTGTTTTCTCATATCAGATTTTCTTTCCCAAATATTTAAAAGCCCTCAGGAGTTCAGTCAGTTTATCTCAAGAGTGTGAAAAGTACAGACTCATTTGATTAGTTTTAGACAAATTCTAAACTATAGTTTTTGATTTTAGGTTTGCTAATATTATTAAAGATCACTATCCTTCACTTGAATTATTTATCATAGGGATCAGGTTTTAAAAAATTAGCTAGGCAGCTGTGTACACTAGTGTGTAATTATGCATTAATAGTAGTTATTATAATTCAAACATTTAAGCAATAGAAATGCATTATGTCTGGAAAATTTGTGGAAAATCAAATTAACTAGCTTTAAGTTTTTCAGAACACCTGATGCTTAGAAAGATAGAATAAATCATCATTCATGACAAGTTTCTAAAAGAGTAGCAGCAATATTTTCTATCTTGTGATGAACATTCTCAAGATTACTATGTCTCAAACGGCAAGAATAAATTTAGATTGATTATAAAGTTTTCATGATCCCTTTTTGATTTAAAATACAACAAAAAGCAAAACCCAAAAGTTTATGGAGAAGACATTTTGATAGAAATAATTGATAATTATAAATATCTTGAAAATTATATGTTCATACAATGTTCATACAACATACAATTGTATGTTCTATTTAACTATAATATAATAGTTTTGGTTGAGTGATTATAAAGGGGAAATGATGGATTTATTGGTCTATGATCCTAGAAAAAAATTACTATTTTAAAGTTTACATGATGATTGTCTTTTGTCTCGTATCTGGGTAAGTGCTACATTTTTGTTCTATAATACTGTGAGTAAAACATACTATTTTCCTTATCAAATAGTGTGTTTACATTCTGGTCTTTCCTAAATGCAACTTAAGGTCCCTGAAGACAGAACTGAGTCTGTATTTTTGTTGACAGTGCATTCTAAGTATTCCCTATTTAGTGCAAAGCAATATGGAGGTGTCTTACATTAAAAGTGTATCTGCTATATGATCCAGTGTTTCCACTCCTTAGGTATCTGTGTGAAAAGTTCAGAAATACTAATTTGAAAGAAAACTTGCTCTCTTGTGTGTCTTTCGGCAGTATTTACAATAACCAAACTATAGACATGAGCTAAATGCCCAAAAATAGATGAATGGATCAAGAAGATGTGATATCTACCTCTCTGTCTGTGTTATCCATCAATCATCTACATATGTATTTACCTGAGTTAACAACTCAGCAATCAAAAAATAAATAAATAAATAAAAATAAGCTGAAGCCATTTGCACCAAACTTGATAAAATTGGAAGTGAAATAATTTGTAAGGAGAAAGATAAATTCCAGATGGTGTCACTTATATGTGGAATATAGAGAAATCAAACTAAGGATTAAAGACAAGCTTAAAAAACTTGTGAAGCTGACTACAGAACTGAAGAATCCAGAGGGAAAGAGAATTTGGGAGGGGTGGGAACAAGGAGGAAAGTAAGCACAAGGGACTATAGTGGTCTATGGGCATACTCTTGTCACTATCACTGGGAGGTTGGATCCTGTACTTCCCAAACAAAATAGTGTAAGCCAATGTTACCTCACTGGGAAAAAAAATAAAAAGGCTTTATGGCTCTAATTCATTCACTATCCATCAGTTTCTAAATCCTGTTTAAGTTTCTCTCTTATTATCTTTTTTAAAGCTATATCACAATCCGACATGAAAATTTATTTTTTATTTGCATTACTTTTATTGAAGCAACCATGAGTTACAACACCGTATATGATTTGAGTGTACATCATAACTCCATCAATCTATGTTATTACATGCACCATGAAAACACTTGTAATCCTCCACCAAAGTCCATTGTGTTCCTCTCCTTCTCTGCTTCCCTCCCACCTCAATTTCCTTTTCCATAAAATGGGGGCAATAGAGCCCTTCCTGGTGGTGCAACGGATTGGTACACAGCACTATGAAGCTAATGAAACCACTGCAGCATGAGTTCAATCCCCAGCCAGAGAGGTAAGCAACTTGGCGTGGTGGATCTCTCCTGTCTGCTCCCCTCAGCAGTTACTTCAGTATACCTGCTTGTTCTGCTCCCCACTCTGTCTCTGGGGAACCCTCTCACTGTCTCTGGACCTCTGGCCTGTACTTCAGTTCTGTATGCATAAATAAATAAGTGTTTAAAACAACAGGGATAATAATAAAACTTAAGACATATGGTTACTGTAAGAATGAAATTAAATGAGTTAACATATTCAAAGTGCTTAAACAGTGCCAGCACAGAATGTGTGCTATGATTATTAATAGTTGTAATTATTATTTCTTACTACTATTTGATAACTCTACTTTTTTAAAAAGATTTTTTAATTTATGCACACAGAACTGGAGTACAGCCAGAGGTGCAGGGGCAGTGAGAGCTTTCACCAGAGACAGAGTGGGAAGCAAAACAAGCCAACTGATGAAGTACACTGCTGGGGGGTACAGTGGGCAGGTCAGAAGAGGTCTGCCACGCCATGTGGGTCACCTCTGGGGTGGGGATCCAACTCATGCTGAAGTGGCTTTAGCTTCTTAGGGCTGTGCTTTAATCCACTGCACCACCAGGGAGGGCTGATAACTCTACTTTTTTAGGTATTGGTGAGGGAGAGAGCAATAACAGAATATTTAAGTAGGTGGTAAGACTGGCTCTCCATAGCTCTTGTTGAAAGAGCTTTTGGCTAGCAAATAAAGCTTTGCCTAGGCACTGGACAAGTCTACTTCACCCAGAGAGCTGGAAGCAATCCAATTATAAATCACTGCTACTTTGATCAAATGGTACAAACCAACATTTGGTCATTATTTCATTGGTTGGCTCTATGGTTCTTTACACATAAGTATTAAATATTAGGCTTTCTGAATTCATAAATGAAACAACAATGGAATTATATAACTTCTCTTTTCAAATAAATAAATCTCTTAGTATTTAAGTCAGGAACTGTAAAGAAATCACAGAAATTTTTTTGAAGATGTAAATTTTGCTTTATATCTTTAAAGGCAAGATTACTTGATGTTGCATAAAAATACCATTTCACTTTCTTCCTCTAGTGCATTTATTGCTATCTTTCTTTTTTTTTTTAATCTTTTTTTTTTAATGATTTATTTATTTGTGCATACAGAACTGGGGTACAGGCCAGAGGCTCAGGGGCGGTGAGAGGCTTCACCAGAGACAGAGTGCGGAGCAGAACAGGCAGAACAACGAAGTACACTGCTGAGGGGAGCAGCGGGGCAGGTCAGGAGAGGTCTGCCACGCCATGTGGTCTCCTCAGGGGCAGACGGCAGGCGGGAATCGAACTCATGTGGAAGTGGCTTCAGATTCTCAGTGCTGTGCTTTAACCCACTGCACCACCAGGGAGGGCCCTATTGCTATCTTTCAAGTTAAATGTCTATATAAGCAGAGGAAAATACAAAAGTCATAGTGGGAAGAAAGATAAAGATTAACAATTTCCTTTTGTTAGATACTCAAGGTGCCTTCCACACATTGCAGAGTTATGGAAGCTAGACTGAAAGAAACAATGGAGCATCTCCATTGCAAGAAATTTAGGAGAAAAAACCAAAAGTTGGTCTTCTGAAAGTATGTATGAAGATCCCCTTTTTTTTCAAATTTATTTTTAATTGAGATAATAGTTGAATTCCAACACCAGCTAGTGTCATCATGCACTTACTTCCAAATCATATATAGTCCATCACCACAGCCCACCATGTCCTCTTCCCTCCAGTCACCTTCCCCCCTTCTGGAATCTTCAGTTCTTTAGTCAGCTTTCAAGGTTGATTTTTTTAAGCTTGGAGAAGACCCCTTTTATTTCTTTGTAATTCCATTGTTTTGGCAGAAATAAAAGCTGGTTTTTAGCAGCTCAAAAACTCTATAATGTTCCTATCTATGTCCTCCATTTTGAGGTAATCAAATGTTATTGTCTATTATCAGCATAGTTTTTTTCTGTATAAACACAGTTTGACTCTGTAGAGACTTGAATTAGTGAGGAATACAATACCAATAACACAGATGGTTAGTATCATTTATGTTAATTCATCTCTTGCTGTGAAAAGCTACTGTTCGGACAATTTTTCACATTAGGTCTTCCAGTTTGTTTAAGGTCACAGTGACCTATGAAGCAGGTAGTATTATTCCTTTTACCCAGATAAGGAAATAGAGGCACAAAATGTTATAGAAGACAAACTTGAAAAGAGTTACCAAAAATGCAGAGGGAAGGGACATTGAAATAATGACAATGTAACTGATAGGTATTGAAACCAGGGAACTGAACTCCAACTAACCATGGGATGGAAGTCATCAGAGGAGTAACTGAAAACAATTGAAGTTAAAGCAATAATTTTTCTGAGATGTTCAGTGGGCTGAGCATCACAGCTCTCTACTCAGAAAGGAGAAGCATTTGAGTAAATATGCTAGGGGAAGGTTTTCCACATGCAAGTTTTCCTCTACTAAAACTGGGTGACCTTGGGTGAGTCAGTTGCTTAATCCTTCCAAACTTCAGTTTCTTCATTTACAAAATGGAGATGATAGTGATAGTGTGTTTTTATGAGGATTAAATAGTCTTGTCTGTACAGCAATATATAAAACTGTGCCTGATATAACTTCTCAGTAATTGATGACTTCATTCATCATCATCATCTTCTTCATCTTCATCATCATCATCTTCTTCTTCATTATCATCATTAAGGTGGCTGTAAAGAACAGAAAAGAGAATTCAAGGTCAAATATTTCAGAAAGGTTTTAATTAATTGGGTTAATTAATTGCAGTTTTCCTCATAGCTTTTAATAGGCTAACCAAGACTAAAATTTCACAGGTAGATTCCCAGATTTATTTGACCATAGAAATTCCCCCTTTGTATTCTCAGAATATAATTAATGTCTCATGAGATATTGATGTTCTAGTGACCACTCTAAGAAATTGTATTTTTTTTCATTTATCTTGTGCATAAAAGTAGAAAAACAGGTGTGAAAATGTCTTTTAATGATGTCCTGATTTACAGTCAATTAGCCATCAAAAGTTATCTTAGGTTTTCAAAGCATCATGAATATATTTTCTCCTTGCAGAAAACCAAATTAGCTATGCATCATGAATACTCACTCTTGTTAACATCATTACCTTTAACATTGAAAGGTTTTTAGTACTTTTATAGATTTTTGAAATAAAAGTTGGTATAGTTCCAGCCTTCTGGGAAGTAGAGTTTACTATATTATACATCCTTCAAAGTGTTTGTGGTTCCTTGTCTATTTTGTCATAAAAAGACTGCTGTCTTGTGCTTTGGACATACATTTCTGTTGTGTGACCTACTTTGGTATTGGAGTGATGCTGAATCAACATACATTATTAAGGTGTTTTGTTTTATTATTTTCCTCCAACAATGCTAGTAGATTATATTGATTAGTTTTTATTTTACTTGTTCTGTGTCTAATGGCATGTCCTACATGACTTGCAAGAAATGGGGATGTTCTGTGTCTAATGGCATGTCCTACATGACTTGCAAGAAATGGGGATGGCTTTACTCAGAAAGAAGTTAACTAACTTCTATAGAAGATATTCCCATTATACTTCTTTAATACTGGCCTGAGTTGAGGAAGTATAATTAGAGATAAAATCTGTAAACCAATAAATTCTCTGTAGTAGAAAAGAATGAAATCAACTAAGTACTAGATTAGAACAAGATCTACATTACAGATAATCTCCTATAGAGATTGCAAAGGGAGAAAGAAATCTCTCACTTTTATACAGCAAGACAAACAAAATCCATTAATTGCATGTTAATTGTTTTATCAAAAGAAAATAATAAAACTTCTTTATTTTTATGATGAACAGGCAGAGAAACCATGTGCCTAGACTTAAATAATTCTAACAGACAGGGAGATAGAATGCCATCTGTCCTTCTCGAAGTTCACCTTTCAATGAAAAGGTTCAGAGGCTCTGAAAAATACATTCCCGGGATGCAGAACTGTCATGAGGCTTATTAACCTTTTAAGAAGATTTATATGCATCTCAAAAAAAAAAAAAAAAAGGCAGTGAGAGCCTTAAAATTTCAATTTCAAGTTTTCTAGGGGAAATGCTAAAGGGAGGAGACACTTCTTCTTTTAACAATAGGGAAAATTTGAAATAAAGTTTTTTTTTAAGATCTGTACTCAACCTTACAATATCAAATATTTGTTGCAATTTTATAGTTGTGCAATATTGTAAAAATTGTAAAAATTATTTTCAGAAAAAAAATATTTTCAGGCTCTCAATTCTATTCGGTTGGGCTGCATGTCTGTCTTTGTTATAGTACCATGAAGTTTTAATTAGTATTACTTTATTATATAGGATGAAGTTTCAATGCGATGCTCCATTTTTATCTTTTTTGTCAAGAGAGCTTTGGCTGTTTAGATTTTTTTTTTTGTAATTCCAAGTGAATTTCAGTGATCTTTTTCCTGTTTCTTGGAGGATGCCACTGAGATTTTTCATGGAATTGTTTTGAATCTGTGAATTGTTTGGGTAGGATGGCCATTTTAACGATGTTGATTGTACCTATCCATGAGTAAGGAATATTTCTTTTTCTTTGTACCTTCTTCTGTTTCGTGTGTTTGTTTGTTTTAACAATATCATAGTAATTCTTTAACCTCTTTTGTTGTCGGGGACTGAGACCAGGACTTTACCTCCTATGCACAAAACAACACTTGATGGGAACTTGGGGTAAACATCCTGGTTGAGAATGCAGCACACCCAAATCCCTTCTCCCACTCCTTTCTCCCTCGGAACTTAGGGTAAACATCCTGGTTGAGAATGCAGCACACCCAAATCCCTTCTCCCACTCCTTTCTCCCTCGGAGCTCAGCAAGTTCCTGCGCCTGAGAAAGGTTTTATCTCCAGCTCCCGAGATAAGTGTCCACTCCCTTAAGATGATTACGGATCCCTCCCCTCAAACTCATTGGCCTTTAAGACTTTAAACCATCAAGACCACCCCCCACCGGCACTAACTGCCCGCCCTCTTTGAATACATATATATATAGCTGTACGGCACAATAAAGCTCTCTCTTTTGCACGATCGATCGACTCTCTGCCTTCTCCTTTTGTCGACTCTGGGACCCCAGTCCTCGGCCTTGCTGGTCAAGGCCCCATACATTTTGTTAGGTTTATTCCAAGATATTTAATTTTTTTTGAGGGTGAGATTGTAAATGGATAGATTTTTAAATTTCTTCTTCTAATTCTTTGTATATATAGGAAGGCAATTGATCTTTTTACATTGATTTTGTATCCTTTTATTTTGCTGAACTGGCTTATTGTTTTCATTAGTTTATCTTTGGAGTCTTTGAGGTTCCCCATGCATATTAGCATATCATCTTCAAATCATGATGGCTTTACTTGGAATTTGTTGGGAGGCCTATGCATGCTGACAAAGCAACAGAACCATGAAAAATCCAGGGTTGGAAGATGCCCAGGAAGCAAAATTGGTGGACAGTTGAGAGCACAGTCTTGATTTCTATGTGGTGAGAGTTTAACTAGAATTCTGGGACTGAGAACTTTCTGACTGCTTGATTCTGTTAATGCTCTTTCTGTTCACATTATCCTTTCAGGAATGACAGTTCTAATCAAAGGATCTGATTAGCTGAGCCACCATCTAGTAATATCAGTAGTATCTTATAGGAAGAAGCAAAGAGCCAGAAATAGTTATAACCATTTTGGGAAATGTAACTATTTTGATATTTCTATTGTAGGATCAAAGGAGAAATTTCTTCCTAGCCCTTTGGGTTCTTCTCAGACTGGTAGAACAGTCAGATCAACACCAAAATGATTACTCAGAGAAAATAACAAGTTTAATCACACACATGTATGTATGTATGTATGTATGTATGTATGTATGTATGTATGTATGTATATATATGGAGAATATATAGGAATGTAAATTCTAAAGTAAATGAAGGGTATTTATCCTGAGCTAAGGAAAAAGAGAAAACCTGGGGCTTAAAGTATGAATGAGGGGGATTCACTTGATAGGAGAGGGTGACTCATATGGCAAAGGCCAGATGCTCTATAAGTACATGTTTGCCCTGACATATAGATAAGTTTCCTTGATGGAAAGGTTGTTTATGGTTAAAAAAAAATCCTAATTATGAGAAATGCCTCACTTTTCATTCATCTGTGTAATTAAGAAAGTATTAAAAATGTCTCATGAGGCTGCAGGGTCTCTTTTGCTTTAATTCAAAATAATCCACATGCGGAAGTGACTTATCTTGGGAAATCCTGTTCTGGACATTTTATGGAGGTCTATTCTTCCCTTTCATGGTTTTCATTTTGTGTTGGCAGTATTAAGTGTTTTGCTTATATTAATTTATTGTTGTAGCAAATCTATTGTTTGCTGACACTATTCTTCCCATTTGTACAATTAAGAGAGTGGGAACAGGGAGTTAATTTACTTGCCCCAAATCATGCAGTGGGTACATGTACTATTCTAAATGGTACAGTTAGAATCTGAAGAGAGTCTCTCAGGCTACAGAATGTGTGCTCTATATAGCTCCACCTTGCCAAAGACAAAAGTTCAAGGTTTAGCACAAAAAGGGAGGGGGTAGAAAGAAAGAAAAGAGAAAATGTAATCAAATAAACAACAAACAGGGGTTTCTGGGAGGTCACGGAGACTTTAGCCACTCTAGCACTCTTTCTGAAGTGGATCTGGACTCTCACTGGTCTTGGAGGGGAGAGGGAAGGCCTTGTAGAAAGTCAGAGACCAATTCACAGATTCAAAGGTGGGTGCTGGTGGGGATCTCAATCAAGGTTGCAAAGTCTCAGCAAACCTCTGTGAGTACTTGTCTAATTTTTTTCTTTTTTAATGATTAGATTGAGGTTATAAACTTGGAGGAAGAATTATCCTTTTAAGTGTACTTCATCATGGAGTGTACAATATCAGTTCATCATGTTACTAATGATCTTAACATTGATTAATTGTTTAAGGTGGTAATATTTTATTTTTCAATTTTTTTCCTTTGAAAAGATTACCAAGTAATACTTCTAATGTTTTGTAAATTATATTTACTTTTCCTTGCCTGTTTTGTTATATTGAACTCAAGATTCCTGGAGCACATATAACTTGTTCTCATCTCTCAGTGACTAAGTTTCATGGTTTCAAACATGAGCTGTTCCTTAAATTACAAATAACTAAATGCCCCATCTAATGTGTAATAAGTTAAATGAAAGATGAGCAGTCCATTATGTTCATATTTTGGAGAAGACTCTATAGCCAAGGGCTCTTCTTACTCTGACTCAAAGTGTAGTACCACACTAGTGAGTTAGTGAATTATAGACAATTCTGTCTACTTAATGAATATCGAAGACATTTCTTTACTGTTTTTGAAAGCTACATTATTTGTAAAGCCTTTAAGCCAACTGGCTGTTTGCCTAGGTTTCATGATACTATATACAACTGATTGAAAACAACCTCCCATATGTAAAACTGTACATTTATCTTTGGTATGAATAGGCAATGTGCCTAAATAGTGATGAAGACAAATTATTATTAAATAAATTATCCTGTAATTGTTCCTGTGTAAACCTGTGATTTTTTGTATTATGTTTTGTTTATAACTGAAGCGTCTATTTAAAAGCCAACATGATTTTACACTTTTGTGTTTCATATATATAATAAATTTTTATATTGTCTATATAAATATATCCATCCATTTTTTTCCCTTGCTAATCTTTAAACTCTCCTTAAATTTTTGCAAATTAGGAGTAGTGTTACATGTCCTCATTTCATCTTCAAAGTTAATGGTAATATCTGCTCCAGACCTCCAACAGCTAGTAATATTGGAGCCCTGACTTTTTATGTTAACATTCATAGTTGAATAATCACAGAAATTAAAAAAAAAAATACTGAGTTTACTTCCCATATGTGCCACAAATGTTATGTTTGCAAGTGATTATTTCCTTTTTATTTTGTTTTATTTCTAGGTGGGTGTGGGGAAGTTAGAGAAAGGAGCCATTTGGCAACAATAAGCAGAGCAAAAAAATAATTTTTTAATAGATTTTTTCTTTTTGGCTTCTTAATGGATTAAAGAGACTTTGCTTGGAGAGAGAATGCAGTAGTGGTGTGATGGAGTTATCATGAATGACCTAAACATTAAATGTTGTCACTTAGTTATTAAATAGAGGCATTATTAAAAATTAAATTATATAACTCACAAGTACTGTATAACAGATGATACAAAGTCCAAGCTATGCCTCCCTAACTTAAAAAAATTCTACTTTAATTTTTCTTAATGCTCTTGAGACTGTTTGCCTTTGTGCCTGTGCCGTTGAAATACTCTAGTGGTGTGCCATTGTGTAGTCCTCCTGTTTCTGTGCACAGAAGCTCATGCTGCTAGTTAATCATAAGCTTATTATTAACATCTTGAATATGTTTTATAAGGGCCATGTGCTCACCAGTTGTGCCACTAGAGTTGCACCAGAATATATATTTTCATAAAATTAAATGTGATGGCAGAGCCTGTGATTTAACATCACTCTTTTATCATTACCAATTTTCTGTAATTCCAACACAATACATTACTAAATCTCAGGTCTCTGAGTATGCTTTGCATGTCTATGCTGGGGATACTTTACCTTCCAATATACAGAGAGTTAATGTCCCCCCCCCCCCATCAGCATTGTATGTCATCTCTTCAGAGAGACCTTGTCTGATTATACTATCTAAAATAGCCTGTCTAACCACTCTCAGACGTGGTACATTTCCCATTCCATTGACCTCTCTTTATTTTCATCGGAGATACTACTACTCTCTGAAAGCATGTAGTTTATTTGTCCTTATTATTTTAATATGATTCTTTGAAGGCAAGAACGTGTGTGACCTTTTCATTTTTCTAAAGATTTATTTTTTATGTATATAAGAGCTGGGTTGTAGGCCAGAGGTGTGTGTGTGGTGGTGGGCGAGTGGTATGAGAGGATTTACCAGAGACATAGTAGGGAACAAATAAGGAAAATTGTTTAAAATTCACTGCTGAGGGGAACAGTGGGTAGGTGAGACAGGAGAGGTCTGCTGCATCATGTGGGTCAGCTCCCTGACTGGGGATCGAAGTAATGCTTCAGTGGCTGCTTAAAACTTCATAATCCTGAGACTTAACCCCTATGTCACCGAAGAGGCCACTGTATGTGATCTTTTTATTTCTAATTTTCAGTACCTAAACCAAAGTCAGGCACATAGTATATAAACTATATATTTTTGTTTAAAAATGGTTTAATATTTGAAGAGACTATATTAGTGAAAGACATCTAAATTGAAGGGTTGAAAGATAAAGTAATATTGAATATAAAATAAAATGATGTTGAAATATTACCACTTGAAAAAAGGATTCCCTAAGATGCTGAGATTTATTGTTCAAACCAAACTCTGTTGTATTTTCTGTATAATTTATATAAATAAAAATACAATGGAATTTTGTTAAGTTTCTGGACAGAGAGAATTTGGGAGCTAAGTATGTCAAATCCTAGTTAGAGATGAAACTTGTACATTGCATTAATTATGCTGTACTCATCTGTGGAAATAAAGCTGCTACAGCAGCACTAATTATATGAATGAGGGAGAGTTTTATTTTAAGGAACAGCAGCACATTCAGATTTATTTTTTGTGACATTTCTCCAGCTATAGCAGCTCGCTGTCAAGAAATACCTCCGTTCCCTGAAGAATTCTGTAAGGTAGAAGCTGAGGCTGCAGGCTATTCCAAGCTAAACTTTGAATAACATAAGCAAATAAAATGCAAAAGAACATTTTCAGTGACTTTGATGAGGCTAGCTATGTTTAATATTTCAGAGCTTAGTCAAGTTATTGCTAGCTTTTTAAAAGTATTAGCTGAGGATGGGTAACCACAAATTAATGGATTAATTAATAATGGGTTAATCTATAATCCATACAGCAATGGAATGTATGATTCATAAACCAAGGAGTTGAGGGTAAAAAGGTCTTTGAATAAGAGTAGTAGTGTGGGATTGGCAAGAATTTGGGGTGGAGGGAAACACTTTTCTTTTTTTACAAGTATTTTAAGGCACTGATTATATCTTAGATTGTTTTAGATGCTAGGAATACAATAAAGTAGATACTTTCTATTCTCAAACAGTCTAACAGGGATTAATAAGTAAACACGCTCTGCAAAACAATGTAGTAATTGCCTTGATGAAGAAGTTCAAGAGCACATTTTAGACACAATCAACCCAGGTCGGTGAAGTTTAAAGAGATAACTCAAAATCTGACTGGCTGTGAAGAGTGGATTGGAGAAAGCAATGTGCAAGCAAACATTTAAAGGTTGAGTTTTCAGGAGAAGAAAACCTCTTGATTGTTTGCCTACTTCTGTGGTGTGTATATTTTCACTATGCTGACTTGAGATCAATATGATGTCATTGAAAGCAAAGATAAGAACAGCTGATTTTCTCTAGTGAACTGATTTAGCATATCTCTGAAGAAGACAGAGTGGAGTCTTCAAGGCTCAGTTCTGTTAAACCAGGAAACAGATGGTGTGATCGAAACTACGTTGATGAGATTTGAGTAACTTGCAGAGATACTGAAGGATAGAGAAGCAGGTTAGAGTAGTGTTTAAGAATTAAGGCCATATCCTCCCTGGTGGCGCAGCAGGTTAAAGCACAGCATTAAGAAGCGAAAGCCACTTCAGCATGAGTTCGATTCCTGCCCTGCCATGTAAGGTGACCCACATGGTGCGACAGATCTCTCCTGACCTGCCTGCTACTCCCCTCAGCAGTGTACTTTGTCAGTTGGCCTGTTCTGCTCCCCACTCTGTCTCTGGTGAATCCCCTCACTGCCCCTGCACCTCTGGCCTGTATCCTAGCTCTGTATGCATAAATAAATAAATCTTAAAAGAAAAAAAGAATTAAGACCATTGACTTTTAAAGCCTTATTTTGACTTCAAATCCTGGCACTGCCTCTTAACTAGAGCTATGAGGCTGGACTATCTTTTAGTCTCTTGGGTTTCAGTTCCATACTCTGAGGGTTGATAAGAGGGAAAAAGGAGTCAATACACATGAAACACTTCAAGCACTAAACATTGTCTTTACTTAAAAAAACATTACTTATTTATAGTTGTTCATTAATTTTGTTTTTACTTTATTACAATTGCCTCTCCTCCCTTCTCCCCAATTGCTTACGTTCCTGCTATGACTGAAACCATCCAGCATTTTTCGTTCTCTTTCTGGCTTATTTCACTAAGCATGATCCTTCCCAGCTCCTTTCCATGTTGGGGTGGAGAGGGAAATAGGATCAAAACTGAGGCACGAAGAAGCATGGGACTATGGTGATGGCACATGGGTGAATTGGTGGTGGGAAGTCCATGGGGATTAAACCAAGATGAAAAATACACAAAATGAAGAATGCTGTAAAAAGAAATAATAAATATATAAAAAATTATCTTGGGCCCGCCCTGGTGGTGTAGTGGGTTAAAGCGCACTGCCACTTCAGTGCCAGTTCGATACACACCCTGGAGCTGACCTACATGGCATGGCAGACTTCTGTCTCACTGGCTGCTTCCCTCAGCAGTGTACTTTGTCAGTCTGCCTGTTCTGCCCCCCACTCTGTCTCTGTGTATCCTCTCACTGCCTCTGCACCTCTGGCCTATACCCGAGTTCTGTATGCATAAATGAATAAAACTTTTAAAAAACTATCGTTGGTAACAAAGAGGAGATATTGCTGATCACTGACTAGTGTGATGGTAACTGGGCAAGGAGGGAATAAATGAGTTAAAATTGACTAGTCAGTCCATACATTCAGAGATGTAATTTTTCATAATGTCCTCAGTGGATTAGTGAGGATGGAAACAAACTGAGTTGTATAGACAGGAAGAGGTAGAGTACCAATGGAGCACACACTAAGGGTTTTCATCTTAGGTCTACTAAAGGTAATCTGGGGCTTTAAGAATATAGATTCTATGACATGTTAAGTGTATTGCATCTACTATTTTAGGGTAAAATCCAAGTATTTTAATTTTTGTATGTTTCCAAGATAATTGTGATAAAGTCAACTCATAGAATAGCATGTATGTCCATTTGAGAAAGAATATTTCAAATATTTAAGCTTATGAGGGAGGTTGTAGAAAAACATGTCTGATGAGAACTGAAGAATGGAAATGGAAGAGGTCTAGACACCCCTACATTCTCATGAAAGGAGCCAGCAGACAAGGAATATTAGGAATTACAAGAGGAAGATACTAAAAGTGTGGAATTCTGGTAAATAGAACATGTTAGGTTCATGGTAAAGGGAGAAATGAAGAGAGAATTGATATTAGCTGGAGGGAATAAGAAAGAATATAGATCTGGCTACATTTTTTTAAAATTTTTTTTATTATTATTATTTTTTTATTACAAAGTTTATTTTTACATCATTTTGCACATTTTTTTTTTTCCATCTCGATTGTAATCCCTGCGGGTTTCCCATCACCAAATCACCCCTGTGCCATCACCATAGTCCCGTGCATTTCCCTCCCTTCCCCCCCATTTTTGATCCCATCCCCCACTCCACCCCCACAGAATGTCTCTGGTATATGGTTGTTCATTATTTTTGTTATTTTCTCGTTCTGGCTACATTTTTTATTGTCATGGTTAAGGCTAGAATTATGATGTGTGAAAATGATATAAAATTTATCTTATTTAGGTGAAGGCTGCTAAATTTCCTCTCTGATTAATTGCTCTTTTATTCTTATTCATAATAAAGTCCCTGAATTTTAGCAAGCACATGAGCTCCCTTGCAGGTATGTGGTGTTATGGGAGTGTGTCTGGGCCCATGGGACATGAATGAACTATGATGTGTACATTTTCTGAGAAACAGAGTAGGTTGCTCTTTCTCTTCCAGTTGGCTGAGAAATGACAGAAATAGCAGTCAGTTTGGGACAGAGAGAAAAAAAACCACATGTTTTCAACATGTGAGAGCATGAGCCACCTCTAAGTCTGGGGTCTTGGCTGTCCTCCTGCACATAGCCTTGACTGTTTCCTGGTATGTCCATCCATGGTTGTATCAGGAACAAGTAACCGTTCATCTTCTTTTTTTTTTTTTTAAGATTTATTTATCTATGCATACAGAACTGGGGTACAGATCAGAGGTGCAGGGGCAGTGAGAGGATTCACCAGAGACAGAGTGGGGAGCAGAACAGGCTGACTGACAAAGTACACTGCAGAGGGGAGCAGCAGGCGGGTCAGGAGAGGTCTGCCACACCATGTGGACACCTCTGGGCCTGGGATCGAGCTCATACTGAAGTGGCTTTAGCTTCTTAGTGCTGCGCTTTAACCCGGTGTGCCACCAGGGAGGGCCATCTTTCTTACTTCTTCCAATAAATCTGCTTCAGGTTTATTTATACAGATAACACAGGAAGACACTAGTGCCCTAAAGCCACAGTCCACAGGCCAGATCATTCCTTCTGTCCTCACATGGGCAGAGTTCTCTATTCTTTGTGTGGGGCCTGTGCACCTTTGGGGCTTCATTATCTTCAGCAGCCTATGCACCTCTGGGAATTTACATACCTTTGGGAACCTTCATCTCAAACCCTGGTTCTGAGTTTGAGTCTTGGTCTTTGGCCAAGAGAATCTGAGACCCTTGCAATGCTGGCTTAAGCACTTTTCCCAGACTTGGGATGAGCAGAGTCAGCAAATCCAATGAGCTTCTGGCTGCTGCCCTCGGGGATGTTGGTCTTAACCTCCCTGGGCTTTGCCAGGGTTTTGACAGCCTCAGCACATGCACTCACGGCCTCGCCATCGTCGGCTGCATCTTCTTCAAGTCCTTCTTGTGCGTTTTGGCAAAACCCATGTTCCTTCAAACTTGGGATTCTGCTCCTTAATAGAGACATACCTTTGTGATCAAGGTTTCTTGATGCCATTTCTGTGCCATTTTCTGCATTGGTATATGGTGAGGTTCTTGGACTTGGCCATTTCTACATTAACTCATACAACTTCCCCAATTATCTTAAGTCTCTATTAAAATAGTTTTCTTGTTACCTGACTAGTGTGGAAAGACTATATATTCTTTGTGAATAATTGAATTATCTTCTGACAATTAAGACTTGGCAGGAGAGAGCATAAAGTTTGAAAAGAAACTTAATTTGAAATAGCTAGTGAATGGGAAGGGGTAAAGTACTAGGAAAACATGGAAATATTGCCTCATAATTTTGAAGGAATACAAGAATATTAATTCATGGAAAAAGGAAATATGAATATAAATATGAATAATGTACATACTAATATTTAATGTAATGTAAATTATGTAGCTTATGTAAATTATATAACTATGAACTAAATAACTTTAATATAATAGGAAAACCCAAGAAAACCCAAGCCATAACCCAAACCAGAAACTTTTTTTTTTTAAAGATTAATTTATTTATGTTTACAGAACTGGGGTTCAGGCCAGAGGGGTGGTAGGTGAGAGGATTCACCAGAGACAGATTGGGGAAGAGAACAGGCAGTTTTCTACTGAAATATACTGCTGAAGGGAGCAGCATGCTGGTTACATGCTATGCCATGTGGGTCAGCTCCCTGGCTGGGGATTGAACTCGTGCTGTGGTGGCTTTTGAGAGCTTCATAGTGTGGTGCTTTAACCCATAGCGCCACCAGGGAGAGCCCAGAAACATTTTAGTACAGGTTAAAAATTTCCATAAAGAATATTCTCAGACATAAAAGACATAACATAAAGGTCAGAACTCTGTTTCCTGTTATAGCATATTTTGAACCACCTATACAAGAACAGACAAACAAGTTTACAAGGCTTGCTTGATAATTGAAGGACTCAAGGAGGCTTTGAGTACTAGTTATATTTAGTCACCCAATCAGTGTGAGTAAAGTAACAGAATGTTGAAATTCAAGATGGAAAATGCTTCAACCTTATCATGGGAAGCTTTCTTAAGCAGATGATGGATTTTTAATAATTACTTAAAATACATATGTTTTAACAATATGGCAACTATTGCATACATCACTGATTATATGCATGTACTTTCACCATCTTTTCTGTGACAGTAAAATCATGTATGGCTTGGGGATCTGTCCAGCATGGGCATACTACTACAGTGGTCTTTCATAAGATGGTAAAACTTTTTCTGGTATTTCTTGTTTTTTTTGATCTTCTGCATTTGTTAAAATGTGACTTGAAACTTGATATTCTCAGCATAGACTATGAATTAAGGGGTCATTTCATTGTCATAAATTTTCTTTCATCTGGAAAATTATGCAGACCATTTTCACTTATGGTCTTCATTATATTCTAGCTCATTTTAGCTAGTATCCCTATGTTTTATACAAAACATACCCCTATGTTTTATACAAAAGGAGCTAAAACTCTACTCCCTAATAGACAAGGAGGTAAGGATTTTCATAGTTTTCCTGATTTAGTGTAATTGGAAGTGATTCTTTAAGAATTTATCATGGTAAGAATTGTATATGTAAAAATCTTTCTGGGTGTTCATTCAGTGTCTGCACCAAATCATTAGCATGTTTTCATTCCCTTTGTTTTAATGAAGATCCTTTGTGTTGATAAAGTGAAAATAATGTAATACCAGTGAAAGCAGGTTTGAAGAATAGACTTTGTACATCTAAAGCCTCAGAAAGGCCTTGGTGTTCACTGGGGAAATGTTTTAATTTGAGAGATAGTGCCTTAAGTCAAATTCCTTATTATCCTCTTTTTAATTGAAAAAATTACTTAAGCCCAGTGCTTCTGTCAAGTTTGAATGACAGATTACTACTAGCTGGAGATGCATTGGAATGCTGAGTACCTTAAAATATCTTGAGACTTCTAGAAGAGAAGTAATATATATTTAACAGGAGACAGACAATATTAATGTGTGAGGAGACACGTTTTTCTCTGTTCCCTTGCCTAGCCAATTTACTGTGTAGATTGGCATAAATTTTTGTGGCTGAACAATAGAATCATGAATAGGTACTTCTACAAAGACATTATGTTTAAAGAAAAAGGACAGCAGGATATGAAAATGAAGAAGGAAATGAAAGGGAAAGCTCTATCATGAGGCAAAAGTCTAGTGATGGAGGTTGAGGACAAAGAATTGAAAGTGAGACTGGGGAGATTCAAAGAGCAGGAAAAATTGGAAATTAATAGGAATGAGAAAAAGGGATATTTCAGAAGGAAGTCGTAAGTTAGATTTTCTTTAATATTTTTCAAGAGCTACAAATAGAAGTGTAATTTTTTTTAAAGATTTATTTATTTATGCATTCAGAAGTGGGGTACAGGCCAGAGGCTCAGGGGTGGTGAAAGGCTTCCCCAGAGACATATTGGGGAGCAGAACAGGTATATTGGCAAAGTACACTGCTGAGGGGAGAAGCGTGTGGGACAGCAGGGATGTGCCATGCCATGTGGGTCAGCTCCCTGGTTAGGAATCGAACTTGTACTGAAGCACCTGTGGCTCCCTTCATAGTGCTGCCCTTTAACCCGTTGTGCCACCAAGAGGGGCCCAAGAAGTGGAATTTAGTTGCTTTTGGTTACTATAATTTGTTTATTTCAATATATTCACATTTTGAAAAAAAAATCACAAAAACTATAAATTAGTTCCCTAGTTTAAAAGACCTGAGATTCATGGTTAGACAGAATTATATATATAATGATAGCAAAAACTTTCACAAAATTTTAATGTCTTCTTGCTCTGAGAGTCAAATTTATGACTCTTGGTAATAATCCAAATTCTCTTGATATCAGAGATACTTGTACCAAATTGTAATGGTTTGTCCCCAAATATTTTATTGATGTCAAGCTTATAAACCAGTTAAAATCTATTATAGTCATAAGATTTTAGCTTGGTTGATTTTATTGACAAGATTTTAGGTTAGTTTAAAATATGAACACTTGAACATGTTTAATTTTTGCTAACACATACAACTTACATCTTAACTTCATTAAATACTTAGTTAATTTTTTTTTGTTGTTGTTAAGCCTTAGGCTCAGACAGCAGCACTGAGACAGCTTTTGTTTACTTTTTGACAATGAACTTTGTGGATTCCTTAAAATGAGAACACTGGTATATTTTTAAGTAGAAATAGCAGTTCTAAAAACATTTTAAGAAAATAATGAAATTTCATAGTTAGATATGTTAAAGTATTAATTTGGTCATTTTATAGAATTTTGAAAATGTCTGCAAAATACCATTGTGATAAATTTATTCAAAGGAGGGATGCAAGATACCACAGCAGTATCTTTATTCAGAAGCTGGCAGACTTCTGTGCCACAGACCCACCATCCAGGTGGGCAAGCACATATTTTGCAAAAGTGGATTTCTGAATAGGAGACATTTGCCAGTGTTAGTGCACTTCGTAATGATAGCAGCTGATTTGAGTTGCTCAGTAGGCATGTTAACCCCAAGATGTCTGAGAACTCCAATGAAATATTTTGAGTTGAGGTCATCTAACAAATATCCTCAGAAAAGGTGGATTTTGGTCAGAGACAAATGGCATAGAAAATTGTCTTTCCCAGGCCTGTGAAAAATTTTAACTCTTTCCTTGGATAGATTCGAACTTCAGTTAAAGTAATAACAACAGGGCTCTCCCTGGTGGCACAGTGGTTTAAAGTACCACATTGTGAAGCTCTCTGAAGCCACTGCAGCACAAGTTCGATCCCTGGCAAGGGAGTTGAACGACATGGCATGGCAGACCTCTCCTGACCTGCCCACTTCTACCCTCAGCAGAGTATTTTGTCAATCTGCCTGTTCTGCTCCCCACTCTGTCTCTGGTGAATCCTTTCACCCTCCACACCTCTGCCTTGTGCCCCAGTTCTGTATGCATAAATAAATAAATCTTAAAAAGAAGGTAATAACAACAATAAGAAGCCAACAATAAATCATCTCGA
>NW_004567113.1:10541360-10544318 GCF_000260355.1 Condylura cristata
ACTGTGCCACAAGGGAGGGCCGGGATCTGTTTTATAGTAGAGTGGGCATGGCTTCCTGGAGAAGAAAGAAGAGAGGAAGACAAGCCCAAGAATGGCAGGTTTTCCCTTGAGCCACTGGAGCATATTGGAGCTAGTTAGAAGGCAGAAGTTTGGTGAAGAGAGTAGTGAATGTATATGTGTTGTGTATGTATGCAGTTTTGAGTCCCAGGGTAAGTTAATTAAGATTAATTAGGCAGCTTCAGGAACCATCTAGGCAGGAACTTTAGGAGAGTTAAAAGAGGTGCTAGTCAAGTCATACTCCATAGATAAGAACAGTAACTACTAAAATAACCTATGGTAGTTCAAGGGCTAAATTAACAGTGCACTCACCAGCTTCAGTTCTATTTGGGACATGTATTTTTTATAATGAGAGAATTTCTGGGACACATCCTACATTGCAGCTGCTGTTCTAGATGCTGGACAATACAGCACTAAAGTAGAAAATCATTGTAATGGAGAGATACAAACAAACAAACACTCTAGCTTATGAAGTGTTGACAATGTTTATGAATAAAATAAATAAGGAGAGTGGAGAGTGCTGAAGGTGGAGAGTATCTTGCTATATTTTAGCGTGGTCACAGAGACCATATTACATTTGACCAGAGATTTGAATAAAGTGGTAACATTTGACCAGAGATTTGAATAAAGTGAGGGCACACATAATCTGGGTATCTAAGAAAAAGCAGAGGGAATAGCAAGTCTGAAAGCCATTAAGCAGATATGTGTCGGGCTTATTAGAGTAACAGCAAGGAGGTCCTTTGGGATGATCTGGGAATGAGGAGACTGGTAGCAGATGATGCCAGGAGAGGCAGATAGCAAACTATGTAAGTGGATGTGGACCTCTGTAAGGAATTTGCCTTTTTCTAAGAAGCCAGAGGTAGATGTTAAGCAGAGAAATGGACATTTTTCAAAGGCCCCTTTTAGTTGTGTTTTGTCTTCAGGGAGGCAAAAACTGAGGAAGAGACTAACTAACTAGGTGTTTGGGATCAGAGTTGTAGCAGACGAAAGGTGACTGAATTATGTATATATAGTGAGAATAGATCAGTATTTGCACATAACATTTGCTGACAAATTGAACTGAAATGCAATAATAGAAAAGAAGAATTAATGAAACTACTACAAGGTTTTGGAAGGGTGCAACTGATATTTACTTAAAGGGAGGAAGACTTAAAGCAGGGTAGGTTTTAAGAGGAATCTAAGCATTACAATTTGAGACACCTACTAGTATATGTATGTTTCAGAAATCATTAATTTATATTTCATTGTCTATAAATTTTATCTCAAGATTTTAATTCTTTCCTATTATAGTGTATCTTAAATGAGACAGGACACTTGATCAAAGGAGTATTAATAATGTCTTTATTTTGAAGGCAAAAGTAAACAAAAGGCATTTGACTTATCTTTTTTTTGTTTGTATGAGTCAAGAACACATTTTTATTAATCTTTTCATTTCATGTGTCAAAATACTGATTGCCTTTTGAACAGCAAGATTGCAATGTTTTAGAATTAGAAAATATGAAAATTTTACATTTAATTTTCTGTGCCTAACTGGGTGCCATAATAAATTGACTTGCATAATGCTTTAAAATTTTTTGAAAAAAATTAAGATATTTTATCATAATTTCTGTATTTTTAAATCTAAATCTTTACACTTTAAAAAAAGGCACATATGTTCAAATACTTTTCATAATGCTTAAATTATAATTTGCAATTGTGCAGAAAGTCATAGATGTTACTGAAAAAAATGACCTTTTGAATGTTTAAATTCAGGTCAGCTCTCCACAGAACTATATTTTAATCAGAATTATCTTACTGAATATTTATGTTATGCTTCAGAGGATCCTTGATATTATAACAACTGATGCCTGGCATTGGCTTTTGTGTCATGGAAACTTGTATTAGAATTAGGTTAAATTGCTGTTTTATATAATCTATATTTTACAATCTAGAAACTTATTGTTGACCAGGTTAAAGTTGTGTTTGTCTGAACAGATGGGAGCAAAGGACACAATTTTTGAAGTGGAGGCAATTCCAAATGGAAGTTGGTAAAGTGAGGTAAAAACAATATGAATTGATCAATGAAGTGGGCTGCAAATAGGTAAGATAACAGAGAGAGAGCTGAGGGGCCTTGAGTGCTGAGATGAGATGCATGGATTCCATGTGGTTGTAGGCACTTAAGCACCTTCACCTGAATTATTAAGATCTAGTAAGTCAGAGGATGAACTTGAGGAGTGCAATGAGGTAGTCATGGTGATAAAAGGAGAAAAGTTTAGAAGATGCAATTTGAACTAACTGCAAGAAAAGATTTGAAGGAGTGAGTCTAGCAAAGAGGATTTTGAATCTGTCAAAATGACAGGAACCACAAACATTAAGGAGTTCAGGCATATGTCATCAAGACAGGGCAATGTACTCATCATCAACCTAATAGACTAGTGGGCTCTGATGATTTAGGTGGTTTATGTTTAAAAAGCACAGAGAGTAACACAGAATATCCATTTACATTGCATTGCAATAATTTGTTTACTTATCTTGTTTTATCTCATAGAATATGTATTTTGCTACTGCCACCTTTGGATAGCCTCCATATTTTGACATAGAATGCTCCATTTAGCCCTTTAATAAATGTTGGTAAACATTATGAAGTCAGTAGTCAAATCATTATTATAAATTAAATCCCATGTATCCTGAACTATATTAGACCCTGGGAATATAATAGCAAACAACAAGGAAGTAATTACTCCTTTCAAATAGCTTACATATACCAGAGACATATAATTATGTATAATTCATTCATTCACTCATTCAGACACTAATACAGTTTACAAAGCATAAAAAAGGGAGATGACATATAGAAACAGAGAGAGATAGGCCAATAATTTAGGTAGAACTACCAAGAAAGTCCTCTGGGAAGATATTTTT
>NW_004567113.1:10545038-10556143 GCF_000260355.1 Condylura cristata
ACTGTGCCACAAGGGAGGGCCGGGATCTGTTTTATAGTAGAGTGGGCATGGCTTCCTGGAGAAGAAAGAAGAGAGGAAGACAAGCCCAAGAATGGCAGGTTTTCCCTTGAGCCACTGGAGCATATTGGAGCTAGTTAGAAGGCAGAAGTTTGGTGAAGAGAGTAGTGAATGTATATGTGTTGTGTATGTATGCAGTTTTGAGTCCCAGGGTAAGTTAATTAAGATTAATTAGGCAGCTTCAGGAACCATCTAGGCAGGAACTTTAGGAGAGTTAAAAGAGGTGCTAGTCAAGTCATACTCCATAGATAAGAACAGTAACTACTAAAATAACCTATGGTAGTTCAAGGGCTAAATTAACAGTGCACTCACCAGCTTCAGTTCTATTTGGGACATGTATTTTTTATAATGAGAGAATTTCTGGGACACATCCTACATTGCAGCTGCTGTTCTAGATGCTGGACAATACAGCACTAAAGTAGAAAATCATTGTAATGGAGAGATACAAACAAACAAACACTCTAGCTTATGAAGTGTTGACAATGTTTATGAATAAAATAAATAAGGAGAGTGGAGAGTGCTGAAGGTGGAGAGTATCTTGCTATATTTTAGCGTGGTCACAGAGACCATATTACATTTGACCAGAGATTTGAATAAAGTGGTAACATTTGACCAGAGATTTGAATAAAGTGAGGGCACACATAATCTGGGTATCTAAGAAAAAGCAGAGGGAATAGCAAGTCTGAAAGCCATTAAGCAGATATGTGTCGGGCTTATTAGAGTAACAGCAAGGAGGTCCTTTGGGATGATCTGGGAATGAGGAGACTGGTAGCAGATGATGCCAGGAGAGGCAGATAGCAAACTATGTAAGTGGATGTGGACCTCTGTAAGGAATTTGCCTTTTTCTAAGAAGCCAGAGGTAGATGTTAAGCAGAGAAATGGACATTTTTCAAAGGCCCCTTTTAGTTGTGTTTTGTCTTCAGGGAGGCAAAAACTGAGGAAGAGACTAACTAACTAGGTGTTTGGGATCAGAGTTGTAGCAGACGAAAGGTGACTGAATTATGTATATATAGTGAGAATAGATCAGTATTTGCACATAACATTTGCTGACAAATTGAACTGAAATGCAATAATAGAAAAGAAGAATTAATGAAACTACTACAAGGTTTTGGAAGGGTGCAACTGATATTTACTTAAAGGGAGGAAGACTTAAAGCAGGGTAGGTTTTAAGAGGAATCTAAGCATTACAATTTGAGACACCTACTAGACATGTAAGTGGTGATGGGGGTTAAAATACTGATTCTTGACCTTAAAGTAAAATCCTCACTCTACATACAAACTTGGGAGTCATCACTATTAGGTGATATTTAAAGAAGAGATAAAATGAGCTAGGTCGGGGAAGGAAAGAATTAGAGAAAGATCTGAGAACTAAGTTCTGGGTATTTTAGCACTTGGAGGTCATGGGTTGAAAGATTGAGAAAACAGGATGAGAACTAAGAAACCAATGAAGAAATTATTTCAAGAAAGAAAGAATGGAAAATGTTTTAAGTAGTATTGACAAGTTAAGTACTTTGGTGATCTGAAACTTTATCATTGAATTAGGCAACATGGAAGTCATCAACATTTGACAAAAGTTGTTTGATGGGTGGTAACGGCAAAGATCTAATTAGTATGGGTTTCAGAGAGAAAAGGAAATTGTTATTTACAGATAACAAATGTAGATTTTCAGGGAGTTTTGCTGTGTGAAAGAAGCAGAATTGGGTTGGTTGTCAAGAAGCACATGGTTCAATAGACTTGTCCTGTTTTTAAGATGACTGACACTAACACACATTTTTATGAGGGTGAAAATGATTCATCAGAGCTGAGAACTGTTAATAGAAAGGCCTTTGAGTAAATGAGAGCATACTAGATCAACTTTTAGAGATACCAAGAAGGGTTGGCAATGATCTGAGCAGCAACACTACTTGCAGTGTAGCAGGAGAGGCAGAGAGAATAGGTAAGAAAGAACAGGTGATGAAAGCAAGGTAGGACTTTGTTACATTTGCTTTCTTGAATTTTAAGAGGTAGTGGAATAGAAAGCATTTTCAGATATTTCAAGGAGAGTGAGAAGGAGCAAGAAAATCACCATGGCAGGCTAGGCATTGTATATTTAAGAAAAGAATTATGGATTCTTTCTAGCAATGCTGAGTAATGTGAGCTCATTTGAGTTGAGATTAATCATTTTCTACTACAGTGTTTATTTATTTGTTCAGATTTTGGCAAGAATAACTAGAAGGTTATGCTTAGCAAGGACCAAGATTTCTCCATACAGATATCATGCCTGATGTGTTTTTCCTATTTCAGTAAATGGAAACTCCAACCTACTCTTGGAGCCATTATTGATTCCCCTCTTCTTTTACACTCCAAATCCTATGAGAGCGACATGGTAGTGTTGGACCATGGATGAGATGCTGAATAAAGGGAAACGCAGCATTTTGGGGAGAGTGGGGGAAGCTGGAAATGAAAAGTCATAGTGGAATAAATTGGAGCTCCTTTTTTAAGGTTGTAAAGTACTGCATGAGTGATTTAGAGCAAAAGGGAATATTTTAAATTGAAATTTAGAATGTAGCAATTATTGATAATAGTTTAATCTTGAGAGTAAATCATGTGAGATTGGTGGTAGGAATGTCATTGGTGTGAATATCACAGAACTGAAAGGACAGCATATTTGCTGGTGCATGTTGAAGTCACTGAGATTTATGACAGGACAGTGGAAGAAACTAAGACACCAAGTTAGGTGTTAAGGCCATTAATAAACAAATGAAAGTGACTGAGAGGTAGATTCTTCATATCAACAAAATAATGGTGAGATCTCATGAAAGAAGATTTAGGATTTTGAAGATTAAGGAGAAACTGTTTGTAAAGGGCATTGGAGATGAAGGATCAGACTAACTACTTGAAGCCTCTGAGACATATGAGGTATGAAAGGAATTAGAGCTACCACTTGAGATCACTTGTAAGGGGAAAACAGATGTCAGCTACAGTAAGAAAGTGAAAGTAATTGGAGGTTGCAGCTGGAGGAGGTCATTGCTGAAAGACTTTAAATTCCAGATGGCAAGGGTGGAAGGGTGTAGGAAAATGGGGACAGATTAAGGCTTGTCTAGATCTGTGTGGGAACAGGCCTCCCTGAGAGAAAGGATAATTGGTAGTTAGGAGAATGGAAGCATAAAGGCAAAATGGGGTTAGTCCTGCAAGGTTCAAAGCAAGTGATAATTGAAGACTTCCAAGTGACTGACTTCTTCCTGGAGGGGCGACATAGTTCATAGGCCTACCCAGAGAATTAAGATTTTGCAACAGCTCACAATATTGGGAAGGAAGAAAATGATTTATGGTGGGTATAACTACATTTATGTGACTCTTGATGCAGGTGTTTTGTCAGAATTTTTCTTTTATCTAACTAAAAATTAAAATTGGGTATTTTTATTTTTACAGAAGCAAATTAAAACATTTGTGGGAGAATATATGCTAAAATCGTACCTTCTATGAGCTTTTTCATTCAGGCATCATTTATTTCGGAGCTGTTAATCCAAAGAATGCATGCACTTACATTTGAATTACACACCTGTTGATCTAATTCATTGAATACTTCAGCCTAGAAGCTTGTGTTTAGAGGCCAAAATGGTCCATGAAACGTGGTTTTTCAAATAAATACAAACTTTGATATAAAGAATGTGCAGTATATAAATATGAATGCATACTACTGAAGATCATTTTAATGAGGGTTGAATTTTGTAATCTGTTAATATACATACCTTTTTACATAAGGTAGGAACAGTTATTACTTTCATGTTACAACTCATGAAACTGAAGCTCTGAGTTTTAAAAATCTCACCAAAGGTTGTACAGCCATTAAGTGGTAGGTTAGTGTTTGAAAGCCAGGGATTGACCTCGAGCACAAATCTTATTACTGTGCTATATTATTTCACATATCATGGGAGCTCTCAGCTCTTTACCTGTAAAAGCTGGGCATCACCTTCCATTTGCCAGGTATCCCCCTTCTTTTTCCCTGTTGTTCCTTACCCCTTGCAAACATCTCAGAGAAATTGTGATTTTTCTCACATTCTCTTGAACCAATGTGCCCACTCAATTTAGAGCATTTCTGCCAATTCTTCCTTTTTCAGTTTTACCTTCTTCTCCGTATTCTAGTTATGACGCAGCCTTATTGTCACATGTAAAACATCTGATGTTTGTGTTAAAAGTTCTGTCCTTTGCTGCACAGAAAGTCACCAGTTCTCAAATTCAGAGCTGGCCTGGAGCTCATGTAGAAGGGGTAATGAACTTTGGCCTGACTCTGGGTGGCATATTGTCACCTTGACACCAAAAGAGCGCTGATTGTGACAGCATTTCAAAAACATCTCTTGAAAATAGTTTTTCTGCAGCTTTGTCTCTAGAATATGTCTCCATTTACTCTCCAGATATCCTAATGGGCTTACCCTGAGAAGCTGAGCATTTGATTCTTTTCATTCTGAAGGAGAATTTAGTGCCCTTGTCCCAGAAACAAAACAGAATGATATGAAAAACCTGGATATGTTTCTTTCTCTGTCACCAAAGCCAGTGCATTTCAAATCATGTCACCCATAAATGCCACACCCTGGCAGGCCATCTTTGGGTTTAGTAGGGACTTTGAATCTACACACTTTACTTCAGAAACTTTTTATTGAGCCGGTTGGGTAAAGAATGGTTCTGAGCACACTTGGAATCTGTGTTTATTGTGTGACCCTCAAGAATTAAGAGAAAGGATCATTTTATCAGAAAGAAGCAATTTCAGCAATTCTATTCAAGTTTGCAAGAGCTAGGTTCAGGGCCAGCTTTAAACACTAATGTGAATTGCTTGATGTTTGTCTTGAGTATTTCCAGCTTCTTTCTCATCCAATCACTTCTTTCCTTAGTATAGTTCTTTATTAGAGTCAGAATCAGGAAAAAAAATAATTATGAATTATGAACTGAAGTTTCATGCCTTTTAGCATTTTAAACTTAATTTTAATTATGAAATGATAGACTTCTTTAATTGCAAAGAATGTCATACAACACTAAGGGATATTAGAAAGAATTTAAAAGGTCTTCTCTGGAATCCTTAATATCACAACTCACTCATAGTAAATCTGAATTTAGGGCTGACTCAATTCATAAAGCTAATTAAAGATTTTTTCCTAATGCATACTGAAAAGTGAAACAGAAGTGTTTTGTCTCTTCTTGCCCTTGTGTGGTGTGAAGCTCATTTGCTTTGGAAAGTTTGGACTCTGTGTTTGCACTTTGAAAGATCACATTCTTAATTTGGACTGGCAACTGTTTCCAAATATCTTGGCAACTTTACAAAAGGTAGCTATAATGTTAAAGGGAAATCACATACTGTGAAGGCTGCCATCCTATTTTGCACTGATGGAGGGAAAATGAAATAAAGATGGTGTTTTTTCATTAACTTTAAATTTCAAAATTAAAATACTTAATTATAAGCAAAAAATAAAAATCTTGAACACAAAAGTTATCTGCTTTTTTATATCTGTAAAAAGTTTTCTTTCATTTTTATACAAAACCATGATAATGTTCATTTGATATTATGAGTTTATATGAGAGAAATAAGAAGCTCAAGATTTCTACAGCTAAACAGAATTTTAAAATTTTAAAATTTCTTGATATAACCAAATGTACCTTTGAAAATGATTCCTCAGTGGGAAAGTGTTTTGAAATAGCTCTTGGGTTCTAACTATACTGTTAGTAATACTATAATCTATCATTTTCCCCAGCATACATTATATGCCAAACATCAGTATGCATCTTCTTTAGTGTTTATTAAAACCTTGGGGGATGGGTCCTGCTCTTCCAAATTGATAGAAGAAATCAGAAGTTTAGATAGTTTCATTGATAAGTTCAGGTCCTAGCAAAGCATTAAAATTGAAATTTAAACCCTTGTCTGTCTGAGCCTACAGCTTTTGCTTTTTCAGTATTGTATCTCAAAAGCAAAAATTCATTCTGTTTGCTATGATGGCATACAGTGGCCATGGCTGTGAGGACAGGGGGCAATTCATTTGGATCAAAATATAGCAAGGACATGGGAAGTCAGGTAAGTTAGCATCAAGGTCAAGAGATCTAGGTAGATTAGATCAAGTTTGGAAAGTAGTTGCAATGAAGGTGGGTTATGACTGTTGATTGAACCAAGTAGGAATAGGAACATATATTACAAAAGATTTGAAAAATTGCAGAAGCAAAGATATTTTAGTCAGAGTCCTATAATCTCACATTTGATGGTTGAGGGGTATTTGAGGATATGACCCATTGAAAGATGCAGAGAGGGAGTAGAGAAATAAAAAAGCATAGTGTCATCTTCGAGGAAAGTAACATCAGGGAGCTATTATATTTCACTGATAACCTGACTGGGTGAGGGAATAGTAGTTCCTGAAGCCTGGAGATGACAGTGGATGAGGTCACGTTATTGTAGCTGTCACCTATATAGTCACCCTGATGTCCACAAGGAGGGAATTGGAGGAACAAATGTCTCAACCTCCTGCCCCATCCTTCCTTCAACCTCTTCTGGTGCCCTTAGTGACTCATTAGGACCACTGAGGGCAAGACAGTCTTGATGCCTTCCATGGAGAATGTAGCCTTCCATGGAGAATGTCAGCCTTCTGGACACAGTACTGATTGGAGAGAGTTGGAGAGGCAATCTGGAGGTACAAGTGTAAGTTACACTGCCTAAGATGTCAGGCAGAGCATTAAAAATTTGATTCAAAATGAAGGAGATACAAGAACTGGGACAGTTGGAAAGCTGGGTTAAATCAAATGAGACTTCAAAACTGAGACTGACTTCTTTTTCTCTACTTATTGGTGAGAATCATTCACTCATTTATTCATTCAAACACTCATTTATTCATTAATGAAATCATTCCCTCAACAAAACATTTTTCCATTTCCACCCTATGCTAGGCATGTGCTATTATACTAGATACAATAGGCAGTTTGAGCTCAATCATGGAGTACCCTAGAAAGGGTAACCAGAAATATCTTCCCGGTGAGTTAATTTATTATTTATGTACCATTCTGTTACCTACTAATACTCTAAACTCTGATGGCAATGTCAAAGATATTTTTAGATTCTATTAAATAATTATGTCCACAAGATTACCAGAAGTCACATGTGGCATCTAATTCATCTAAAAGGACATTTGACAGGAACCACAGTTGACCGGCAGGGTAGTATCAGATATTGTATTTGTAAGGGACTAGCCCTCACATAGTCCATGCTGAACCTGTGGCAGTCCAAGAGATATGCATTTTGATTCATGAAATGGGAATCTGAAAGAATGGATCCTCAGATGGAGCAGTTATGAAAGGTCCTCCAGTTTAAATTTTCATATCCCACCACAGTCAATACCTCTATGACAAATCCGTAGGACTTCCACTATCTCGATGAAAGGGAGATTATACGATTGTAAAGTTTTGCTGTTTCCCTCAAGACATTTATTCAAAGTTTATTTCCTACCCTCTATGCAATTAACCAGGAGAGATTATTTTTGCCACAAGCCATGCTTGTGGAATACTACTGATGCAGTTTACTACCTCCTTTATCAGGTTGCTAAGGGAACAGATCTAGAAAGTGAATTGAATGTCAAATTCAAAGGAAGAAAGGAGAAAGATTTTGTTAACCCTTTACCTACATATATCCTGTTTCTAATTAGCATTTGCTGGATCAAATAGAATAGAGAAAGACATGAAAAGGACATGGAAGAGTTAAAGTTCCTAACTGAGCTAAGGTTTATAACATCAAAAGACAAATTTAGCTTTTGTTACAAAAGGGAAGACCATATTCCATTTTGCACCAACAAATGATTTTAAATAGTAATTGAACTAATAGTCTCTTCCAAAGAGATGGAACATAATGTGATGAATAGCTGTGGAAACGATTATTATAGGAAGGACAATAAGCTAGATCCAGGTAGCCTTTAGAATTCACTGGTATCTTTATAGCTGGATTGTAAGGGATAAGAACATTAAAAAGATGCTGTCTTTTTCTGTGTTTTAAAAATGTATTGGCATGGCTATATATATGTGTAACTTGAGACAATTCTTAGAGGTTAATTGCCTTTCCTGTGTTGTCCTGTGGCATAATGTATTTCTCTTGTGTTGCATTGTAATATTTTTATAAAAAGTCTTATTGAACAGTAAACCCTGTGAGAATGATAGTCATGTCTGCCTGATCACAGTATCAGCAGCATCTTGCTCAGTGTCCTGTGTAGTAAATACTCAAATTTTATCGAATGGATGGATAAATAAATGAAAGATGTAATTACAATGCATACTATAATGCTTTCAAACTTAGTACAAAAGTTTCTTTGTTAAGTGGTATTAAGTCTTGACTTTCATATATATATTAGCCACCTATCTCCTTTTATGGAAGTCATGTGAGGAGTGACATATGAAGATTACTAATGATATTAATTATTAAAGAATGAAGAAAGTGTTGTTTATGCTATATATTTTGTCGTTGTTGAAGTAGCAGTTTAGAGCACTGTAGCTGAGTCAGAGGTATAGGTCCATACCTCCTTAGATGAACTATCTCCTGGGTGAGGAGATAATAGTTCCTAAAGTGTGGAGATGACAGAAGATGAGGTCATTCACCTGTATAGTCACTCTGATGCAGCGCACAAGGCTGGACGGGACGACATCCTACACCATGTACTACTGTCAATACGCACCATAAGCATCCATAATTTTCCAGCAAGTTCATTGGATTCCCTTCCCTTTTTGACTTCACCCCCATTCTCCCTTCTATTAGCCTCTGCTTGGTTTAGTTTAGTTTGCTCCATTGTTTATTATTTTCTATATTTCTCATGAGTGAAATCATATATTTGTCTTTTTCCTTCTAACTTAGTTTGCTTTGTATGACACCCTCTAGTTCTATCTACATTGATGCAAATGGCAAGATTTCATCATTATAATTTTTTAATAGAGAATACTAATTCTTTTTTAAAGATTTATTTATTTATGCATATAGAACTGTGGTACAGACCACAGGTGCAGGGATGGTGAGAGGATTCACCAGAGACAGAGGAGCAGAACAAGCAGATCGACAAAGTACACTGCTGAGGGGAGCAGCAGACGAGACAGGAGAGGTCTGCCACACCATGTGGATCACCTCCGGGTTGGGGGATGGAATGCCCACTGAGGCAGATGTGGCCAGCTTGCGGTGCTGCATCCTAACCCATTGCACCACCAGGGAGGTCCCTCTTCTTTTTTTCATTTTAATAGCTGAGTAGTATTCCATTGTGTAGTTACACAACATTTTCTTAATCCACTTATCTGTCATTGGGTTCTTAGGTTGTTTCTGTAACTTGACTGTTGTCAATAGAGCTCAATACAGATAGTTTCAGAGTCTAGACATTTCCACTATGGAAAATGTTTGCCAGACTGCCTAAGAGGTCTTCCCTGAATATCAGTGGACTTTAGTATTATCTTCAAAGTCCCTACAGAGTCATTATTAAGACTCAGTATTGAAATTCAATTCAATGGATTCACTAGAAGGAAATATTTTCTCTTAGACTATTTCAGGAGAGGTTACAATACAAATCTTAAGTAAAGAAATATTAATTAAGTTTTATTAGTATACTGGACTAATTTATTATCTTACACTTGATAGTGTCATAAAATCTACAAAGTCATGTTTTCATGTGTTATTTTAATAACAGTCCCTACTTTGTTATTTTTAATTTCTATTAGAGTAATATTTTTATAACATTCTGTATATATCAGGTCTACAGCATTACAACATTTGCATGTTCAATATTATGTTCACTGCCAAATTCTAGCTTCCATTCTTTAGCATACAATTTGTTCTTTCTGCTCAATTTACCCACCACTCCCTCTTCCCTTCTGGTTATCATTATTTTGTTCTTAGAGTCTAAGAGTTTGTCTGTTCATTAGTTTTGTTTCTTTATGTTCCACATTTGAGTGAAATCATGCACAGTCTTTGTCCATCTAGCTTTTTTTTTAATAAGTAATATCATAGTTTATTTTTACATAATTTTGTGCATTTTTCCATTTCAGTTGTAATCCCAATGGGCTTCACATCACCAAATCACACATGTGCCGTCACCATAGTCCAGTGCTTTTCCCTCCCCCCACTGTTTTTGATCCCATTCCTCACTCTACCCCATAAAATGTCTCTGGTATATAGCTGTTAATTATTATTGTAATTTTTCTCCCCTGTTCCATTATACTCTTGCTATGAGTGAAACCATCTGGTATTTTTCCTTTTCTTTCTAGCTTATTTCACTAATCATGATGTTTTGAGCTCCATCCATGTTTCTGCAAAAGGCATGTGTTACTTTTTTTGGTTGCTAAATAATATTCCATTGTGTATATGGACCACATCTTTTTAATCTAATCATCTACTTTTGGGCCATCTAGCTTTTTTAATTTAGCACAAAACCACCTAGGTATGTTTTTACAAATGGCAGGATTTCATTGTATGTTTCTATAGTTTAAGAGTTGCCTATTGTTTATACTATATTGTCTCTGTCTATGAATCTATTGATGGACTCATAAATTGTTTCCAACTCTTGACTAATTAATAGTGCAGTCCATAGAGAGTACACATATCTGTTTGAGTTATTTTTGTCATTTTTTGGATGAATGTACAGAAGTGGGATAGCTAGAAAGTATGGAATTTTTGTTTTTACTTTTTTGAGGATTCTCCACAATTTCCATAAGGGCTGTGTCAATTTATCTTCCCACTAACAATTTACATTCAAGATTCTTTTCTTACTTATTGAAAACACATTTTCCATGTGAAACTCCAATTTTATAAATAGCAAGACCTTAAAAGACGATGTAGACTCTGGAATAAAACAACCTGGATTTAAAACATGACTGCTAGTCACAGATGGTGATCATGATAATTTACATTACTGCTGTGTTCATTCATTTGGAGCCTGAGGGCATGTTGGCACCTGCCTTACACAGTTTATCAGGAGGGTGAATGGCAAATAATAAGCACTTAGCTAAATTTATTAGATAATAATTATCTTTTAATGATTTTTAATTATAGATGCAAATAGCTTGGTTGTGTTTTTTTT
>NW_004567113.1:10556463-10590522 GCF_000260355.1 Condylura cristata
CCATGCGGTCACTTCCGGGGCAGGCGGGAATCGAACTCATGCGGAAGGGGCTTTAGTTTCTCAGTGCAGTGCTTTAACCCGCTGCGCCACCAGGGAGGGCTGGTGTTTTTTTTAAATTTTATGTGCATATATTTATAGGAGAAAATTCAGTGTACAAGTCACTAATTATGTGAAGATTATTTAAAATTATAGAAAATGTATCAATGAGGACAGAGAACAGAGGCTTCCTTGACTTACCTATAAATATCTCACTTTCATGCTGTTAGAATTATAAATATCTTGAATACTTCCTCATTACCTAAAATATACATTCATTTCCCACATCTATAGTGTCATTCACCTCTACAAGGTACTAAGTATATACACAATATACCTAGAAATGGTACTTTATGGACATGCACAAATTCAGGTCTACGTTAGAGCCATATTATTCAATATCCAGGTTGGATAAATATATATTAGGAAGCTTAGGAAGAGAAGTTGTGTAAGCTGAGTTTGATTTTTCTGTGTGAACTCATTAAGTGTAGATATTTATAGATAAGTTATATTTAGGGATCTAGAATTCAGGGGAAAATTGTGCTAAGGGTACTGATATTTCACAACTAACACAAAGGAAGTAGTTCAGATCAAAACAGTGGCTTCAGTCTCCCAGGTAGTATATAAAGAAAGAGTTTATGGAAGGTAACTTAGGAAGACAAAAGTGTTGTTATTATTCCGAGACGTTTGCAAAGAAATGGAGAAAAAAAAAGTAAAGAGTCAAGAAAGAAGCCAAGGAAATTAGAAACCAAGAATTAGTATTCTGACAATTAATTTACATGTTACTTTGTGTGAGATGTTGAAGTAAACCAGTGAATACAACAGATAAACTTATTTGCTATTGGAGACAGACAAAATTATAAATAGATAAATACTATATTTTGTTAAAACTTGATAAATACAATAAAATATAATAAAAATATGTGAGAAAGACTGAGAGAGCATAAGATTTTTAATTGGGTAGTCTGAGTAGATGGAGATGGTGACAGTGAGCAGATGTGAAGGACATATAGAGAGAAAGATTTAATTTCCAAAAAGATTTATATATTTCTCAAGTCTACATGTTTCAAGAGGGTTAGCTAAGTTATTAACTGAAAAAATTCCATTTTATTTTTGCAATGTGGAGTCAATATTAACCTGGAAAAAAGCAAATTTGGTCGTATGTGGATCAAGGTTGAAATCAGATTGTGTTTAGAAGATGAGAAAATGGAAGGGGAGGAAGGAAAGACAGCAAATATGAACTTGTCATTCCACCTGTATACTTATGAAGAGAAAAGAAAAGATCCATAGTATCTAGAGCCAAAGATTAATAAAAATTTTATTCCATTTTATAAGTAGATGGGAAAGACTTGCATTAATCGTAGATGAGGTATGTGTGCATGGGAAAAGTAGCCAGCATTGATCTAATTGGATGTTTCTGCTGGAGGAGGTTGATTTATAGGAGGGAGTGAGGACTTGAGGACTTGGAAGTTGGGGGTGGGATGGGGTGCAGAGAAAATGGGATGTAAATGAAGACAGCTCTTCCACTGTGGAAAAAAAACAGATAAGGAAATATTGAATAGTTTCTAAATAATTTAGTGTAGGAGGAGACAAATGATGACTTTCATTTTCTCTGTCAAGTAAGGAATTAAGGCTATTTGTTAAAATGATAAAGTAGGTAATGATGATAGAAGGCTTAAGCAATTTCACATAAACACTTAGGACAAAGAATAAGAAAATAACTAGGACTTGCAGAACACTTTGAGGGTCTGATCAAATCTGAATTTTTTTCATAGCATTCATTTTTGTGATTGTAAAGTCCACCTTTTCTTTATAGTGCTTTTTGGAATGAAAAGAGGAATGAATGGACAGCTGAACTAATTCATGTCTGACTGGTACATGTGATTAATTAACTGAGAGAATGGATGTTAAGTGTCTTTGATTTGAAGGAATTTGAAAAGATACATAGATTAGTCATAGAAAAAAAGAGTATGAATAGGAATGGGCTGATTGATGAATTGGAACCAAATGGAGAGTTCAAAGGGCAATGGGAGAAGTAGAGTGGGTGAAAAGTAACTGGAGACAGGAAATGATGTGGTTCAATGAATTTGACATTGGAGCTTGAACTTCAAAATAGGGGACAGTTCTGGGAGATACAAGAGGCCATGGTATGCATGTAAAAGTCAAGTGGAGTGAGTAGTAAATAGAACTGTAGGCTAAGAGCTGTGAGACAATGTGTAGACTGGTCAGCCCCATGGGAATTAAATACACCCGCCAAGATGGCAGGGGTTACAAAAGAGTTGTGAGCCAGGTATGAAATAGTGGAAAATTGTAATGAGGAAGAAAAGAGGGAGGCAATAAATGGATCACATGAGCCCCAAAGGAAGATTTCATGGTAAGACATTCAGTGAGAGTCAAGAAGACTAACTAAGAAATTCACTCTCCTTGGATATGATATTTAGTATTTGCCTTTTTTTTTAGTAGAAAAATAAGCTTCAATATATCAGGTTTGTCATTTTCTCATGACCCAACCAAACTGATTCCTTAATTAGTCAGGTTTTGCTTCGTTCAGCTACAGCTACACTTTTTTGAATGAGAACATATCTTGAGAAAATAAATCATTATTAGGAATTAATAAAAAGCTAGTTTCAAACTCATGTACGGTTGAAGATGTAGCCATGCTAGTATTCTATATATTTTTTACATTCACTTCTTTAAAATGATTCTGTGAGAAATGATATGATAAAGACAGAAGAATTGAGAAACCAGCTAGTTAATTATAAAATATCTAGTGCAATGATTAAAGTGGAATGTAATACATAAAACTTCAAATATCCAGTGATATTAATGTGAAAAGAAGTATGATTTTAGGGTTTCCCTGGTGATGCAAAGCGTTAAGTTTCAGCACTATCAAACTATTGCCAGTCACTGCAACACAAGTTACAACTATTGCCAGTAACTTTCAGCAGAAGTTCAATCCCAGGTCAGGGAGGTGACCCACATGGTGTGGCAGACCTTTCCTGTCTCACCTGCTGCTCCCCTCAGCAGCATATTTCAGTGGATCCACCTGTTCTGCTTCCTATTCTGTCTCTGGTGAATCTTGTCATACTCCCCACCCCCACCTCCACCCCTCTGGCCTACACTCCAGTTTTTATATGCATAAATAAATATAAATAATTTATAATAAAAGAAGTATGATTTTAGGTTACTTAAATATGGCTATTTTCTCAGGAATAAACTAGATTCTTATAAATAATTTGAAATATTCTATTTGCAATATACCATTTCTATGAAAGTATGAAAAACACATTTTTCTGTAATTTTAATGGAACTCTCAGTTCTTGGAATAAGTACAACAGAAACATAATGTTGGTAATTTTGATCAATTTCAACCAACAGCATTTAAGGAATGGAAACTTTTACAACATGACTTTGTAGCCCTGATTTTCTCCTTGTAACTATTTGTAAGTTGTTGACTGTGGGCAATTATAATAAATAGACCAATTTTAGCTAGATGTATATTTCCACTCTACTCTGAAGAGAATATGCAAGCTACCCACTTATTTATGCGCTATGGAAAAGGCACTGATTCAGTCTGTTTTTAAATGCGGGTGATTAGTTGATTGTGCAGATAAAAGCCATTGAGAATATTGTTATACAAAACATGATAAAAGTTACTTGTGCGGAAGAATGGGAACACATCTTGGCTTTAATGTATCCTTGTTACATGTGAGTTTCCTAAATATAGAAGCTTTTGTCTGGAGCTTATAAATGTTTAATTGAGCAGCACTACACCTGTCTCATTCCTTGCTTACCTCCGTTACCACTTCTCTTCTCCAGTCTCTTTCATTACATATATTTTTCAATTGAATAATTATACATTAAGAACTAAGTGCATGCCAAATACTCTTTGGTGCTGTGAATACAAAGGGAAATATACTCTCCATCCTTAGCCTGTATTCCACTGGGAGAAAAATTCAGATAAAGAGATACTTAATATTATACTAAAGCAGTTTCTCAATCTCAAGGCAACACTGGGTTATCCAAGAAATATATTTGGTTTATGTGTGGGGATTTAACAAAGTAGAAAAATTACCCACATCTCTTCCTACAGAAAAACACAATTTGATAAATTGTGTAGGATTTTACAATAAAAAAAATTAGAGACTGTGACTTTTTTTTTAAAATTTTATTTATTTATTCATACAGAACTGGGGTACAGGCCAGAAATGCGGAGGATGAGAGGATTCACCAGGGACAGAGTGGGGAGCAGAACAAGCAGATCGACGAAGTACACTGCTGAGGGGTGCAGTGGGTGGGTCAGAAGAGGTCTGCCACGCCATGTGGTCACCTCTGGGGCAGGCGGGGATCGATCTCATGCAGGTGGCTTAAGCTTCTGAGTGCAGTGCTTTAACCTGCTTCGCCACCAGGGAGGGCCGAGACCTAGATATCACTAGAAATGAGAAATTTGTCATTCAAGATGAGATAATAGTTTGAATTAGGTACACAGGAAAGGTCTCCAAAGTCCCTTGGTAGTATATGAGAGTGCTTGTAGAGGAAAATGTATTATCAGGGCAGCATATTTGCATGGAGAAAACAATGAATCTCTTCCATAGAGAAATTCCCCCACTGTCTTTGTGCCCTATCTTAAAAATGTACACCAAGAACCCTCCCCGGTGGTGCATGGGGTTAAAACACAGCACTATGAAGCTCTCCACAGCCACTGCAGTGTGAGTTTGATCCCTAACCAGGGAGGTGACCCACATGACGTGGCAGATCTCTCCTGTCTCACTCACTGCTCCCCTCAGCAGTGTACTTCTTTGATTTGTCTGTTCTGCCCCCCACTCTATCTCTGGTGAATCCTCTCACCCCCATACCTCTAGTCTGTACCCTAGTTCTTGTATGGATAATAAATAAATTAAAAAAAAAAAGTATACCAAGGAGGATAACAGCAGGAATGAGAGAGACCATAGACAGGTAATCTTCATATTAAATTCCACTCATACTCGTCATTCATTGACACCAGGAGACACATTTTTTAAAACTCTGTACATTTTAAAAGCAGGTGTATTTATGTTGGCCCAAGACAGAATTGTTATTAGTAGAGTGGAGAGTAAGTAGAGTGGAGAGTAGTAATAGCCCAGCCACCAATGAATCAGAATTCTCCATTTCCTTACTCTTCACCCACCCCCTCCTCTAGCCTACTTAAGTTTACATTTTTGCCTTTTCTTTTCTTTTTTTTTTTTTAAAGCAAGACTCGATCATTATTTTTCTTTAGATAATAGGATTCCCAGACTATGTTACTCTGATTAAGCATATTGGTCACTCTGGTGATGTAAAGTGCGTGCTATTTTTGCAAAGGAAGTACATTTGAAAGTTAGCTAATCTTATTTTAAAAAAGTGTGTTCTTCTGAAGAACACAAAGACACTAATTCAAAAGGAAATTTTGCTCCCATATTTACTGCATCTTTAATAATAACAAAACTTGTCACTAACCCACTGAGGGGCGTGCTGACCACTACTTTCGCCCGAATGTAGGAGACTCAGAGCTGCCCAAAGGTGAAATAGGAGTCTAGAGTCTGTTTATTAGGATGACCCATGAGTCTATATATGGTCTGACATCCTTGTAGGTGGAGAAAAACAGGAAGTGTATCCGACTTGGGGGTGGGGTGCATGTTTGTACAGGGCCTGCTGGCTTCTTGCAGTTTTTCTGCTAAAAACAAGGGAGGGGGCTACAGCTGTTTGCAGGACAGAGTGCAGTGTGCTCTGCTGGCTTGTTTGTTGGCCTTACTGGGGAATGTGCTCACCCATGCACAGCAATCAGCCAGGGTGGACAGGTGCACTTGAGGTCCTGTTGAGTTAGCCACACAAATTATGACAATAATCTTAGTGTCCAAAGAAAGATATGTAGATCAAGAAGATGTAGGTATGCACAATGGAATGCTACTCAGTGATCATTTAAACAAACAAATACAACAATACCAATCCATGACATTTGTGGCAACATGGATATATCAGAAAGCATTACTATAAGGCAGAGAAACCAAAGAAACTAAAACTGAGCTTTGAAAACTGACCATAGAACTGAAGCATCCAGATGGGCAGATGGTGAAGAGAGATCAGGGGAGGAGAGAGAACAGTGGGCTGTGGTGGAGGACTTTGGGTGCTTTGGTGGTGCGTGTGTTATGTACCTGAAGGAGGGATCCTATACTTCTAAAACACTAACAAGGATGTAAACCAATAATTGTACATGGAGTAAAAAAATTTTTAAAAATATTTGACATTCATAAATTGATTAACTGACAGAGACCTGCAGAGGTATTCTCCTCTTCATTTGGTTAGGGAAAATAAAGTCAGTAAAAACTTAAAAGGTGTGTTTATGACAAGGGTTTCGTGCTTTCTTAGAATATTGACAAGAACACACTGTTTATTTTAAGTCTTTTAATAGAGATATTTTATTTAGCATTGAGATAGAGATTGTTAACTTTCTTCAATGACTTGAAGAAGCAGGATGGCAGGATTTTTTTTTTTTTTATATATATAGGAGCAACTATTTGTTGTGTTGAGCAATTCCTTCACTTCTCTGGGTTGCTCCCTGAAGTTATATTTCAGTGAGAAAATTATGGGCCACTTGGTTCAAAACAACACTTTAACTGCATGATTGAGCTTATTTCTTCCCAGCTATGATTTGAACAGTACAGGATTGGTCACAAAGGAAAAATAATAGTTTTCTCCTATAGTCAATCTGTCATGTCCCCTGGCTGTGTTGTGGCTCAGGACCATTGGTGAAATTAATCAGCTTGATTCTTGGAGAGCATGTTTCCTTGACACTAGCTCATTGTTAAGGCTCCAGGAAGCAGTGTCTATGCTTGTTTATAGCAATGGCTAGTTCCAGAAGGTGTGTGATTTCCTTTCTCTTCTTTTTCTTTGCAGTTTTCTCTAGTCTGTAATAAAGATATTTAAAGAAAGTCAGGAAATGTTAAATAACACCACTATGAAATTTTAGACATAATTTAATTAAATTTTTTAGAAGCAACTTGATTTTTTAAGTTCAGAGTTGGGTAAATGGTGCTACTACCTACTTTTTGACTCCACAGCTCTTTAGACTTTCACTCAATATTAATAGCAGAAGTAAAGTTCAACAGGAATAAGCTATTTTTATGCTATCAACTTGAGCCCTTAGAACGTCTGTCTGCTAGTGTCATTTAAAATAGAGTGGAGCTTATCTGTCTGGATGTTATAAGCCCTCTGATGTGGGTGTTTAAGACGGTCACAAGTATAGTACAAAGGACCATCTTGAAATAAGCTTCTAGCCTTAGGGATTGTTGGAGGGAAAGGTGAACCTCAAAACTCGTTATAGATTAGATAAATATAGCTAATCTGCAAACACAGAACCTTAAAAGAGTAACCGCCCTGTAAAATTTTTGAATATCAGCATTCCTGGAGTCCAGCTGAAAATTTACTCCAGGAAGACCTTAAAAGATCATTTAGTTAATCTTTTGGACACAAACCAATTGAGAGAAATAGCATTGGTGTTCTTTCTGGATGACCTATTTTTGTGTACTTGTGATCACCCTCATTTTATGTGATTCCTCCTTAACAGGAGGGTGTTTTTTTTGTTTTTGTTTTTTTTTTTTTTTTTTTGTAGAACAGTAACTTAAAATCATTATTAAACATTCTCATTGTGGTTGTAGCACATACAAGACGTAAGTCTGTTGAGGCATCATTATGTAATCACGAGACATTTTTGTTCTGCACACTCAGGATAAACATCTTGATTGAAGTTGCCATTAGGATGCCTAGCTGGTCTAAAAATCTATCATTAAAAACTTTCAAAAGGCTATTTAATATGGGATTCAAGACAATAAAATATTTGTTATCAATGGTCACATTTACTACATGGGTCAAAAGACTAGACTCTCTGTGCTGGGTTAATGCCACTTGAAGATGCAGGCAGACTTGGTTCTCACTGATTTAAATAATGTCCAGTTCTTCTCCTCTCTTTTTTTCTCCTGCTGCTATAAAAGATTTTTAAAAATTCTCTTTCCAGGATCCTTGCTAAATGGCTTGGCCATGTTACATGTTTCTGCCCAGTAGCTCACTGCTGAGAAAATGTCTAGCAAAATTTCATTTTCTAAGTTAATAAGCATCAATTTGATGGGCCCTGATCTACCTGTACTTCTTTTTAATGGTAACTGTGTGATAACTAGAGTTACAACAAACATCTTAGGAAGCTGAAGGACCCTGCAAGGGAATCTGAGACAATGGCCTTACATAACTGAGCCACTACATCATTGCCAGTAGCCACCCACCTCCAGATGTCTTTTGGAGTGACAAAAATAAACTTGTATTTATTTTAGCCACTGTTAAGCTTCATTACATGTATCTTAAAAAGTATGGCATATAATACATGCACAAAATGAATTTCTGTTTTTTGCTATCAGTTTCTCTTCACTAGGGATCTGATAGAATCAGGAGGTTGCAGTGACCTCTGGAGATTGAATGGGCTTATTCAATTTTCCTCTCCATTATTTTCTTATTAGTTTCATATTCACTTGTGTTAGATTCTATCAACCTTTAAAACCTATGGTGAAGACTTCTAAGTTTTTCTGAACTTGTTCAAACTTTAGATTCTCAACAGTTTCTTTATTGATGACACTTTTACTCACCATCACAATATTGAAATTTATGTTTTTTCTCCTTTGATATATTTAGCAAGATTGCTAATTCAGTTGTTCTTTATTCTAGAAATAATGGCATCACTGCTCCTTAGAGGAGGGGTCTGCAATCTACTTTAACCTCTCACTATTGGAGCTTATCTCACTGGTTTGTTTACCTTGCAACATGACAGAGGATGATCTTATGTCCCAATTCCAACTTTGATGGGAAGAGTTTCAAGTAGAGTCTGACATGAGAATAGTTCTTCACTAGATTCACACATTCTATCAGACTTCCTCTGAATTATCACCAGAAACTTTTCCTGGCTCTAGCTGCTTGAGATTTTATTAGTCATTTCATGTTCACTTAGTTCTAAGATACTATAAAATCCCTAATGCTTATGACACACATAGCAGGTGCCAATAAAGGTATGTGTTTAAATGTTATGTTAAATGAAAAATTGAGGCTTAAAAATTTATTGAGTTGCCTTGTTAAGATCTTGACTGGGTCAGAATAAAATTTTTACCTAATATAAGATTGTGAATTGACTTTATGGGGAAAAACAAGTTAACATTGAAATTCAAATACCTAGTAAATTTCCAAGCATAGCTCAAAACTAATTGTAATTTAAAACATCTGTAAAACAAGACTGAGAAATTATGATTGCCAAGAAAGAAACCAGTGGATTTCACAGATGTCTCGGTTTCATAGGCACTATAATGATGCTTCAATGATGATTCCTTACATTTCTTGAGAATTTTGTCTCTTGCCTTTGATGAAGAATCAGAAAATTCAAAGAAACTTACTGGGCCTTTTATTTACTGTGAAGAGCCTTACTGTTAGCATTAGTCTACTTGAAGTATGAGAACAAAAATCTAGAACCTTTGAGGTTGTCCAGGCCTGGACTCTTAGAACATGCCTTGATTTTTATTTTCTTCAGCATCGCTTGAAACCTCTGACTTCTCAAACATTCTATGTGACTAGGGGTTATAGCTCTTTTCTTTCTTTCTTTCTTTTTTTTTTTTTCACTAATTCAGGCCCTCAAAAAGTCTGAAACAGAGCAAGTGCTCAGTAAATCCTTGCCAAATCAATGAGTGTCCTGAAACGCAATGACTCAACAGTAATGATTCAGTGGAAATTAATACAAAAGTATTGTACCAGGTCTCAGGAACAAACAGAGAGAAAACCTGGGTTAGATTAAATGACTGGTTAGCAATTTAAAATTTGTAAATAAGGTATTTAATTATACCAACATTTGCCAGGATGCTTTTACAATAAGAAAGTCACCCTGACTCAAGTTGCCTTCAACTAAAAGAGAATTTGTTATCCTACCTAGAAGCAAGCAAGAGAAAGAGAGCCAAGAGTCCAGTAAAACCAGGGCTCTGGTCCTCCCTGGTGGTGCAACGGGTTAGGATGTAGCACTGCAAGCTACTTGCAGCTGCTTCAGTGTGAGTTTGATCCCCGGCCCCGGACATGATCCACATGGCCCTGCAGACCTCTCCTGACTGCCCACTGCTCCCCTCAGGAGTCTACTTCATTGACCTGCCTGTTCTGCTCCCTACTCTGTCTCTGGTGCACCCTCTCACTGTCCCTGCACCTCTGACCTACTATCCTAGTTCTGTGTGTCTAAATAAATAAACAAATATTTAGAAAAAAAATGAAAGTACTTCCACTTTAACACCAGCATACAAATGCATGACTTTATAAATGAATATAAATAATTGATCTGCCACCTTGTTGATTGAATGTGATCACTTCCCCCTCCACCCATTAAAAAACAAACAAACAAAAAACTAGAGCTCTGTATTCATGATTCTTTGACTCTTCCCTCCCTTCCTGTGGGGTCTTTGACTTAGACTGGCTTTTTTTCCTCATGGCTGTTGGCTGCCAGAAGCATAGTGGTCATATGCATTGCTTTGCAGTAGATCTTCTTTCCTAGCCTAGCATGAACATTCTTCCCATTAGTCTGATTGTTCTGTCTCAGGTTATTCACTACTCAGGCCCATCATGTTTCCCAAGGAATTCCATTTAATGATTGCAAAGGTGGCTAGAGTGATGGTGACTGGCTTACTCATCAAGGAGATTGTCTCAAAGTGGTAGGGAGTTCCCCAAAAAAGACTGAGTGTAGGAAGAATGTTGATTAAAAACACAGATATTGACCCTCCCTGGTGGCGCAGTGGATTAAAGCACAGCATTGGGAATCGAAAGCCACTACCGCATGAGTTCTATCCCTGCCTGCCCCGGAGGTGACCACTTGGCGCGGCAGACCTCTCCTGACCGGCCCACTGCTCCCCTCAGCAGTGTACTTAGTCTATCTGCCTGTTCTGTTCCCCATTCTGTCTCTGGTGAATCCTCCCACCGCCCCTGCGCCTCTCGCCAGTTCTGTATGCACAAATAAATAAATCTTTAAAAAAAAAAAACACACACAGATATCACCACTGCTTGTATTCAAATCCCACCTCTCCTATTTACCCACTTTGGGAATTTAGACAAGTTAACTTTAACTTGGTTTCCTCATTTGCAGTATAGGTGGTAACAGTTCTGACTTCATGAGATTACTTAAGGTCTATCTGGTTTTTTATAAGCTACTTAGAACACAGGATAAGCACTATTCATGTTTGAGCTCTCTCTTTTCAATGATTTAACCAAAATTTGGTGTTAAAAAAATAAAAGCAGGAGCTAAATTTTTTTTTTTTGATTTATTTATTTGTGCATACAGAACTGGGGTACAGGCCAGAGACTCAGGGGTGGTGAAAGACTTCACCAGAGACAGAGTGGGGAGCAGAACAGGCAGATCAACGAAGTACACTGCTGAGGGGAGCAGTGGGCGGGTCAGGAGAGGTCTGCCACGCCATGTGGTCACCTCCGGGGCAGGCAGGAATCGAACTCATGCGGAAGTGGTTTCAGCTTCTTAGTGCAGTGCTTTAACCCGCTGCGCCACCAGGGAGGGCCCGCAGTAGCTAAATTTTATATAGGCAAGCAATAATGTCCATTATATAAGATTTTGTTTTAACAATTTGACTTTAGAATTATCCAGTGTAATTTTTTTGAATGTTTATCACCATGAATTTCAAATGAATTTCAAATTTAAATGGAAGGACAATCATGTGGAAGTAAGCCTGTACTTAATGGTCTGTTAATGTCTAGAAAGGAAGTGTTTCCATGTTTTTTTCTAAGAATGTATATACTGCCATTTTTGCAATTACATAGGCCAGTTATAGACAAACTATTTAAAAATAATTAGTATATTTTCAGGGTTTCATCAAATTTTTAAATATTATCTACATTATCCTTTTGTTTGCAAATAAAAAATTTAGATCATGAGTAATTAAGTGGACTTACCCAAAATTATGGAGTTTGAAGAAGGCCTGGTATTAAGGTCCAAGATTTTGAACTTCACTAATACTGTTTTATTGGTCCCATATAACATCTCTCTTCAATGCTAAACCAGCACACCTGAACAATTAAAGATAGAGATATGTTCCTTTTATTGCAAGTTGGCACTTATGTTAGTGTGTACTCTGTAATTTTAGAATAAGACTATGACACAGTTGGACTCAGCAAATCAGTGTTTCCAAGGTAACCCACATATAAGCTATGCAAAGAATCAATGTTATGGCACACACATAGGATTGAAAGAGACAGGATATGCAGGCAACTGGGTATTATTAATCCAAGTTGTGTTTTTTCAGGAACTTACAAATGCTAGTTTGAATTTTTAGATGTATGTAATGACTTAGAATATCAAGTAGATAGATGTCGTGGAGAAGGCTATATTAATGCTTATAATGGGGACAGGGAAATGCACATTTAGGTCACATATTGGGTAAAATTTCAAAGTAGTAGCTTTTGGCAAATATTACATCGAAATCAGTTCAATGGTGGGGGAGTAATCTTACAGTCACATTTTGAATTATGAATCTTACAGTCACATTTTGAGCAGAAAATCTCTTAGCTCAAAGAGATCATATGCAAATCACAGTAGAAAAGGCAAGGGCACTCAATGAGAAGTTCAGCTCTTTAATCATCCCCCCTAAAAGTGCCTTTTTGATTGGTTGCTGGCTTTTTATTGTCTTACCAACTTGTCTTCCAGGAATCACAAAACACACATACACAATTTGTGTGGTACTTTACAGTTCCTCACCAGTGTTCACTGGAAGCATCATGAGCTAGTTTACAATTCCTACAGGATGCTGTTTTTATGAGCATTGCTTCTCTGCTGGCAGTTCACTTATTCACACTGAAGGATGCTATTAAGAGCTACTGTGAATTGAAACACTAGTACTTGCTTGTCATTTGATGCATAATTAAATTGAGACATAAGAGCAAGTAAGAGTTAATGAGCAGTGATATTTTGAAATTTGTATTGGATTTGTCAGCATCTCAAATACAAGAAATTTTACCTGTTATACAGCACCATAATATAGTGCATTCTCTAGTTTCATGTTATTTATGAAAAATGATTTTTTGGTGAATGTGTTATTATTTCACAAATTATCAAGAAGCAAAAATAGTTGATTTTGCTTTTATATTTTTCAAAGTACTAAAACATTTCATTTTTCTTTCATCCATACTTTCTCCTCTAGTTTTGTGCTTTTATGGTTACAATCCAAGAGCTGTGAAAACATCTAAATGTATATGTCCACATATCATTGCAAAAATACTAGTATCACCCTTCACTTATGAGACTCTTAAATTAATACTTTCATTTAGACTTCTTTCCTGAAACAATATTTATTGAGTTGCTATTATAGCTGGTTGTGTTATGAGTGTCATATTTGTATATATCAATTAAAAATCAAGACTGCCTTCATTGTGGAACTTGTATTCTAATGATAGGGGAGAAGTTTGGGATGTAGGTGCGGATAGGCAATAAACACAAAAACAAATAAATGAAACCATCGGTAAGTTGACATAGAAATGTGCTATAGGCTACTTTATAAAGCAGAAAATGGAATATTGAAAGGCTGAGACTGTGGGGAGCAGCAGCTTTAATTAGGAGGAACTTACTGCAGGATTTTCTTGGCTATCTAGGAGACAAGTGTTTCATCTGTCCCCAGCCATGAGGCAAAACGTTCATGAGGTATCTGAGGAGTTACTACCCAGTGTGGCTTGAATGGAATGAATGAAAGGAGGGGAGCAGAAATAAGTTCCATGTTGTTGATGGTCCCAGATTCTCTAAACTAATTAATCCTTAATCAAGGATTTGGGATTTACTCTGAGTGAGATTGGAGTCCTGTGGTGTTTTAACCTTATCAGAGGATAACTCCTTACATTTTAGCAGCTTTCCTCAGGTAATTATATGTAATATAATTACATATTATATATATATATATATATATATATATATAATTAAGGTCTCCAGGCATCTCACAAACAGTTAAGTCTAAAATGAAACTTTCATCTTTCACCTCCAGTCCTCCTTTCCCAGAGCCCACATTTTGGCAAATGGCACCTCCCTTCATCTTCTTTCTCACTCCCTCTATGCCCTCATCTTGCCAAGTTTCATTAATTTTTCTTGCCAGGTCTCTCTTCAGCCTGGGCCTAGCTTGTTGTCTCCCCATTGTAGGCGTAGCTCAGACCTCTGCTGGAACCATCTCAATGGCCCCTTTGCCTTTCTTCCTCTTTTAGACTTCTGAGGTTCTCTAAACCTAACTTACTTGTTACTGGCAAAATGTTTTTAAAATACACAACAGATCATACAACTCTTCTGCTTGAAATTTTTGTATGTCACATTGGGAGTGTGAATTTCTCAGCTTGACATTGGTAATAACTTTGTAATCTGACCTACATTTTTATCAAGCCTTATCAAAGCGCAGAACTCAAAGTCAAGTTCCTCTTCGAGTCATATCTTTTTCTCTCTTCTCTGATTGGTTAACCTTTTTTCATCTTTGAAGACATAAAATAGACTGACTAATATCCCTGCTGTCAGAAATATCTACATCCAATTCTCAGAATGAGGTGAGTGTGTTACCTGCACGGTAAAAGAGGTTTTTCAGATGTCATGAAGTAAGAATTTGAATTGGGGCTCTTGCACTATTTGGATAGTTCTTGTATTATTTGGATGGTTCTAGTGTAATTCTATTTCCCTTGGAAAAAGAAATCAGGAGGGTCAGAGTCAGCATTAAGAAATGTGACAACTGAAGCAGGTGTGTGTGTGTGTGTGTGTGTGTGTGTGTGTGTGTGTGAAAGAGAGGGAGAGAAAGAGAGGGAAGGCATGGGGGGGGAAGGTTTGAAATAGTATACTGCCAACTTTGAAGATGGAGCAAAGACCATGATTCAAAAACTCTGGAAGAGACAAGAAAACAGATTCTCCCTTAAAGTCTGTAGAAGTGTCCATGTGTGCTAATGTCTTGACTTTAGCACTGGAGACTGATGGTGGGTTTTTGACTGTAGGAGCTATAAGATAGAAAATGTATCATGTAATAAGCCTGTAGGTTTGCAATAATTTGTCATGGAAGCAGTGATAAATCGATCAAGGCTATCAAACATCTCTTTTTGAAGCTTTTCATCAGCACACTTTTCACCTCCACTCCAGAAATCCTTCTCCATTCAGTTGTCAGCATTTTATTCACAACACTTAGTGACTTCCTAATCTTTCTATACATGATATAAATGAAGAGTATTTTTTTTCATGTGGTGGTTGGACCCATGTATTTCTCCTCTCAAGAAGTGACTACTTACTTTTCTGTCCATATTTTTTATTGGTTTATTTGTTTTTTTTGTTATGTTGCATGAGTTCCTTGTCAGATGTAGTTTGCAAAAATTTTTTCCCCCTCAATAGTGTGTCTTTTCATTTTAATGATAGCATCTTGCTATGTAGAATTTTGTAATTTAATATATAATCCCATTTGTTTATTTTTACTTTTACTTCCTTGTCATTGTAGTGAGTTCCCCAGGTCATCACTGGGCCCATGTTGTAGAATGTTTTGTCTTTATTTTCTTCCATGAATTTTATGGTTTCAGGTCTTACTGCCAAGTCTTTAATTCATTATAGTAAATCTTTTTGTACTTTGTGAGATAGTGGTCTAGTTCATTCTTTTGCTTGTACTTATCATTTTTGTCAGTACCATTTGTTGAAGACATTTTCCATTCTCCATCGTACTTTTGGCTCCTTTGTCATAAATTAACTACCAATGTAAGTGTGGCTTTAGTTCTGGGCTCTCAATTCTGTTCCATTGGTCTGCTTGTCTATTTTTAGGCCAATATAACACTGTTTTGATTAACATATCTTAGTAGTATAGTCTGAAGTCTAGGGATTTATTTTTTCTTTATTGGTCAGAATTTTTGTGCCTATTCAGGGTCTTCTGTGTTTCTATATAAGTTTCAGTTAGTTCTATTTCTTTGAAGAATGCCGTTGAAACTTTGACAGGAATTGCATTGAATCTGTAAGTTGCTTTGGGTTAGATGGCCGCTTTAACAATAATTCTTCCACTGTATGAGCAGAGAATTGCTTTCCATATCTTTGAGTTTTTTTTCTTCTTTTTTTATAATAATGCTGTATAATTTCTGTCCTATAGTCTTGCACAGTCTTTGTTAGGCTATTTCTTGATATTTAATTCTTTTTAATGTGATGTAAATGAGCTTGTTGTCTTGCAAATGGAAATAGTAACAACTTTTCTATGTGTTACCAAAATGCTTTCGTTATCTTAAAATTCTTGGAGCTACACAGAGATGATTGCGGTTTGAATAAATTTTTTAAATTGCATTTACAACACTGCTTATGACTTCAGGATGTGGTTCACACCTCTCTAGATGTATATTGCCACATATCACCCATTACCCAAATCACTGATAATCTTCAGCCTTAGTTCACTGGGCCCCACTCCCTTTTCCTTCCCACCTGGGCACTCTCACTCTGGTAGCCTTGTTGAGGTTTTTAGATATTCACAGACCCATCTTCATTCCTGCATAGTTTGTCATACAGTTTTTGGTGCAGTAAGATCAGACTATGACAGTCACATTTTTTCAGGTCTTCCTATATGTCCTTTGACTCTAAACTTTGTTGTTGTTTTTTAAACAACCAAAAATAAATAGATGGAAGAAAAAGTGATAACTTTAAAGATACATACTTTAAAAGTGAATTCTTTTTGTGTATTTTCTAAAAAATATTTCAATGTTCCAGGAAAATGATTGCAATTCCCTAGTGACTATGTTTGTCTAATTGAAACAAACCTAACTGGTAATTTTGCTTATAACTTCAGTGTAGTTCATAGGTCAGCAAATGGTGTGCCATGGTTCGATTTCTTTTTACCAGTTGTTTTTGTAATTAAAGTTTTATGGCACACCTACCAAGCTAATTTGTTTATGTATGGAAGAAATAACAGTGGTGACATGGACCTTATTTTCCTTAAGCCTAGCATGTTTGTTATAGACAAGACTGGTGGTCTCTAGATAGACTTAATTAAAAATGATCCCACCTATTTTACTCTATACTGTGAGGACAATTCATTCATCCTTATCCTAATGCCGTAGGGTTTAAATTTCTTAGAACAAGACTCCTTTCACAGACACTTGTCTTAATGTTCTGCTATTGAAATAATCATTGTGTATAAAGACATCCTAAGCTTTCATTTTGTGTTGGGTCTGGTACTTCAAATAGATTCTAAAAACATATTTTATAATATTTAGATTCCAGTGACTTTTTAAATCCAAATGTGAGAAGAAAGTAAATTGGTATCCTAAAATTATGCTTCCACGTAAGTTAACCTGATTTAGCAAATAAAAATTCAAATAGAAAACAAAGACCTTTATAGTGTGACACAGTCCCAAATACTTAGGACTGGGGCAAAATGGCAGCAGAGGGAAGAAGCTGGGACCAACTGTTCCCCATACTCACAGCTAGATTGCAGCAGAATAAAGCCCGTATTCCTGAAAGAAAAAGTGATGATTATAGCAGATGCTAGTATTAACATCTGGGGGAGGGGACTCCAGTGCACTGTGAAACAGGCCAAGCAGGTAGTTCTCACAGGCAGGCAGGGTGAGCCCCTGCTGTCTGGCATCTGGCACTGTAAGCAGCAGTGAAACTGGCACAGCCTCTACATAGTAACCCTTCACAGGCTAGTCCTTCCATATATTTCATGTGGTAACTGTGTTTCTATGCAATCGGTGAAAAGCTCTTTAGCAGAGATAATAAAAGATGCATCATATATCGACTGTGTAATTATAGGACATATTATAGAAGTCATTTTAAAAATGAGATTAATTCAAGCTATTAAAAATCCTCTTCTTGCATTTTGACTTTTTGAAAGCATTGGCCTTGGCCAAAGATCTAAAGCTTATTAATTCCTATTTTCTGATAAAATATTCAAATGACACTAAAATTGTGATATATTTCTTCACTATACCTCTTTTTGTTAGCGCTGCATTTTTCTACCATTTTTCTCAGGGTTGTTAAATTGCCATTCCATTCTAAGCAGATAAAAAAAGGTAATTAAAAAAAACACAGAGTAGACTGAGCAAGTATTTAAAAGTGCAGAGTCTTTATAATTGTCAGTAAAACCAGAGGTAATAAAAATACTCTTCAGCTTTTATGCAATATTTTGGGGTTAAAATTATTCAAGTAATATTTTACTGAAATTTAAATTGCATAAAAATAAAGGTGAATAAGTCAAGGTGGCTTTAAAGAAATAATTTGAAAATTAGTTTTATACTAATTTTTATACTATATTACTAAAATGAATTGTAAATGAGTTCCTTTTACAGAAGTAACATTAATGTTGATATATTTAAGAAACTGATGTGTTCTATAAATAAGTAATTTTCATAACTGGTTCCTTACATGCAAGTAGAATATTTACAGAAAATATTTATGAGATTAAATTAGTGGAGATCATATTTTTTAAATTAGCAATAAACAGGGTATTGCATTTTTTTCTGAACCTTTTAGAAAGGGGTATACTAAATCTCTGTGTTAAATGGTAATTTTTCTTTAAGTGGTAAAATCTAAAGTTATATGGTAATTCACACACTGACAGTTCACATGCTTAATCTCCCATTTAAAAATGAAATTAATAACCTTCAAAAAGAAACTAAGTATTGAATAGAATATTTTGCATGAATTTAATTTCTTTATAATCATTCAAAGTTACAAAACTGAGAAATACTTTTTTCCAAATCATAATTTGGACTGGTTATTTTCAGTTCTGATAACTCAGAACTATTCTATGAAAAAGATCTTTTAATTTTAATCAAAAAAGTGTTTTTATAATTTCTTTCATAACACAGGATATACTTGTTAATTTATTAAAAACGCATGGTTTTTATATACAGACTGACGTTGGAGTAGCAAAGCTAGATTCTTACAGGATTGTATAAATATTTTTGTGTTATTGAAACTTGATCATTTTTTTTAAGTTTTATTTTTATTAATTTATGCATATAAGAACTGGAGTGTAGGTCAGAGGTGTGGGAGGGGGAGAGGGAGAGGATTCACCAGACACAGAGTAGGTAGCAGAACTGATGGATGTACTGAAATACACTGCTGAGGGGAGCAGCAAGAGGGACAGGAGAGGTCTGTTGCACCATGTTAGTCACCTCCCTGGCTGGGGATCCAACTCATGCCACAGTGGCTGGGGGTACCTTCATAGCACTGAGACTTTAACTGCTGTGTCAGCAAGGAGGCCCTGAAGCACATTGACTAATATGATCAGGTTCCTTGTTTTAGGTCTGGCAATCTTGGGGACACCCACACATGCTGCTGTCTAATTGTCTTGTTGCAACCATTACTTGATTATTTTATTATAACCAAATGTTAACTCATTGAAAAATATATTTTTTTAAGATTTATTTATTTGTGCATGCAGAACTGGGGTACTGGCCAGAGGTGTAGGGGTGGTGAGAGAATTCACCGGAGATGGAGTGAGGAGCAGAACAGCAAATGGTCGAAGTACACTGCTGAAGGGAGCAGCAGGCGGGTCAGGAGAGGCCCCAAAAATATTTTAATAGTGCTAATTGATGTGTTTGGGAGTATGGATAGTACATAGCAAGAAATTAAAATTTATGTGGATTGTGGAATAAGACTGTTCTCTTTTCCATTGTGTTTTAATAGGGATTTTAATGTTTCAACTCACCAAAGTTCAATGGGATATTTATTAGCACTTTTAGTTGCTATGCAAACTCATAATGACTCATAAATTTTAATATGTAATTATTTGTTTAAGTTTTTGTTTCTTGCTTTCTCTGAAAGAGAGCAATTTAGAAGCCTTATAGAACTATTATTGAATGGTGCTATGTTTTAGACTGTGAGTGGTTTTATGTCTAATAAAGTAAGTGTAGTTGATATTTGGACTTAAACTGTAGCCTTTAAAAGATTCAGTGAAGACAAAGCTAAATTGACGGAAACTACCTTATCTGGAAGTGTGTTTTCAGTTATCCAGCAAATACTTATCGAATACCTAATGGGTAGCAGGTACTATGCAAAGTTCTGTGGGTACAAATATTAATAAAGGGTCTTCCTTTCCTCAAGGACTTTGTATAGTGGGTAACAGACATTTATAGTTATAAGGAAGAGAGATAATAGAACATGTCTGTATTAAGTTGGGAATACACAGCAGAGACCATTTTCCTTATTTGAGTCTGGTAAGCGTGGTCTGACTAGAGTTTAAGATTCAAATCTTAACTAAATTCCAAAATATAAAAATAAGTCAAAGGTAGGAGTCTACATTGAAAGATTTCCATTTAAAGGAAATTGCATGTAAAAAGGATGAGGGAGAAAGAACTTGGCATTATGGGACATAATTTAGAATTGTTAAAATATGAGGTAAAGCTAGGAAGCGGTAAGGCTAGAGAGGTAGCAGTGAGATCCTGGGGAACAGACACACCTGACCTTGTAGACTCTGGGCAGATCCCCTTAAATTTTTTTTAATTTTGTTTTTCCTTTTCTTTGTGTAAGAATGCCATTGGCTGAGAATTTTTTTTTTCTTTTTGACCATAATCTCCAAGGTTGGACTAAATGTCTTTGAGGGTAGCCCCTGCTACAAAATTGATTTTGCTGACATTCAGGAAAATAGTCTTAGACCTAAGAATAATACTATCTCATCTTTTTTTTTTTTTTCAGATAGTTTCTGTATTCTGTTAAGTGGATATTTACATTTTTTTTCAGCCCCACAGGAATGAACATGTGAGGAGGCCCTTTTATGTTGGTTCATCAGGGGCTTAATGTTATCCCAACTGACAAGAAAAATTGTGACATTCACAATATGTTATTATTGGACATAAAATGTTTTTCTCAAAAATCAGGAAAAGCAATCCATCAAATTCATTGAAAATATGCTACCAAGTGAAGCCTGGTAAATTGAATTTACAGTGTCTTGGGATTTTACATTCCTCACATGGAGGACCTATAGTTATTTGAAATGATATTAGTAAATGCTTAGGAATGGCCATATTAGATCCAGAGGGAAATCTCTCACTATGGAAATGCGCATCAGTCATACTGTAACATGAAACACAAAGTTCCTCAATATATTGTCCAAAGATAGAATAAAAATTTAAGTTCTAGGCACATCTGTCCTTTCTTATTTTCTAAAACTGACTTTAAAATTCTTTGGGAGAAATTAAAATGATGACTGCCTCTTAAATTCTTACATTTTTGGTAGCCCATTCAGAAACAGATTAAAATAATGTACAAATTGAATGAAACAATATGTAAACTTTTTGAAATAACAGATAATAATGTAAATTAGGGCCTCCCTGGTGACACATGGTTTAAGACTCAGCACTATAAAGCTGTCCACAGCTGCTTCAGCACAAGTTTGATTCCCAAGCAGGGAGGTGACCCACATGGCACGGAAGGTCTTTCCTGTCTCTCCTGCTGCTCCCCTCAGCTGTGTATTTCAGTCATTCTGCCTGTTCTGTTCCCCACTCTGTCCCTGGTGAATACTCTCAACCCCCACACTTCTGGCCTGCACCCCAGCTGTGTATGTATAAATAAATCTTTAAAAACACTAATGTGAATTAAAATGTAGACAGTAAATGCGAACAAGGTTTGATGCTGTTTACTATAGTGTATTTTATATTGTAAGGAACTTTCAACGTATTTTAAAACTCTGCTTTACTAGAATCTTGGCCCCTGAAAGAATAATTTTTAACCAAATTCCATTTTTCTTATTCTTTAAAATATTTTATTACATTCCTCTCTATTACATTTGATATCAGTGAAGATTATAAAGCATGCTATGATTTTGAATTAAACTGCCCATCAAAATTCTGGTCAAGTCTGGGTTTAAAAAGAGAGGACATATCAGCTAAATACCCAAGTTCAAAAAATCTGCTTTTTGTGTCCTGTGAACACCTCACAGACTTAGATTCATTTTTTATAAAAACATACCTATCAAGTTCTCTTCATTAAGAATGTGTGTGAGCACAGGGTGAAAAAACAGAAATCCCAATGTAACAAGGTGTATTTTTAACCTCTAAAAAATGAAATTCCATATCCAATTAGTGTAATAAAAGAACCACTTGCATTATCTATATGCTGCCATCATCAAAAGGTTTCTCTTGATCTATTCTCAGAGAAATCTGTTAGAAGTTTGTCTCTGCTCTTCCTTTTTTGAAATGCATAAGCATATGTATGCTTATTCATATTTTTATCTATTTCATAGGTTATAGGTCTATGGAAACATGTATAGAGAATATGTAAAAGTGAAACTTAGCAATGAAGCTTTTATCAGTGGATACCAAGAATGAAGAGCTTTCTAGACATATTCCTTATTATTTTAAAAATTTTGTAAAGCAGATAATATACATTAACGTTTTTATATTACATAACATTACAATACATATAAGTATATATTTTTAATCATAAGTACAATAATTTTAAAATAGAAGTAAGTGATATATTCTATCCTGCTATTTCACTGAAAAAATTTGGAAATTGTGCCAGGGTCCTCAAGACCACAGCCACATTTGGAGGACCTATCATAGGTCCACAAATTATGATTTATTACAGTAAAAAGATGCAAAGCACAGTCAGTAAAGAAACAGACTCCTCAGTAAGGTGTGAAGGAAACCAGGCATAAGATCCTGAGGATTGTCTCCAGTGAAGTATGTACCCAACTCCTACAGCAATAAATTGATGCCATTATCACCAGGAAAGATCACTAGACGCCATGGCTAAGATTTTATATGGGTTGGGCTTGTGGTCTCTACTATCTGGCATGTACCAAAAGTTGAGAGTCTTAGAACAGCTGGTGCTCAGCATTAAGCAAATTGTTTGAACATACAACTTTGAGATTCTTATGACTTTTGGCACTGGTGGAACTCAAATCCAAGTTCCCATACTCCAGTCAAAAGCTTTTTTAAAAACAGCAGTCTGAGATTCTTGCTTGGGTGTTAACCCAGCTTCCTGCCCAGTTAGTGTACTTTAACAGTTAAATTTACACATAAAATGGGAGCAATTCGCTTCTTTAAGTCACTAAAGATTTACTGTCTATAAATTTCAACTTATGGCAAAATAAATGAAAATTTCTGTTGCAATAGAGAATTATATTTAAGAAACTTTTTAAATAGATGATTCTCATTTGTTTGGATAATTTGAAAAAAATGCATTTTAGAAGGTGAGATTTTCTGATCTTATATCCCAAACTTTGGAGAAAACATAAACTGAAGTATATACAATTTTATGAAGTGATTATATTTCTTAATTTTGGTGTTATGAAAGCTATAATTTGTCCATAATTTAAATAATATTTATATCTTGGGTTATTGGTATTTGATATTCAATGACTATACCTTCTTCAATTCATTCTTCATACAAACCCAGAAAAATCATTTAAAAAACACATATCTGATAGTTTTCCCTTGAAACCCCTCAGTGGGAATGATTGCTTTTGCTTTTCAGTCCCTCACTTTTGTCAGTGCTCCCTCTGCTGCTGTGTCTTTGCATGTGTTAGTCTTTCTGCTAGGAATTCTATTCACTTTCCTTTTTATTTAGTTCACTTTAACTCATTCTTCAGTTTTTAGCCCTATATCACTTCCTTAATATTCCTGACTGTCTAGGATTGATCTGATTCTAATACATAGATTCACAAAGCTTAATATACTTTTCTCCCCTGGAACTGGTCACAATTGAAAATTGACATCTCTTGCAACAGCACTGATCAATGTGTGTCTTTCCCATTAGACTAGAAACTTTACTGTACCCTTAATGTAGAGCAGGATTATAGGTTAGTAATGCATACTTAGTAGTTTTTACATGGAAACTTGGGACTATTTTGTTTGCTCAATGCCTTTTTTCTTTTTAAGATTTATTTCTTTGTGCATACAGTACTGGGGTACAGGCCAGAGTTGCAGGGTGGTAAGAGGCTTCACTAGAGACAGAGTGGGGAACAGAACAGGCAGATCAACAAAGTACGCTGCTGAGAGGCAGCGGGCAGGTCAGGAGAGGTCTGCCACGCAATGTGGGTCACCTCTGGGGCTGGGGATTGAACTCAGACTGAGGCAGCTTCAGCCAGCTTGCACTGCTCAGTCCTAACCCGTTGCCACCAGGAGGGCCTGCTCAATATCTTTAAGGCTATCTCCTACATATGAAATTGTTGGTATTAGAGTGAGAACTGAGCTAAAGCTCATAAAAGATCTAAAATGAAAGCCTTGGCTTGGTTATTAATGTGGAGAGGCATGCTAGTTCTGCAGACACACTATTCCCTGACAAAGGGGGTTCAGACATTAATACTAATGATGTCATATATGCACCAAAAGAATATGAAAAACCTTAATGATCATATAATGCAGAGAGGAGCATATTGTGAAGCAGGTCCGGAATTGCCATAAGAGAGCAGGTAAGAAAGTGTTCTGGGATTTTTATATTTTATGGGGTGGGGGCAGGGTGAAAGTTTCTTTATTCAAGGACCAGAGTTTCTGTGATTTAATGGTCTACTGGTGCCAAAGCAAGGAGCTTTCTTATAAGCTTGCCCACATGGGGGACAGAAGAGGAGGGTTAGGGTTGAGGCATGGGGGTGGTAGGCTACTTCTGCTTGAAGGCAGGATTTGCCAGAGGGCTCAGGTTTGGCTCTACCTATAGAGGGTGGTAATGCTATGCTTGCAAAAAGCACTTCCATAGCTCAAGACAGCATGGAATGCTGGATGTGGAGAATCAGGAGTTCAAGACTGTGAGAGCTTTTTTGTCTAGGAAAACACAGATTGCAACCAGCAAATGATCTCCTAATGGTATGTAGCATAGTGCTGAGATGGTGATTTCTTGCACCACAATACAAGGGCAGTTATGGCAATTGTGTGTAGTCTAGAGATACAGGGAGGTATGAGAGAAAAATTTAAGGTCTTTAAAGGTAAGTGTCAGGGAGGTGGGAGACAATAGTGGGAGAGCTTACTGTATTGCAATTTGAAAGATTCTAGAATCTCTTGTTATAGATAATGTCATTCAAGGTGGGTTGATTTATGAATAATAGCATGAATGGGTTTAAGTAAAACTTGGAAATGAGGCATGTTTCTTGTGGATCCAGAGGGCCTAAAATATGTTTGGCTTATATTAACACTTGGGTGCTGAGGATCAGCAACTGTTTCTTGACAGTGGCATAGATAGAGAGACCCTTAACTTACTATAGAATTTTCAAGAATTTGGGCCCTTTCTTGTCATGCCCCCAGTTAAAGTGTTGCACTTTGAAGCTCTTCACAACTACGGCAGCTCAAGTTCAAAATCCAGCCAGGGAGCTGACCCTGACCTTGTGCAGCAGACCTCTCCTGACCTGCCTCAGCTTCCCTCAGCAGTTTATTTCAGTCAGTCTGCCTGTTTTGCTCCCCATGCTGTCTCTCGTGCATCCTCTCACTTCCCAGTCCTTGTATACATAACTAAATCTTTAAAAGAAAAGTTTTGTTTTGTTTTTAAGATTTATTTATTTGTGCATACAGAGCTGGGGTACAGGCCAGAGGCTCAGGGGCGGTGAGAGGCTTCACCAGAGACAGAGTGGGGAGCAGAACAGGCAGATCGACGAAGTACACTGCTTAGGGGAGCAGCGGGTGGGTCAGGAGAGGTCTGCCACGCCATGTGGTCACCTCCGGGGCAGGTGGGAATCAAACTCATGCGAAGTGGCTTTAGCTTCTCAGTGCTGTGCTTTAACCTGCTGCGCCACCAGGGAGGGCCTAAAAGAAAAGTTTTTAACTGTGGTGGAGAGCTTGCACTTTATGTAGGCCAATGGCCCATCCCCCTTTATCTACAAAGACTGTGTTTCCAGACGGGGATGTTAAGGTACCCAAACATAGATTACCTACTCAAGGTGTACCTGAAAGGTGAAAGCAAACTAAACAGTGGCTGAAAGTCTGTTGAAATAAGCCCTGAAGAAAAAACATTAAGCAAACCTATAATAGCAGAATGTATGCCTATGCTGATTGAATAGAATCAATAATTTAAAGGTAATGGATGTGGTAATCTTTATTGGTGAGACCACAATATTAAAATTACCGTAACCTACCATGAGGTTCCGTTTGTTTTTTTCAGATGTAAGAAAAGCCAAATTTATCTATTGGTGGAGGACCAGTGGCTGTTACCATGACTGCCCTCAGTAGGTATTCTAGAAATCCTCCAAGGGAAGATCTGTGGATCCCCCTGTACCTTATCTTAATTGTAATAGCCAAAGTTTTAATTTTATTTTCATTTGACTCTTGGATCAGAATGTCTGGGGCAACTGTAAGAAATTTTTTGGCATTGGCTGCTATGCTAGTAGAAAATTTAAGAAAGGTAATTGTTGGGTCCTCCCTGGTGGCACAGTGGCTTAAAGCACAGCACTATAAAGCAATCCATAGCCACTGCAGCATGAGTTGGATCCCTGGCCAGGGAGCTGACCCACATGGTACATCAGACCTCTCCTGTCTTGCCTGTTGCTCCCCTCAGGAGAATATTTCAGTTGGTCTGCCTGTTCTGCTCCCCACTTTGTCTCTGGTGAACCTCTCAATGTTCCTGCACCCTGGCCTATACCCCAGTTCTTGCATGCATAAATACATAAATCTAAAAAAAAAAAAAGGGAAAGGTAATTGTTCTGCTGGTTAAGGTAATACTTTACTATTTGTTCTTATTATATATTTAAAAATTTTACTAACAGTATAAAAGGTACTTTAAATTTAGTGGAACCCCTTAGTTTATTTGTAATTTAAGTCTCAGTGTTGATTGAGGTCATTATAGTTTAGCATTTCAGTAGACATTCAGATTATCTCAGAACTTACAATGCAGAAGTGTGAAAGCCAATCAGTTCCCTTTTATGTTTTGTTGTATAAGTCTTTTTAGGAATTTTGTATTTACAATTGAGTCAATGTGGCTTTCCATTTTTTTGTTTTGTTTTGTTTTTACTCTCAGTTTTTCTTTTTGATTTTTGTTGTAGGTTATGCAGAAGTGAGAAGGGGATTTTCTTTACCTGCCCATATTTATAAGTTTTGTCTTTCAAAGACCCTTAACTGAAGCATCTCTGAACAATTAGAAACTGCCACCATCTCAATGGTGATCGTTTAATGATCCCAGGTTAATCTGAGTTTAGATCAGCCCCTTAGTTGTGCTGTATGTATGTGTATGGGGTAGGCGGTTGGGGGTGGAGGATTCTCTATAATCCTAAGGGTAAATATCTTTGTTGCTGGAATAGAAGTTTTAGGCAGCAATAGCTGTAGTAGCAAGGGCATTCTATAGTATCTTGGTAAGCTTTCTGCTTTTAGTTATGTGACTTCATCATATCACATAGGAATTGCTTTTCCTCTACATAAGAAACCAAACCAGGGCCCTCCCTGGTGGTGCAGTGCATTAAAATGCAACACTATGAAGCTAATACAGCTGCTTCAGTGTGAGTTCGCTCCCTGGCCAGGGAGGTGATCCACATGGTGCAGCACTGCTCCCCTCAGCAGGCGATCTGCCTTCATCAATCTGCCTGTTCTTCTCCCTACTCTGTCTCTGGTGAGTCCTCTCACCACCTCTGAACTTCTGACGAATACCCCAGTTCTGTAAGCATAAATAAATATGTCTTACAAAAAATAAAAAGACCAAACCAGGGCCTGCTGATTGCACGGGGGTGGGGGAGGTGGGCGGTGGGGGGATTAAAAGGGTGGTGGCGGGATTAAAAGGGTGGGGGGGATATCACTCTTCCTCTTGCGAATGCTCAGCTATAGCTGAGTAAAAGACAAATCCTGAAAGTGGAATTTGAAGAATGCAGTCAAACAGTATAGGTTCCATGTTTGCTTTACCACCTGCTAACAGAAAGACGTAGAGAGAAGACTTGTGGGAGGCCTATGAAGAGAGACTTGAAGAAGTCACACTTGTTTTTTGGCCTTGGCACAGGGACTTGAGGAATCTGTAGAGAGACATTTGGACCATGAAGAGGCTGCCTGTGGTAACCTTTAACTTGACTTGTACTTTGATTTTGCTCTTTGCTTCCAGACTTGCTTGGCCCCTTCTGCAACTCCCTATCAGGAGGTGCTGTAGACTTGTGGCAGCACTTTGGGCCAACCATGTTTGCCTGGGTATTTACCTACAAGGAATGGTGCCGGGAACATGAAACCTCCCCTTTTTAGATTATACTGTTATCAAATATGTTGAAATCCAAATGAATGATTTAATGTGAGACACAAATTAGTCCAATTCAAGACCCCAAATCAGGGACCTCATTAGTAAGGCGTCAATCCCATACTCCTGGTACTAAAAGCTGTATAATGAAACTTCTGATTCAAGTTAGTTAAATCCATAACTGAAACTTGGGAGGACCCAGCGAGTCTAACACAAAGTAGCACAGCTCAAAGCACAAGCTAGCCTGCAAGCAACAGCTCAAAGTATATGCTCTCTAGCAGGCAGCAGGCCAGTGAGTGAACCAAAGTAAAAGAAGGAAGACCCCAAGTGGTGGTGATTGTCATCGAGACATCCAGTTGTGATGGTCACCCTGCAGAGGAGAGATGGAACCCCCAACTAAAATTTGCTTCAGATATTGACTGATGACACCCTACTACCAGTACCACAAAAGGTCTGAAAAGGCTTATTACTCATACAATGAAGCTTTCTGGGGAGAAAAGGTAAATTCCTAAGCAGATTCAAAAATGGCTTGAGAGTGCAGGGGAAGGATTCTGGTTGGGATTCTATTGTGCAACTGGGTGAAACTGGGAGGAGAGCTTCTGTGTACATGGGTTAGGCTTGAATGTTTCTAACATCCTGATGTTGCCCAAAGAGGGAATATCTGAATTTTCTCATCAGCTTGCCCAGAAGTGGGGCAGACGGGGAGGGGTAAGGGAGAAAGTTAAAAAACTGTCAGCAATTATGCATCAAAATAGAGGGTAGAAAAGAAATGCACGTATGTTGCCATTTAAAAGAAATAACATTTCTTTTTAGTCAGATACTATTGATTTATATTGTTGTTTGTGTCTTTCCGCTGACAGTGCCACAGTGCTTCCACCATGAAAGCACCTCTCATCCAGCACCATAGTTCACCATGCCTGTGCCCTACTTATGATTGTTACCCCCACTTCCCTCAGCCTCTGAATAGCTTAGCTGTGTAGTCTGCTTTCAATGACTAGTTTTACAATATAACCCTTTTTCTGATTTCTCTATTCCATATTTAGGTGACACACTCTGGTATTTGTTTTCCCTCTTGTTTAGTATAATCCCTCCAGTACCATTTATAACTGTCAAACTTTGGAAACAAGCTATGTGTCCCGAAATAGACAAGTTGATCAATAAAATATGATGTGCGCTCACACACACAGATACACAATGAAATACTACACAGTGAGTGGCCTATTTGAAGTATGTCTGTTTATAGGAAATGTTGGGTGTCTCCTTTTTATATAAGTAATTATTTCACTTGTGTCAAAAACCATGCCTGAGATAGCTTTCCTTATTTTAATCCTCAGATTTTAAAGATTTTCTATAAAACTGATTTACAAAGTCTATTATCAGCATTGTATACTTTAATTACTATTTTATGAGTCCAGTTCAAGATCATGAATTCCATCTGAATTCTATTGCACTCTCATAGAGAATTCATCTCAGAGTCAGTAAACCAGAATGGACAGGAGTAAATGAGCTTCCCATTTTACATAGTCATTGCAGCTCATGATTTATCTATGACCACAATGTGAAATCGTTCTTAGGAAGGTCAGAAGTAAAGTGCAGCCTGGGGCCCATTGAGTGAGTGTTCTCACATGTGTATTCTCTTTTTCAACTATGTGCATGATGAACTTGGCCAGCTTTCACCATGCAATTTGAGGTTGTGGTTTGCCATCATGCTGCTAGAAGTTGGCTACTGGCATGAGTCTTCTACTACCTACATTTCATACACTTGTGAATTTTCTGCTAAATATAGAATATATAATTGAGTGATGTCAGAAATCTTCTTTTTTTTCCCATTTGGCTCATTATTACAAACTCAGTGTCCAGTGCCTAGAACAATGCTTCTGTAGCTATTGAGCCAATATAAGTTTGTTGATGAAGTATCTTTTACTTCTTTGATACTTAAAAATAGTCAAAAGCCCAATTTCAATTTGAAAATCTTGGTGACCCACCATCTAAGAATACCATGGTGTTAATTTAAACTGAAATATATCAAGTAATTAGAAATGTTATCAGGCAAAGTGAGGAGCACCCAGGATCCCCAAACCTGCATACTCGACGTGGGCTCTGCCATCTGCCATTTAAAACATACTGTAGTGCATGGGATCTTCAGTAGACAAGAACTTTAATCCAATTGATGTAAATAGAGAGACAACGAGTGAGCAACTGAGAGAAGAGAGAGAATATAGTTACGATAGTTTCCAACTGATCCCCCAGAGTTACCCATCCTATCATGGGTAAATACCTAGCCAAACAGGGTTAGTCCTCAGCAGAGCAGCCGAGATCCCAAAGCTTGCCAAAAGTCCAAGGCATCTTCTGGTAGAGAACTACAGAAAAGATGCAGTCTAGAGGGAAGTCTAGAGGGAAAAGAGGCAAATCAAAATCAAGATAAAGGCTGCCATTGTCAGCCTCCCTCCAGGCCTCTTACCTACATCTCTCTATGTGTCTTCTTCCATGTCCCCCAAGCCCCGTACAAGTCTACACAAGTGCAGTTTCTTATTCTCATGTCTCTTTGCTTCGTTAGCCTCCTCCAATTTTTCTCCATTTCTTAGTTCTTTCGTTCTCTTCCTTTCTAGCTTCTCTTCACTGCTCAACTCCACCCTTCTTTGGGTGGAGCAGGGAAACTGGAACCTCCCCTTTCTATGGATATCATAGTGCTATCAAAAAAGCAATCCATTAGAATCTTTAGAAGGCATCATAAGCAGTTTATTAAACTTATGGAAGTTCATGTATTAACTATATTTTAAGTTATAGAAATCTCATCTGAGCCCATTGATAGAATATTATAGTCACTCTTCAAGAGAACTAGATTTGTAAGAATGTTGTTTCAGATTCTTTCTTCTTCGGAGAAGATTTTCTCATGTCATGTGAAGTATTGTATACTGTATAAGAACAGACTATGAATTTAGATCAGCAGTCTGATCCTGGTTTTATGAAAATATGTGACTTTGGACAAGTCATTACCTTTTCTATGACTGTTTCTTCATCTGTAAAATGTGACTATAGGAGCATCTTATAGAGGTTTTTGTGAAGACTGAAATAATGCATATAAAGCTTTTAGTATGGTTTCAGACATTGAGGGTAATTGCTTAAAATTTTGTGATGGATAAATTTTTGTGATGACTAAAATTTATTATTCCATGTACTTGTGTATTCCATACCTGTGGTTGTTACGGCTTTCTTCTTGTGCTTTCATGGTCCATTTTAAAACACAGCAGAATCTGTTATTTGACTTATACCATTTCTTAATTTTCAAGTTATAAGAAAGAAATGTGTTTGACCCACATTTTTTAAAATAATATAATAGTTTATTTTTACATCATTTTGTGCATTTTTCCATCTCTGTTGTAATCCCCGTGGGCTTCCCATCACCAAATCACCTATGTGCCATCACCATAGTCCAGTGCACTTCTCTCCCCCAAGTTTTTTAATACCATTCCCCACTCCACCCCTGTAAAATGTCTCTGGTATATAGTTGTTCATTTACTATTATTATTTTCTCCCCTTGACCCACATATTTTTAAGCAAGACAACAGAGATTAGAACTCTGTCTTTAGGTCAGCCCAGTAAAAAAAGATGTAAAGAGGGTAGAATGTATTTCAGATGACACAAAACATGGCTACTTAGTAGCCGTGTGGGTCTAAGAACCAAGTCTAATCTAGTAGCACAAGCCATTTAATACCTGTGGATACTAAGGTACATGTACTAACTTCTGTTTAATAATTATCTATAATTCAATCCCATATAATAGCAATTAAATCACTCTGTTAGTGGAAATTATCTTATGATCAGTCAGTAACTTAAAATCTACTTAGATAATTTGTCTACTTAAAAATTATTTTTGAGCATGTGTTTTCTCCCGCATTTGGGAATAAGTAATCCATTTAATTTTTAAAGTATCTCAAAATTGACATAAGACTTTGCTAGAGATCACGTAAAACTTACATGGTCATGTAAAACTTAATTGGAAATGCATTTTATTTTTATAAAATAAATTCATTTTCATACAGATTTTAACAAATAAAATTCAAATTAAAAATGATTAAATGTGACTTAGTATATATAGTCTGGGGGGGGTAAGTTAGTTATATGTTGTCAAATTAGGATAATGTATGGTCTTTAACTATCAGGTATACGATGAAATGCCTTTCCAGGAAAATTTGATCCTGTTTGCATTTTGCAACTGAACATTTTCAGCTGAGTGCAACAACCTTTAGTGCCTCTAAGTCCTTTAAGGGCAGTATGAGCATATCTTTCCTTGTACTTTTTAGGTTTACCTATCTGGATAACATAATGCTGGTTCTAATTAACCAGTCCAGAATCTATATATAGGGGAGGGGGAGAAGCCCTAAGTTTTTTTAAACTGAAGACATTAAGAAAATGATTATAGAATTTGCTGAGAATATCATTTTCCCTAGTGAACTCAGGAACAACAGAATATTAAAGGATTGATGGGTTCTGGTACTAATCTCCAGTTTATTACCATTAAGAAGCTAGTGATAATCTTTATCCATTGACTCAGAAAAGTCTCTGTATGGGTTCTAATTGGAACTTCTGTGGGTCCCATGTAGTTTTGTTCTGTGCAGTCTCTACAAAGATCTCTCTTTCTTGCTCTTGTTAGGTACAGCAGAAAGAAATATACTAGAAGGGCATTAGGTGGTTCATAGATCTTCTGAATGGCTGGAGCACCTGTCAAGAACAAAGTGTGATGAGGCAAGATGGAATGATCCTGAACTTGATGTTTCTGAACCTTTGCTACAGCATCTCCCTTCCATTACACATTGTTGCCAGCAATGATCTCTGATCAAAAGTGTTGAATATTGTCTCAAGATGAAGAAATATTGCTTAGACACATTGGCTGGCTCTGCTAAGGTCTTTGATCCCATTCTACTATAAAAGAGGCAGAGAGTTCTACCTACCAAGGTCAGAGGGGAAAGACTCTACTACAGTAAGACGAGACCAGACCTTGATTGCCAATTATTTTGGGATTCCTAAGAATCCCAAGCTAACAGATTTTCTAATTTGTAAAAGCTACAAATGTGAGCTATCTGCTATCCAATGTCATTACTTAGGCACCAAGCAAAGGACACATTGTCTGACTGATAAAAGCATAGTTTTCCAATGCTGTGTTTTCCTTGCCAGCATACTCTTGCTATGTTTTTTTAATGCTGTAGTTAAGCCTATTTAACCTGGAAGTTGTACTTATAGTCTATCTTGAGAGAATGGTGACAAAGGATGTTTTTAGTGGGAGAGCATTGTTCTTCTAGGAATAAACACATAAAGTATAGAATTGATTTTATTTGCTGTTATTTCATAATTTTTAAATTATTTAAAACATTTTACTCTAAAACATTTTTAAAAATCATAAATAAACATTGAAGTAATATTGCTCTTCAATACTGTATGTGATCTAGGTATATATGTTGACTCTTCAAATGTATGTTGCCACACTTTACCTATGACCAAAATAGTCATGATCCTCCACCATAGTCCAGTGAATCCTCTTCCCTCTTTGATCCCCAGCCCAATCTCAATTCTATAGTCAGATTTTCAGGATTTGTTTTGTTTTAGTTTTCTCTATCTCTTTTCTTTGTTTCTTTCTATTACACTTAAAAGTGAAATCCTCTGGTACTTATCATTCTATCACTGACTTACATGGCTTACATGTCCAGTTCTACCTATGCTTTCAAAAATGGCAAGATTTCATTTTTTGTTAATAGCTGAGTAGTATTCCATTGTGAATGTATACCACATCTTTTCCCCCAGTCATCTGTCATTGGCACTTAGATTGTCCCATAGGTTGGCTACTATAAGTAGCACTGCAGTGAACAGAGAAGTTGCATATGTCCCTTTGAAAG
>NW_004567113.1:10591442-10594131 GCF_000260355.1 Condylura cristata
ACTTCTTAGTGCTGTCCTTTAACCCACTGTGCCACCAGGGAGGACCCACTTTTTGTTTTTACTATGCAGATATTTTTTGTGTGCTATATGCTTCCATTTTTTTCTCTTTACCTTTGTTACCTTTGTCATTAGAGTTCGGTCCCTAAAAATATCATTAAAATCAGTATCATCAAGCTTTTTGAATATATTCTCTGTGAAGTTTATGGTTTCACGCCTTACACACAAGTTTTTAGTGTATTTGTAATTAAAGTTTTTGTGTTGTCAAGTAGTTGTGTAGTTTCATTCTTTTATAGATGTCACTTCAACTTTCCCAACACCATTTGTTGAACAGACCTTCTGTTTTCTATTGTATATTCTTGACTCTTTTGCCATAAATCAACTATCAGTTAACATTTGTTTTTTTTTTCTGAGTTTTCAATTCTATTCTACTTAACACGTTCCTATTTTTATTCCAAAACTATACTGTTTTTTATTATAATATCAGCTTTGTGTTATACCAATAGTTTGAGGTCTAATAGTGTGAACATTTTTCTTTTTTGGAAGGATTGTTTTGACTCTTTGGGGACTTTAGTGGTTTCATATAAATTTCCATAATATTTTTCTTTCTCTGGAAACTGCCATTGAAATTTTGATAGGAACTGTATTAGATTTGTATATAACTTTGGGTAAGATGGTCTTTTTAACAGTGTTACTTCTTTCAATCCAAGCTCAGGGCGTATCTTTCTATTTATTTGTATTGTCTTTCACTATTTTCCCACTTTCTTTATTAGGTTTATTCCTGGGCATTTAAAATTTTTTATAAATGTGATTGTAAATGGGATTATTTTCTTGATTTCCTTCTCCTCCAGTTTATTGTTTAAGTGGGTTATCAAGTAGTGGGTTTCTCAATGCAATGTGCATAGATAAGATAATAACATTAGGTATTTGAGAAGAGAAAGCAGCTTTATTTTCAAATTGATTGGCAAGGAGGTAAGAGATAACCCCAAATCTTCCTCTCAATTAAGAAAAGAAATGAGTTTATACAGATTTCTGGGCAAAGTAATGTGAACTTGGCTGAAGTTCATTGTCTAGAAACAAATACATGAAGTATGAAGAGGTACGTTTTAGAAAATTAGTTTAAATTTCTTTTTGTGTGTCTGGCAATTGGACAGCCCTTCTGTTGTCTCCAGCTGGTCTTAGAACTCAGCTCAAGTTTGTTTATTTCCACTTGCTTATACTGTGTCAAATAAGGTTCAGGTTCTAGTGTCTATAAATATAAGCCTGAAAGAGAAAATTAAATAAGTTGTTTTTTTCTCTTGTACTTTAGAATCTGAGACCAACTTAACCATGTAATCTTGGTTTCATGTATAGGAACACATCAATTTGTGTATATTGATTTTGTAGTATGCCTTTTCACTGTACCCATTTGTTTTTTCAAATTTTTATTGAAGGCTTTCTATGTAATCATATCATGCAAATTGTGATATCTTTTTCTTTTACAATTTGAAGACTTCTTATATCTTTCTTTTGCCTAGTTGCCCTGACTGGAATTCCCAATACTATGTTGACTATGAAACTGATTTTCAATACAATAAAAATAAACTCACATTACATATTGTAAAAAATTCACAATATATTGGCTTTACTGTGGGACTCCTGACTTGGGCAGAATCTCACCTGGATTCTGTAAGACCTTGCACAAAATGGAGGATATTTATACACTGAACAATGTTATTAGCACACTGAACAGGGTTATTAGCAAAAGAAATTATTTTTGGGAATAGCTGCAGCTACCTTACTAAGAGTTTAATCCCCAGCCCCAGAGGTGACCCACATGGCATAGCAGACCTCTCTTGTCTTGCCTGCTGCTTCCCTCAGCAGTGTATTTTGCAATCTTCCTGTTCTGCCCCCCAACTCTATCTCTTGTGAATCCTCTCACCACCCTTGTGCCTCTGACCTGTACCCCAGTTCTATATGCATAAATAAATAAATCTTTAAAAATATTTTTAAAAAAGACAAATTTTTTTTCAAGCTAAACTACCAGAATAAGACAGAGGGGTCTTCTCAGGCAAATTCCTTCACTGGTATTGATAGGAAACTTCAGATTTACTGGTATAGGGTTATAGTTTTGGTGGAGGTTGAAACTGCAACTAGGTATTAAATCAGGTGATAACCAGGTATGAAGGAGTTCATTTGGGTCTATTTATTTTCTGTATTTCTTCAATGCTATATTTGCATTTCTTGGCATGAAAATCAATGGCAAATTAAATCATATTAAAGTAGAGTTACTCCTCAATTTCAGAATTCAGAAATTAAAAATTGGTAAGTTGTCTAAAAAGTTGTATAAAAGTACTTTTTAAGTAATATGAACTACTTTTAAGGAAAAGTAACTATATATATGTATATATATATACACACTAAGTATATTTTATACAATACACTTAACAAACACACATATTTGTCATCTGCATGGTCTGTAAGTAGCTTTATTACTGACATTTATATAGGGCACATTTTAAAAACAGAATTGTAACTGCAATTCAGGCTTTATATTGGATATGGGTAAAATCTCTGAATATAAGCTTTGCAAAAGTAAGCAATTATGTCATAATATACATGACGTTTTGTAATTCATGTAGACATTTATGGAAAAGAAGACTAAATCAATTTGTTATTAAAAAGCATTTAATGGCCCTTCCTGGTGGTGCAG
>NW_004567113.1:10595087-10642493 GCF_000260355.1 Condylura cristata
CATTTCTATGTTTAAGCAAGAAAAAAAGAATAAACCTTTGGGCAATAAATTTAAATGGCAAGATAAATCAGAAAATGAGTGTCTGTTGCGTTTGTGATTCTGTAATGTTTGTAATTTACTTTAGAATTCAGAAAGATTCAACTGTCCAAGGTAGGATGTGTGCCAATCATGTGGGCAGAAAGGGGCTTGTAGGAGAAATTTGGCCCTCAAATCAGGAGGTAGAAAAGAAGCCACCAAGTAAACAATGAGAAAGTTCCTAGATTTGCATGTGCACTTAGGAAATATACTAATGGGATGAGGAAGAGGGTAGAAATATGTAGGTAAAAGGACAGGAGGTAAACCTTGTATCTGGGGCTTTGCTGAGGTGATAAATATGCTCCAATGAGAAGAATTGAACAGAAGATTTAAAAAAATCACTTCCATTCTATCCTCTCCACTTATCTTGTCTTCAGAGATGATTGTTAATTATTTTTACAAATCATTTCCCTTTTGCCCTCTTCATTCCAACTCTGCTTCTAAGTGACTGGAAGATAGAGTGACCTCTGAATTTATTCTTCTCATTATGTTGTTAGATTTTCCCACAATACTTAAGGGATAGATTTTTTCATGTAAGTTCAACACCTCTCAAGGTTTCAAGTTGACATTTCACCTAATTAATAGCCCCGATTGGCCTAGTTATTCTGGGGATGCATAATTAAAGCAATGACACTACTTATTCAGTGAAATTCTGATTTATCTTGTCTTTTAAATTAGTTGCCCAAAGGTTTATTCTTTTTTTCTTACTTAAGCTGTATTTTTATATCCTTCTATGTCAAAATAAACATGTTTAAAAGTCCAATGTTAGGGGAAAAATGAACATCTTTAAAAGTCCAACTTTAGGAAAATCAAGATTTTCTTAATTAAAAATCTAGAATTATAATTACAATAGGAGCAATTTTTGAATTCTATTTTGATAGAGAATTTTAAATTTAAAAATAAACGCACACACATATAGTATTTTCATTTAATAGGAACTCCTTAATGGTGTAAATGTTTGCCTTTTATCTTTGAACTGTTCACTTACACGCAGCAACCCCTATATATTATCTGTCATAGAGTGGATCTTATATATGCTTTTCACTGAATCCATGTGATGGGAATTTGAATGAATTTTCTTTATAACATGATAGCAATACTAAAAACATCCACAAATAATTCTAACTAAGAATCAAAGTGCTTTTTGTGGGCATGCCAGTGCTATTTTACTCTTTCACTTTGCGAAATGTTATTTAGTAATCTATTAAGTTGCATGTTAAAAGAAGCATATGTAGTTTACATTATGTAACGGCATGTACTCCATATTTTATAAATACTTTCATTAAATGGGGAAGCATTAAGAAAAAATAAAGCACATCTTTTCTCTTTAGTAACTATTTAGGAAAAAAAAAAGACCATATGTAACTTGCACATGTACACATACAAACCTTAAAATCATGCATGTGTGTGGAGCATGAGGATGTTAAATGATGAGTTTCTCTACATGTGGAATGAAGGCTTCAGCAGTAGTAGGTATATCATGTTTCATGCAGTAACAGAGGAGCTGACCTCTATATTCCCAAATAGTTTGTAGATATTTTCTTAATTTCTTGCTCATTGTATACAAAAAAGCTATAGCTGGGGCTCTCCCTGGTGGCATAGTGGGTTTAAGTACAGCATCATGAAGCTCTCTGAAGCAACTGCAGCAGGAGATCTATCCCTGGCCAGGGAGCTGACACACATGGATGGCAGACATCTCCTGACCTGCCAACTGCTCCTCTCAGCCTTTCAGTTATTTCAGTTAGCCTTCCTGTTCTGCACCCTACTCTGTCTCTGGTGAATCCTCTCACCCACCACACCTCTGGCCTATACTCCAGTTCTGTATGCATAAATAAATAAATCTTCTAAAAAAAAAAAAAGCTATAGCATTATGTCTTGATTTGGTAGCAATATCCCTTTGCTGTACTCATTTATTACTTCTAATAAATTTTTGATGGAATCTTTAAGGTCTTCTATATATGATATATCGTATCATCTGAGAATAGTCATAGTTTAACTTTTTCTTCTTGTACTTGTAAAGATGTGCTAAAACAGTTTTTATACCAGTGCTGCAGTGGAGAAGGGGAGGGATTAATGTCAATGGGTTCTTTTTTTTTTTTTTTAAAGATTTATTTATTTGTGCATACAGAACTGGGGTACAGGCCAGAGGCTCAGGGGTGGCGAGAGGCTTCACCAGAGACAGAGTGGGGAACAGAACAGGCAGATCGATGAAGTACACTGCTGAGGGGAGCAGCGGGCGGGTCAGGAGAGGTCTGCCACGCCATGTGGTCACCTCCAGGGCAGGCGGGAATCGAACTCATGCGGAAGTGGCTTTAGCTTCTCAGTGCTGTGCTTTAACCCGCTGCGCCACCAGGGAGGGCCGTCAATGGGTTCTTATCCAACTGCACAACACCCTGTCTCAGGATCCAACAACATCAGGATTTAACAAACAGGAGATTGAGGAAAGGAAGGAGTTGCTAGTACTCTGAGTGTCTGGCTGTCTCACCCCAAATAGATATTACATATTACTTATTAAAGAGTACTTTTGAAATTTATATACTTATGGTTAGAGATGTTTTAAAATTTTTTTTGCCTTTTTAATGAAGGTACTATTGCATTTCTAGATGGTTTTGGGTAGAGTGTCCAAATTAGAGATTCTGCAACCTTTTTCTCTAACAGAGTAGATAGTAAATATTTTAAGTTTTTTGAGTCATTCTACTCCCTATCACAGTTATTCACTTCTGTCATTGTAATGCAAACATAACCACAGACAATGCAAAAAGTAATGAATTGCTGTATTATGATAAAATTATTTATCTGGGTTTATACTGGGTTGTATTTGGTCTGTGCATATTTTGCATTTATGAATTTCCTTTAGTCCACAGACCTAAGGAATTAACTAATATCTTAAAGCGAGAATATACACAGTTTTAATTAAAAATTAATTTAAATTTGGGCCCTCCTTGGTGGCGCAATGCATTAGGCTCCAGAAGTACAAGGTAGCCACAGCTGCTTCAGTGCAAGTTCGATCCTTGGCCGGGAGCTGATCCACATGGTGTGGCAGACCTCTCTGGACCTGCCTGCTGCTCCTCTCAGCAGTGTACTTCGTCGATATGCCTGCTCTGCTCCCTACTCTGTCTGTGCTGAATCCTCTCACTGCCCCTGGACCTCTCGCCTGTGCCCCAGTTCTATATGTATAAATAAATAAGACTTAAAAAAATTAATTTAATTTAATGTGTGTTCTATATTTGCACTTAAAAAATAATTGCTGGTTTCATGGCATTTTTTCTTTTATTACACAAAGTTGGGAAGATATTTTTGGGCACACAAAGGTTTTTTGATCATTAACAATGACTTTGTATTCTGATACTATATATATGCTTGATGGCTGTTAGAAGAGTCATTTGTAATAAGTCTGATATAAAATAAATAAAAATATTATTAAAAGATAATGACATTGTAGCATAGCAGTTCAACTTGAAAAGCCCTAATACCCCCTCTCCAAATTATTATCCTTTCCCTTTTCAAGCTACTCGTGGGGCCTCTTTGCACCAACTGTTGTCACCAATTCAACTTTAATATTGAGATAATACCTTGGCCATTCATTTTATTTTTATGCAATTGTGTCCTTCTGCCATGCTATCTGGATACATAATTGCCAAATTAGTCTTCTGAAATTCACTGGGATACTGAGCATACTGTACTAATGCCTCTTTGTGAAATGGGAAGGTTCTGTTATGATTTAGTGACTGGCTTAGTCTTGTTGCTACATTTGGAGTCTATTTAGAAGGTAAACCAAGAAAGGTCAGGATGCTTGCTACTCACCACAAGATTATTCATTCACTAAACATTAAAATACAATGTTAATTTCAGGTGTGGGTTGGATGTTATTATATCCACATGCCCAGTTCAGCAGTGTAAAACTAAAACCGCCCTGTTGTTAGCATTTCTTAAGTCATCCATGCTGGTTCTTTCATACTGCGACTGTGGCAAATTCTTCATTCCTAATATGATGCAATAAACATTGAAATTCACATCACCAGAGGAGAAGATAATGAAAACATCTAGAGTTGTGCCAGAAAAGGAGAATTTTTTTTTCATTTGTTTCTCCTTTTTTTTTTAAGATTTATTTATGCATACAGAACTGGGGTATAGGCCAGAGGTGCAGGGGCAGTGAGAAGATTCAGCAGAGTCAGAATGGGGAGCAGAACAGGTAGGTCTACGAAATACACTGCTGAGGGGAGAAGCCGGCAGGTCAGGAGAGGTCTGCTGCGCCATGTGGATCACCTCTGGGGCAGGTGGGGATTGAACTCATGCTGAAGTGGCTTTAGCTTATTAGTGCTGTGCTTTAATCAGGTGCACCACCAGGGAGGTTCCTGTTTCTCCTTTTATTCACTAACATTTACTCAACATTAAATATATATTAGGAATTTTCCTATCCTCACACAGCATTTTTGCCAGCCTGTGTCTATGCAGGTGCCTCTTTCTCTCTCTCTCTTTTTTCTCCTTTTACTAAAAAATATTCCCTTTTAAAATTTGTGTACTTCATCAATCTGTCTGTCCTGCTATCCACTTTGTCTCTGGCGAATCCTCTTACTGCCTCTGCACCTCTGGCCTATATCCCAGATCTGTATGCATAAATAAATAAATCTTTTTTTTTAAAAAAGGATGTCATTGCTTTTTATTTTTTAAGTATTGCCCTAAGCCCTTTGATTGCCAATATTAATAAAAACATAGCCATCGTCTTTGGAAGGTTATAATGTAGTATGGAACAGGCTATAGGTACACACATACATAAGAGTAAACCGTTACAATGTAGTAAGGCATTCATAATAGAAGTATCAACAAAGTACCATGGGAAAGAAAGAATAGTATTCTTTATTCCAAAATAAATGCTAGTATTATGTTATAGATTATGAGAAATATACTATAATTGGATTAAACACTTAATATTGTTTATTCTTCTTCCCAATATGATATATAGATTCTAATACAATCTCAATCAAAATTCAAGTATTTTTTTAAATGTTATGTCTTATAAAATGTTATAGAGATTTGAACTATACGATGCATTTGAGGCAGGGCAAATCAGAAGTATGAAGATGATTAGAAAGGAAGAGAAAAAGCTATCATTTATACCAATAGAAGTCAAAGAAAAAAATTAGGAAATCAGAGAAACCTTACTTAGAATCTGGACTGACTCTGAACTATTTCTTTTTTTTTAACTTTTAAAAAAATTAATAATGAATACATAAATAAAGAACTATGGTGTGGGTGGTGAAAGGATTCATCAGGGACAGATTGGAGAGCAGAACAGGCAGATTGACTGAAATACACTACTAAGGCAAGACAGGAGAGGTCTGCTGCACCATATGGATCAGCTCTCAGGCATTTAACTCATGTGGTAGTGGCTGATAATAGCTTGAGAATGCTGAGACTTAACCACTGTGCTACCAGGGATCCTATTTCTGTGTCTCAGCATCCCCATCTGTAAAATGTAGAGACTACTGACATACCTTCCATACAGGAAAAATTGTAAAGTCCTGTATTTTATTTCTAGGCAACACTGGATCCTCTCGCCTAAGCTGTGTTGCGTCCATAAAAACCTAAACCTTCAGGATTAATCAACTCTGGTGACTTTATTTATATACTACTTTATGAGATAGTAAACAGTGTTAATGCATTTATGTCAAAATAGTAAGCAAGCCTCTTTCAATTGAAATATATGTTTCCACAACGAAATATTCCACATTTCCACAGTGAAGTATTGTTACATCCCCATTGAGTTCTTAAAATTTAGAAAACTGATGGTGAGGCAGACCTCTCCTGACCCTCCCACTGCTCCCCTCAGCTGTGTACTTCGTTGATCTGCCTGTTCTGTTCCCCACTCTGTCTCTGGTGAATCCTCTCACCCTCCTCATCTCTGGCCTGTACCCCAGTTCTGTACGAATAAATAAATAAATCTTTAAAAAATATTTAGAAAACTGATAACATCAAGTGTTATCAACGATGTGAAGCAACTGAATTTTCACGCATTGCTGCAGAATGGGGTTGGGTAGAGAATGTGTCTTCAGGTGGTTTTTCACGAGTCAAACATATCTTTCTACTACAGCCCAGTAGTAATTCCTCCTAAAGGTATTTCCCTCAAGAGACATTGAAAAGAATATTTGTGCCAAAATAAGTGTGCATAAGTTTCAATCGCCATTGATGATATAAAAAAATGGAAATATCTCACTTGTACAAATACAGAATGGGTTAAAAAGTTGGGGTGTATATTACATGGCAATAACAATCACTGTTTTACCAACATAGAGGATAATAAAAGCATCTCATTCAGCAAAAGAATCCAACAAAAAAGGAGAAAGTACTGTATAATTTTATTTTTATGAATTCCAGGATAAGAAAAACTTAATCTAGTGTGAAATAAGCAAGAACTTTGTTTTCCTGAATGTTGGGGAATATTGTCTGGAAAAGAGCACAAGGAGTTTTCAATATTCTTTATCTGCATTAGAATGTGAGTTATATGGGCATATGCTCATGTCAAAGCTTATCAATCTACGCACTTAACTGCATTTTGCTGTGTGTAAATTTTATCTGAAAATCAAAACTAAATCGAAAAGCGAAGTAGAGGTAACTGCCAAAATTTATACATAAATCACCAGTGATAGATTTTAAGCTTTGTTTCCTATATCCCCCATGTGCCTTTTAAAAACTAACTTTCCAGTCTTTAGGCATCAGCTGATGGCCTGGGGTCAAGTGGTGAAACAATTCACTCCCTTCTCTGGATGGTTTCTTTCTCATTGTTTTCAGCCTCAGAGTTTTTCTTGTCTTTTTGTGACAGTACAGCTATGAATTTTAAAAGATACTCTATTTAATCTTAACTCTTCCAACAGCTTTTATTCAGATTGAATTTTGGAATATCTAATCAGTCATATTGCTAAGAAGAGAAATCTTGTGTCAGTCATGGTTTTACAATCTTGCAGAATTGTTTAATCTTATAGAATTGTGAATTCACACAGTAAAATTCAACAAAATGTGTTCAATTGAATTGAACAAGATTTCAGTTGGATTGTAGTGCTACTGCAGTCTTTATATTTCCAAATAATCCCCAGTTACAGACTGGCATTTCCACCATTGCATGATTTTTTTTTTTAAAGATTTATTTATTATGCATACAGAACTGGGGTACAGGCCAGAGTGCAGGGGCGGTGAGAGGCTTCACCAGAGAGAGAATGGAGAGAACAGGCCGATCGATGAAGTACACTGCTGAGGGGAGCAGCAGGTGGGTCAGGAAAGGTCTGCCACGCCATGTGGTCACTTCCCGAGGCGGGGATTGAATTCATGCAGAAGTGGCTTTAGCTCCGTAGTGCTGTGCTTTTAACTCGCTGAGCCACCAGGGAGGGGCCCTCTGCATGATTTTTATCTTTTCAAAACTTTGCAAAATTAAAAAATATTCCAAACATACCAAAAGTATTATAATTGAAATCTTTGTACTTGCCACAGAGACTAAAGAAATGTTAATATTATGCCCATTTTCTTTAGTCTGTAGTTACATTGTTATGTAAGAGGACAATGCATATTATCAGTTTATACATTTTCTGTATTATTAATTTCAAACAAAGATATTCTTTTTAGTACTGTATGTCTTTTTTGTTTGTTGTTTTTGTTTACATTGAATAAATGTTGCTTTGCGGCACTGTATATGATGCTGAAAATACAGGTTTATGGCTCTTCAGATATATTACCACATTGCATCCACATGAAAGCATCCATTATGTTCCACGGGTGCATTGAATTAATCTCCACATTTTACTCTCTACCTACTCTGTTCTCCTCAATAGCGTAAATTCTATGGTCAAATGTTAAGGGTTTGTTTTCAGCATGGTTTTCCCTGAGCCTTTGTTTTGTTTCTCAGTAGTGCACATATGTGTGAAACTACGTGCTACTTGTCTTTCTCTTTCTTACTTATTTCACATAACAATATCCCCACTAGTTCCATCCCTCTTCTTGAAAATGGTAAGAGTTCATAAATATTTTAATAGCTGGTAGCTTGGAGTAAAGCCATAGTAGAGAATATAGTGAGAAGTAGCAAGATTCCACAGACATTGTAGATTTGTCGATAGACTGGACAGGAAGTGTTAACAAAAAGTTGATTCTAAAGATTTGTTTGAAACAACTGGAAAGATAGAGTTAGGGTTTACTGACTTAAAAGAGTGTAATTTTTGAGGAAAGATCAAGGGATTGATTTGGAATATGAGTTAGCTTGCTTACGAGACAGCTAGGCAGAGGTGCAGTTAGAGCAGGAAGTGTGAGTGGTTTCAGGGAGAGGTTTGGGTTGGAGATGCAATTATGGGAGCATGCAAAACATTGACATTTAAAACATTATACTGTGGGCTCTCCCTGGTGGCATAACGGATTAAAACATCGCATTATGAAACTCCAAAACTACAGCAGCATGAGTTCGATCCCGGGTAAGGAGCTGACCCACATGGCACAGCAGACCTCTCCTGGCCTGCCTGCTGCTCCCCTCAGCAGTGTACTTTGTCAATCTGCCTGTTCTGCTCCCCATTCTCTCTCTGGTGAATCCTCTCACCCACCACACCTCTGGCTTGTATCCCATTTCTGTGAACATAAATAAATAATTCTTTAAGAAAAAAAACCATTATACTGTTTTGAAACTTGCTTTTCCCCCCATTCCACATTTGGAAATTTGTGCTAATACTGTAGTTAAACTGTAATATAATTGTTCCAAGTTCTGTACATAATTCTATTATAAATTAAATTTTATCAAATGTACACTTTATGTAACAATAAACATCTTTTTTCATTTTGAGCATATTGTTTGAGTTTAAAAAATAGATGTTTAGAACTGAAATTGTTTTATAATCTCATGTATGTAATTTATTAGTTATATTTACTTTCTTACATCTAATATTTATGATTAATATTGTTTATAGAAGACAGATATTTTTACCTTATATCATTAAAAAGAAACAATTTGTAGAAGTACCTGGTCTGGAGAATTATGCTGAACATATATGATACATGTATAAAATCCAAATTATATTAAAACTTGCAGTATTAAATAATGAGTAATTAGGTGATTTGGAAATTTATATTTCTCTCCTTTGTCAACAGGTATTTATGAGCCTCCATTTATTGTACTACTGCAGTGAACCAATCTTGGATGTGAAAATTGCCTTTTGTCAGGTGTGTGTTCCTTACAGGTAAAACAAGGTACAGTATATTCCCTTGTATTTCCATTTTGCATTCCATCTTGTATATGTACTCCACACCAAGTTAGCACTTATATAATATTAAAAGTAACTTAAGAAGTAGGGGTGTATATTTAAATATCTTCACTTTTCCACTCAGAATAAAGAGAATGAATTTTAATGATTATAAATATCTAATTTAATATCTGTGTAAAATGCTTTCAGTCAATATTTCTAATATGTATTTTCAAATCCTTGAAATGAGGTTCTAATCATCAAAACAGTTAAAGTCAGTGTTAATTTTTTTTTTCATACAAAGAACTGCTGAGCCCTAAGTGTGCCCCTTATCCACATATAACCACATGGGTGGAGCTCAGTCTGTTTTCTCATGCCCAGTACTAACTAGTAGGTAGTAAGAGAGCAAAACCCAAATAATGACAAATAACGGTATAGTTAGCCTTTATAGAATAATAAGAAGGTAGGGATAATGGTTGGTAGTGTTGTGTGGGCCAGGTTATTATCTCCTATGTTCATGTGAACTCTTATTCTTAAGAAAGAAGGTACTGGGAGTGGGGTGGGAAGCCTCTACTTAGTACCGTTATGTAATAGTGTTCCTCTCTTCTCTCAGGAATTGTTCCTTAGGAAATGAACTATATGGTAAATAATACCACAAATTTTGTGGTAAATAATACCACAAAATAATACAGTTTTTCTGTAATTCTTCTCATTATAGCTTATTGAATTCTCTGTAAACAGAATACTGAAACACATTGAAATACAGTTTAATAAATCCTTAGCATCCATTGTTTTAATATAACTTCTGATTCTAGACAATGTAGCTTTAGTATAGAAAATTTAGAAAGTATGAAGGGAAAGAAAACATGGGATATCCATTCTTACAGAGTATAGGTAGTGTTTCTATAGGAAAGTAAAATGTGTTACATATAATCATTGTACTGAGCTGATTCATGTGCATTGTTGGAACATTTAGGTAATTTCTCTTAACGAGAATTTATATAACATTGGTTAGAAATTTCAAGTCTAGGGCCCTCCCTGGTGTCACGGCAAGTTAAAGACATCATTATGAGGCTGGCTACAGCCTCTTCAGCATGAGTTGGATCCCCAGCCAGGGAGGTGACCCACATGGCACAGCAGACCTCTCCTGTCTCACCAGCTGCTCCCCTCAGCAGTGTACAGCATTATACTTCATCAGTCTGCCTGTTCTGCTCCCCACTCTGTCTCTGGTGATGCTCTCACTGCCTCTGCACCTCTAGCTTGACCCCATTTCTGTATGAATAAATAAAACTCTTAAAAAAGAAATTTTAAGTCCAGTATTTCCTAGTCATTTACTTGTGACTTTGGGCAAGTTACTTAATCTCTCTGTGTGTCCGTTTCCTTATTTGTAAACAAATGGGAGGTATATAACCTACTTTATAAGGTGGTGAGGATTAAATGAGTTAGTATTTGCAACGACTGAGAAATGTACTAGAATATTATTCTGTGAAGAAGCTAATAAATTTTAATTACATTGGCATTTATCTTTCTAATATTCTTCTCTCCTTTGCTTTCTACTCCCCCACCCCCATAATTTTAATTCTGCAATTTTATTTCTAGGACTTTTTTGGTTTAGTTTTGTTATTTGTTTTGTTTCACTAGAGTCCATATATGATTGAAATAATCTGATATTTGTCTTTATTCTAACTTCAGCTATCACAATCCACTTCCATTCCATCTATGTCATTGCCAATAGCAAGATATCTCTTTTAAAAAATAACTGATTAGTATTGAATTGTATATACACACCACATAATTTTTTAATCCTCTCATCTGTTTTTGGACATTTAGGATGTTATAATATCCCATAGCTGGGATATTATAAAGAGAGTTTCAGTGAACGTGAGAGGACATATGTCTACTACAGTTTATTTTCAAACAATATACCTTGGAAGCTTCTCATTTCAGGGGATAAATCATGGATACTGGTATGTTCTTATATTTAATTTGATCACCAGCAGGGTAGACTGTTCTCATTTTTTTAATTGCCACATAGAAAATATACAAATTTGTTGACAATCAGTGAACAAGAGTATCTAGAGCCAGACCTTTTGTGAATTTTGAATTATGTCACATTTTGAATTTTTTTGCTGTTTTTCAATTAAGAAATGATAGAAAATAAAATTATCCAGATATATTTGAAAATATGTACATTACACTATAGGTAAAACGTGCAATAAGGTATGAACTCAATTCCTTTAAAAATTTTTAATGTGATATTTAATGTATATTTTCAAATTGCATAATTTCAACATGTAGTCAGTGTAAGAGTCTGAGCTCATACTTTATTTTATATGAAGAATGTGGGCATTAATTTTTTAGTGTGTTTTATTAATCCCGTTGTTTTATACAAGGAAAACCCAACTAATCAAGCAATTTTTTGTAGGAAATAAATTTACTGTTATAACTAATGATAAAGCTTTCTTTATATTGTTAAACAATAAATAGTCTTTAGCTTTACAAAACACATAGCCCTACAGGAAATTGAAATTGCCCTTGATCTGCCTGAGAAGTAGGTAAGGGAAGAAGGCCTTTTCTGCCTTCTTTTCTCAATAAACTAAGAAGTACAGAGCTGCTATATTTCACTCTATCAATTAAAATAATCTGTGAAAAATGCTATTTTCTGGAACTCTGCTGTGCTGAGCAGAGGAGCCAGAGTTCTGCAGTCAGAACCAGGCGGATAAACAGAGTTATACTGTTTGTGAGAGGGGACGCACTGCTGGCACCCACAGAACTTTCCACATTCTGATGAGTTATGTAGATTCGTGATTTCTTCCCTAAGTGATGACCCCCTTCAAGGTCAGTTCCCAGGGAATTCTTCTGCTTGATTTCCAAGCTCATCATTCCATCTTAACACAGCAGATGTTTAAGATATGTTTTTGAATGATCGAAGATAAATAAAAACCTATTAGAAAAAATGTTTCCTGAGTAGAAATTTGTTTGCTTTTCAAAATGAAGTCATTTTTCTCAACATCTTAGCATCTCAAATGTGTAATTAATAGACTTAATTGTGTTTTGGTTATTTTTCTAATCAGAAATCAGAATTGACCTAACATTTATCTAAAAGCTATCAACATTCTGCTCTCTCTAAATATTTACTCATGCTTGAGTTGACTGAGTCATTTAAAATGATTTCTTGATTTTTAGAAATTCTGCAACATAGAGGCTTTTAGTTAATCAACCATTGTAAGTTTTAAGTAGTTCTAGAAATAGAGACTGAGTTCAAAGGGCTTCTTTTAGACTAAGACATAAAATTTTCATCCTGCCATACATTTTATATGCAAGAAAGTATCTACTTATTGACTGGTTACTTCATTTGTTCAACACATTTACTATATCTTGTCGAAAGCAGGGATATAGGTTGAATGAAGTGGTTACTTCATTCTCAGAAAGGGTATCACCATGCAGGGATGTTGCTGTAGTGCTCCAAAGTCAAAAGATAGAGAGGACCCTATACTGTCCTAACAAATGTAAACAAGCAAACAAATACCTCCTAGTCTGAAGCACAGGGGAGAATAGCCAGTCTTAAAGAAAACCTATTCTTTTTTGAGTTGAAGACTTTAGAATCAGAGAAATAACATACCCTTATACTCCCAATGCTTATTGAATACTTGCTGTGTTTGAGGATTTTATTGATCATGAAAATGACTATAAAGTGGTTGTAACACTTACTATTTTAAATATTATTAAGATATGACAAAAGTAGCAATCTCATTATGGAGTTCTTTTTGTCAAATCTGTTCAATTTTTTTTTAAGCTCTTCTTTCTTGGACCTAGTACATTGTATATGATATCCAAGACATCTTAAATTTTTTTCTAGTTGAAAATTGTTTATCTTAGTAGATAAAAAATATTATTAAATTAGCATTTGCTTAAAATTTATTATTGTCTAATAATAAAAGCATGGTGTGCCTATCAAGTAACTTTCCTAATCACAGATGATGACTTCTAAATAAGTGAAAACTTATTCTTCCACTTCCTATTTATTATCATTTTTAGTCCAGTGTTTTCTTCTACCTTGGATATCCCACACTAATTAAGGCAGAAACTAATAACCAGAGAGCTCATAAAAATAAGTATTCTGGATACCTATGGAATGGTTCCACTATAAGTGATGTGTTCAGATTACTTGTATCTACTACTTAAAAATATCACTAAACCTGACTCTTGGAGAATATGCTTTTAAAAAAAAGTTATTTAATTTCAAAACATGTTGCATTTAAAGTAACTTGACTTTTTCCATTTAATACATTTGCTGTGTCTATGATACTTCTGTTTCAAATACTGAAAATATCCAATTAAAATTTTTACACTTCTTTGGAATAGAGGACACAGGAATTTGCAAAGGAAAATATATTTTGATGGGGGCTGTGCAAAGGGAAAACTTGTGTAACCTAACAAGGAACCTGAAAGTCATATTTGGTGGTCTGTTTTAGATCTTGGAGAGATTATATGCCACCCAAAACACCAGATTTAGGCACTGACTTTATATACATATGACGTAAGGTCTACATTTGAAGATCTTGGTATTTTATAAATGAATGTCTATGATTTGAGATATAATCCGTTCCATTTCAGTTTTTCATGTAAAGGGGAAAAAAAAGTTTATGTGAGTTTCTCCTGAATACACAGGGTTTCCTTTCCAATACATTATTTAAAGGAGTCAAATTCTACCTTTTCTCTTTATCTGTTGTGATATGTTAACACTTAATTTTCTCTTCATTTTCTAAAATTCCAGTATGTATACTTTGCTTTAATGCATAGGTTGCCTATGGAGACTTGGGAAATGTTCTAACACCTGGCTCATATAGATATTTTTTAACCTTTCTTGAGGTAACATTAGATAAAAAAAAACTGTATGTGATTTAGGGGAAGAGGTTCATACCACTTCACTTGCATGTCACCACACTACTGCCAACATCCAAGTTCTCATAGTCCTTTACTGTAGACCTTTGTGTCTGCTTCCTCCTTGCTCATATCCCTATCTTTTTCCCCCCTTCAGTAGCCTCAATTATGCATAGGATTTATGTTTGTTTAATTTTGTAGTTCATTGTGGGGTTATTGTTGTTTTGCTTGTTTGTTTAATCTGTATTCCATGAGTGAAATCAATTTTTCTCCTGACTTAACTTCACTTAGCATAATTCATCTCAACTCCTCTCAGTTCTATCCATGCTGTTGTAAATGGTAAGACTTCATCTATTTTTATAGCTGAGTAGTATTCCATCATATGTATATATCATCTCTCTCTCTCTCTTTTTTTTTAAGATTTATTTATTTGTACATACAGAACTGGGGTACAGGCTAGAGGCTCAGGGGCGGTGAGAGGCCTCACCAAAGACAGAGTGGGGAGCAGAACAGGCAGATCTACGAAGTACACTGCTGAGGGGAGCAGCGGGCGGGTCAGGAGAGGTCTGCCACGCCATGTGGTCACCTCCGGGGCAGGCGGGAACGAACTCATCCGGAACCGGCTTTAGCTTCTCAGTGCAGTGCTTTAACCCGCTGTGCCACCAGTGAAGGCCCCATATCTCTTAATTCATTGGTCTGTTGATGGGCATTTGGGTTGTTTCTGTAACTTGAGCATTATAAAAATGCTGCAATGAACATATGATTGTATATATAATCCTTTCACATTATTAATTTTGTACTGTTCAGGTAAATATCTAGGAGTAAAATTACTGGGTAATAGGGCAAATCTATTTTTAATATTTTGAGAATATTAAAATATTTGAGATTTTTTTTCTTTTTTTTTTAAGTTATTTATTCATACAAAACTGGTATACAGGCCAGAGATGTGGAGGGTGAGAGGATTCACCAGAGACAGAGTGGGGTGCAGAACAGGCAGATCTACGAAGTACGCTGCTGAGGGGAGCAGTGGGCGGGTCAGGAGAGGTCTGCCGCGCCATGTGGATCTCCTCCGGGGCAGGCAGGGATGGAACTCATGCGGAAGTGGCTTAAACTTTTTTGTGTTGTGCTTTAACCCGCTGCGCCACCAGGAAGGACCGAGAATTTTTTTTATAGGTGCTGTGCCAGTCTCTATTCATACTAACAGCATTTAGTGTTATTTTTTCACATCCTTGCCAATATTTGCTGTTTTATTTTTTTTTTCCAAATATATGGATCATTCTCACAGGAGTAAGGTAGTATATGATTATGGTTTTGATATCCCTGATAATAAGTGATGTAGGGCAATTTTCCACATGCCTGTATGTATTTCCTGGAAAAGTTTTTATGTGACTCTATCCATTTTTTGATTGAGTGCTTTGTTTTCATTTTTTTTTAATTGTATAACTGTTTTCATATTTTTTTGAGGTTTTTAGACCTTGGGTATTAGCCTCTTCCTGATATATAACGTAGAACTGTTTTCTCTCATTTAGTAAAATGTGTTTTCAATTTAATGATTTTTTTTTCCGTGCTAAAGCTTTTTAATTTGTTGTAGCCCCACATATTAATTTTGGCTTTTGTATTCTTTACCACTGCAGGGGAGGGGAATCCCCAAAACCATCAGTGCAGCCAATATTGTAGGCTATATTTTATGGGCTCAGATCTTGTATGCAATCATTTAGTCCATCTACAATTACCTTTGTGGTTGTTGTAAAACAGGTCTGGTTTCATTCTTATGTATGTACCTGTTCAGTTTTCCTAACTCCATTTGTTGAATAGATTTTTCTCCCTCCATTATATATTCTGGGTTCCTTTGGCAAAAAAAGTAAACTTGTCCATGTAAGTGTGGGTTTATGTCTGACCCTCAATTCTATTCCATTGGTCTTTTTATTCTGGTAGCATACTGTTACGATTACTGGAACTTTGAGTTATAATTTAAAGAATTGTGACTGTAAATATCTCCATTTTTCTTTTTCTTTTTTTTGTTAGGATTATTTTGTCTTTTGTGGTTCCATACAAATTTCAGTATTTTTTTTTTGTAGTTTGAAGAATACCATAGGGATTTTGATAGGGATTTTGATAGGGATTCTATTAAATCTGTATATTGCTTCAGGTAAGATGGCTATTTTAAAATTAATAATTCTTCCAATCCATGAGCACAAAACATTGTGCTCATTTCTTCATGTCCTTTCTTTTATTAGTGTCTTCTAGTTTTTGTCCTATAGAGTCCTCTTTTTTTGCTAAATTCATTTGTTTGCATTTTATTTCCAGGTGTGTTTGCAATTGTGATTGTTTTCTTGATTTCTTTCTGTTGTCATTTGTGGTTTGCATATAGGGATGCAACTTATTTTTGTATGTTGATTTTTGTAGGCTTCTATATTAATGTACTGATTTATTATTTTTAACAAATTTTGTGGAGTTTTTAGGGTTTTCTATGTACATTGTCATATCATTTGCAAATAGTGATATTACTACATCTTCTTTTCCAATTTGGATTCCTTTTATTTCTTTTTTCTTGTTCAATTGCTCTGACTAAAATTTCTAATACTATATTGAATAATATTGATAAGCATGAACATCTTTGTAACCTGATTTTAGAGGAATGAGTTTTTCAGCATTGTGAATGATGCTGGCTTTAGCTTAGTCAATTAATAGTAAACATTGATGATAGTTTCTTATAAGTTTGTACGATGCTAAGATCTTTGTACAGATTACTTCATTTATCTTCCCATTAATCAAAAGAAAGAGATTCTTGCCCTCCTCTATAGTAGGGACATTAAGCTAATTGAGTCTAAAAATCTTGCCCAAGAAAGAACTCACAGTCAAGAGTCTGAGAAAAAAAGCTGGAATTTTATCCTTTACTGAAGTTCTTAGTTTAAGACTTCTCAATAACAAAATTTGCATACTGTCTTATGAAAAAATGTACCTAGTAGGTATTCATATAGTTCTTGGTTATTTCTTCCAATATAAAGAACAGGCAAGCAGAAGCCATGCCACTCTATTGATTACTGTTATGTGCCCTTAAATATAATTGAAAGAATGATTAAACATAATTTAAGCCATTAATTTCTCAGAGTAGCCAACTCTGAGCAAGGTAATGTAAAAGTGATACAGATTCCAGGCTTTAATTTTCTTTTTATAGCAACATCTCAAGAAATCAAGCAGATAGATCATGTTCCTGACAGAAATATTATAATCGTAAGTGTCATTAAACAGTATTGCCTTAAATAGCCCCTTTTACAACTCATATGTAAATAATTTGGTTCAGATTTAAAATGTATTGAACACATGTTTTCTGCTACAACAAGCAGAATAACAGATATTGTTTCTGCTGACTTTATGTAACAATCTTGGTGTAGCATCATGAAACAACTCCATCTGTTGGTCATAGCTATGAGAAGGAATAAATAGCTCAATGTATTCTGTGCCAAAAACATAACCACCACTCTTGACAGATACTTTTTAGTATCCAAATGACAGTATTGAAAGACTATCCAAAGACTGACAAACAAATTTTCTGGAGATGCAATTTGAAGTCCAATCTTTGCTGTCCTACTGAAATATTGATACAGGAATACTTGGCCAATAAAAGAAAACAGAATACGAGAAGTAGTTTAATTTGTCAACAGATCAAGGCGTACAGCAGACTAGTATCTGGAAGACCCCTTACCTGCAACTTGCCAGAGTGCAGGAGTATTCATTCATTTATTTAATAATATAATAGTTTATTTTTACATCACTTTGTGCCTTTTCCATCTCAGTTGTAATCCCCGTGGGCTTCCCATCACCAAATTACCCATCCGCCATCACCATGCAGGAGTTATTTATTTTTGTAGAGTTACAGGGTCTAGGAAGGGAGAGCGGGCATGTGCATCCTTGTGACACAAGTGTCTGGAGTTTCTGTTTGGCGCCAGCTTGCGCTTCACTGTCATCTCATGGTCAGCAAATTAGATTTTATCTTTGTAGTAAAGCTATTTTCTCTTGGAATGTAAAAAATCAGGGTTCATTAAGCCTACAAGAAAAATAAAGGAAATAAGAGAGCTGGTCTGGAGAGACAGAGAGAGATGAATACTTTGTTGCTGCATCAGTGGATCAATGTAATATCCATAGCTGACTCAGAGGGAACTTGCACTGTAGGTGTTCAGCAAATGTTTAAAAATGAATATAATCAAGCCATTTAAATTTCTAGCCACTCTAGATCTCCAGTTTTTAAAGATTTATTTTTTAAAAGATTTATTTACGCATACGAAACGGGGTACAGGCTACAGGTGCAGAGGCAGTGAGAGGATTCACCAGAGACAGAGTGGGGAGCAGTACAGGCAGATCCACTGAAATACACTGCTGAGGGGAGCAGTGGGTGACACAGGGGAGGTCTGCTGTACCCTATGTTGGTTAGTTACCTGGCTAAGGATGCGGCAGCTGCTGGCAGTAACTTGATAACTGAAGCTCTTACCCCTGTGCTGGTAGGTAGGCCCTAAATCTCCAGCTTTGTAGCTCAAACATAAGATTATGTACTTTAACTCTGAGTTGTTTAATGTTTACTTAGGTTCAAAGTCTAGACTTAGCCAAATGATAAATAATTATCGCAGAAGGTATGTTACTCATTCTTTTCTATTGGTTTCTGAAACTCTGTTCCTGTAGTTCACCTTGTTATGAGAAAACCACAGCTCTGTTCTATATTGTTTTACTTTAACTAATAAATATTTTAAAAATAAAGAATACTTATTTTAGAATTGGACAAATCTCAATTTATATTAATTGGCACCACCAATTAATAGTTTTAAAGCTTGGACTCAGTTAACAACTCTGCATGTATGTCACTTTGTTGATCTGTTGGTAGGATTAAATATAGTATATAGGCCCTCCCTGGTGGCGCAGCGGGTTAAAGCACTGCACTGAGAAGCTAAAGCCACTTCCACATGATTTTGATCCCCGCCCGCCCCCGGAGGTGACCACATGGCGCGGCAGACCTCTCCTGACCCGCCTGCTGCTCCCCTGAGCAGTGTATCTCGTGGATCTGCCTGTTCTGCTCCCCACTCTGTCTCTAGTGAAGCCTCTCGCCACCCCTAAGTCTCTGGCCTGTACCCCAGTTCTGTATGTACAAATAAAATAAATCTTTAAAAAAAATATATATATATAGTATATAAAGTTCATCTAAAAATAAGCAACTAGTACTATTTCATCTTCTTATCTTTTTCATTACCTTATTGAGAGTCTACATAAATTAAATGAAATATTTTACAGTATTGTTTAATTCCAGTTGTATTACAGAACTAATTATTGACTATCTTTTTCTACATATCAAATGTTAGAGAAATTATACTTTTTCTATGAACTGGCATTATTTTATGAGATTAATGACTTACTGTAGTTTGTTGTTGCTATTATGTCCTCTGGAACATATTTTGTCCTCTGGAAGTATGATAATATTAAGTTTTATGTTTAAGACAGTAGATATTCATAATTTTTTTTAAAGATTTATTTATTTGTTCATACAGAACTGGGGTACAGGTCAGAGGTTCAGGGGCAGCGAGAGGCTTCACCAGAGACAGAGTGGGGAACAGAACAGGCAGATAGACGAAGTACACTGCTGAGGGGAGCAGCGGGCGGGTCAGGAGAGGTCTGCCACGCCATGTGGTCACCTCCAGGGCAGGCGGGAATTGAACTCATGCGAAAGTGGCTTTAGCTTCTCAGTGCTATGCTTAACCCGCTGCGCCACCAGGGAGGGCCGATATTCATAATTTAAGTCTTCTGGTGAAACTGTTAACTCCTATCCTGCTTTATTTGGTATTTTTTCTTAAAACTGGATTTGATGATTTTATTGTTCTGATACTGTCTATGGTGAACATCACAAATCCTTTTGGGAACCACAGAATATAAATAATAAATGATTGAAAGAATAACGAGTTGCTCAAGATTCAATACCTATTAAGTTCAGAACTAACCCAGACTTGGTATTATTTTCTGCTATCTCATTAAAGATCTCATACACACTATGGAAGTGTAGCTCTTAAAATTTTTAAACCTCAATGTATTCTGCTTAGGCACTGACAGTAACAGAGCACAGACGTGCACAAGTGAAAATGGGGAGAGAATGCTTGTGGAAATGTAGGTTATTAAATTGAGAAAAATGCAATCAAGGATCTGGGTACCTTCAGTACCCAGATAAATACTGTGGCAAAAATGTTCTTTTGCAGATTCTATAGCTGTAGGCCAGAGATAGAATTGATGATATAAATATATGATGAGACACTTTCTTACAGGTCTGTATATAGTGCAGTATTTTTTACAGAACAGATTATATTCAGATTTCTTCTCTGCCTACCAAACTTCCAGAAGCTATCAAGTCTTTTAATTTAGCTTTAAAATTTTTAGTAGCTGGGAGACAGAGAGGAACTGAGTTTGCTTTGAATTCTTGGAAAGAAAATTCTACTATATCTACATAGATATAATTGCTTGAGCCATTTAAATATAAGGTTAATATTCAGTGGAGGAATGAGTGATTCCTAAAAAATGATCTGAATCAATAAAATAGACTGTTCTATACCTACAATTATTAAGGAACTATATTAATATCCAAAAGATATTACTGTGGTGATTTATAATTTTTTAAATATAAAATTACTTCTTTATAATTAAGTCTTAAAACATTAATTTCTACTCTGGAAAAAGACTTGCTATTTTGATGTGCACTTATGAATACTTATGAATTTCATATATTTCCTCCAAATTTTTACTGAAAATTTAATAGATGAAGGAATGTTTATTTTCATAAACAGAACATTGTTCTGTTTCAAGCACAGAACATTTATGTTGACAAAACATTGTTTTCACACTGTACGGGGCCTATGAGACAGGAAAACACATCTATAGGAATAACCCATTTTATACCTGTGACTTGGCATGTAGTTTTTTATACATTGTAGCAAAATGTATTTACTGAAGAATGAATGCAAGCAATTGGTTACTACTCTGTTTCCAGTATCTTTTCTAAATTCTGCCATAGAAAATTTGGTCCATAATTATTATTGCCCACATTTAGACAGGTACCTTATGTTTTTGTTGTATCTTTAGTGCCCCCAATATCTGGCACATAATATCTGTATCATCAATGTTTATTGGATTAATTGATTGAAATGAGTGCTGAATATCAATTAGGATTAGTCTAATAGAACAGTGGCATGAATTGTTTAATTCCCTTGGTTTATTTGAAAATATATTGACATTCTGGAAGAGGAGGGCCATCATGGAAGATTTAAGTGTAATACAAAGACTAAAACCAAAGCTAGAAAAACCACAACTTTGAAGTAGTAGGTTGAGGTAGAACTAAAATAGACATCTGCTTCATAAATTTCATTACCTATATTAGTGCACACATGCAGAGGAGTGAAATAAGTGACCTTTCAAAGGTGAAGAGAATAACTAAGAGACAGAAAAGTAGATTATTTAGGTTCAATAAGGCAAGTATGTGTGAAGGATTTGGTGGTGGTCAGAAACCAGAATATTAAAAGATGAATAAACAGTCCATAACAAATGATACGACTTCATTTATTCCAACTTAGTATTGGCAGATGAATTCATTTGTTTAATGTAGCTCCAGCTACTTCTTCTACCTTTTCAAGTAAAGAAAAATTAAAGATCTTCAGTAGAATTAGCCTACTAATACACCAATAATGTTTAAAATAGAAATGGGCTATGGTGTGGAGACCTGTTTCTGATTAATGGTTGTTTAAATACAATTATGTTATTTCTGCTGTTGTCTACACCCACTGACTAAACTGTAACTCCATTGTAGTTTCCTTGAATATGTCTTCCAGTGCTCTGTTTCTGGATATCTTGTTTGAGTTCTCTTCTGTGCTTTTAAAGACTGCTTTGCTTTCTGGATTTCAAACTGCTCATTATTTTGTTTGAATTTACCTGAATTTTCAGTCTTCTGTCCAAGCAACTTACATTCCTTGTCTACAGTTCATGCTTTGCCTTGTAGTTTGTTTGTATTTGACCTGGATTGTCATCATCTCTCAAACCTATCACATATCTCAAACCAATCACTTGGATTCTGATTTGTGGTTTACCTGGGCCTTAAGGTTCTTTTACTAGAACCTCTGGTTTTGCCATCTATGCCATAAAATGTGCATTACATTTGGTTTTTGTATTATTGGAACAACCTTCCTGACTCCCTTTTTAGGGGCAAATAAGTTCCTGTACCTATTTCTTTTCTCTTCTTCTTCTTTTTTTTTTTCTTGGAAATGAAATGCCAAAACTTTCCAAAGAAAATGTCTCTATGACCAGCTGGAGATTTTGAGCCTAAGAAGGTTTAAATCTTTCTTCAGATTATAAAAAAATTGGATTTTAAGAAGTCAGTGTGTGTTAAAGTATTACAGAGTACCTTAAATTTAGATTTTGGGCTATGACATCAAAGGCAAGTTCTTACTAATTAAAACTTTGGCATACCTCAATTTTTTTAAAGATTTATTTACTTATGCATACAGAACTGGGGTACAGGCCAGAGGTGCAGGGGCAGTGAGAGAATTCACCCAAGACTAAGTGGGGAGCAGAACAGGCAGATCATCGAAGTACACTGCTGAGGGGTGCAGTGGGGGGTGGGGCGTGGGGGTCAGGAGAGGTCTACCAACATGTGGATCACCTCTGGGGCAGGTGGGGATCGAACTCATGCAGAAGTGGCTTTAGCTTCTTAGTGCTGTGCTTTAATCCACTGTGCCACCAGGGAGGGCCCTCAATTTTTTTAAAAAAGATTTATTTATTTATGCTTACTGGGGTACAAGCAAGAGATGCAGGGGAGGTAAGAGGATTCACCAGAGACAGAGTGGGGAGCAGAACAGGCAGATCATCAAAGTACACTGCTGAGGGGAGCAGAGTGTTGGTCAGGAGAGGTCTGCGGTGTCATGTGGCTTACCTCCAGAGCCCGGGATCGAACTCACACTGAAGTGACTGCAGCTCACTTGCAGTGCTGCACTTTAACCTGTTGTGCCACCAAGTAGGGCCCAGACCTCAAAATTTTTAAGGTATATAGGGAATTATTCTTTGTGTGATGTCTCGCTCATTGCAACATTATTTGATCAGGCATCTAAATAATCCACAGCTCTAACCATTGTGGTCTCAAGATAGGGCCACAAATCTCCCATGTTCCTACCTTCTAAAGAGAACCACTAATTAGGATAATTCGAGTTTCAATTGCTAGGGTTAGGGAGGAATCCAAAGAATGTGTGAAAGTTAAAACCCAGAAGAAAGTCAGCAAGAAGAGTTGATGACTACTGGGCAGGTGTCCACCAGCATATACCACAGGGTCAGACTAGACAATACAGAATTATAGAAATAGGGCCCCACCTAGCATTTAACATCATTAATTGTAATATAAACATTGGGTAAGTAATCATGGAGATGTAATGGATTTACATTATATATTCAGGAAGCATGATTAAAATCTCAATGACAGACTTTTCAATTGATAAATATAACTAATAGATAGAATATTCCTAAAGATAAACACAAGATACAACAGTTATCTTGAGTTTAGAATGCTTCAAAATCTAGACCTCCAGAGTATAAGTTGTCATATGGCACTTTGGAACAATGTTAATTTGAACTAAAATTGTTCAGTGTTTAATACAGGATAACAGTATTTTTGGTATATTGAGAACAAATGAACACATGATTCAAATTCACCTACTTAAAAATTAAAACTATGCATTATTTTGTATTTTAGTTCTTTCTAGTAAAGGGATACAGGTGCAATCTTTTATCCTTCCTTACATGGTGATAGTGGTTGGTCAGAGATTTCTCTGAAGAATCTAGCATAGTTTCTGTTTCAGTTTACATTCAGATTTTCTCTTCATAAATAATTGAACGGTTTTAAAGAAACATTTCAAGAAGGATTATGCAGCTCTAATCTATGATTACTACATTATAAATAGTTTTAATATTGAAAACAAATTTTTGTTTGCATTTTTTCTGACCTCTTTTAATCCTGGTTATCGTATACAAACTAATATATATATATATTTTTTTCTAAAATACACACACATATGTGTGTGTGTGTGTGTGTGTGTGTGTGTGTATTTTCCTATGTGAAAATCCAGGCTTCCATAGTGCTGCTAGGTGGGTAAGTGTTCGCAGTCATTAAAAGAACCAGCCTCTCTGTATCTCTCATCTCTCTGCTGTTCACAGGTGTCATGTTTTCGTTGTTCTTTTTCCCAGGGATTTGATAAACAAGTGGATGTGTCATATATTGCCAAACATTACAACATGAGCAAAAGCAAAGTTGACAACCAATTCTACAGTGTGGAAGTGGGAGACTCAACCTTCACAGTTCTCAAGCGCTACCAGAATCTAAAGCCTATTGGCTCTGGGGCTCAGGGAATAGTTTGGTAAGTGGATTGGATTTAATTTATATTTTTGAAGGGAGCCTGGCATGTGTGTTGACTATCCACACACATAAACAAACAGTATGGTTTGGGAGGGGAACGTTGCATTCAACTATAGAAAAATAAAATCATGAGCCTTAATTTGGAATTCATCGTGCATTTATTAACAATATGTAAGATTTGCTTTGAACTAAGTCACAAATAGTGTCCATTACACAACAACCATAGAGAAATCAAAAGAACCAGAGATTTTCTGCCTGTTCCTGTTTAGAAAAAAAAAAATTGGATGTTTTCACAGCAAGAAATGAAGGGGTAATATACTAATATAAGCAGCAAATAAAATCTCCTAAACTTTAATCTCCTATCCCAAATGTTCCTGTGACTTTTAAAGTTCAATACTTAAAAAAAGTAGCATTATAAAAAAGTCCAAATGGAAAGATTCTGGGTTTCTTAGTAATTATTCTTTTGTTCCTTTTTTGAGTGGCAAATGGAAATGATCGATTTCAGACCTGATTTACTAATTCTAAAATTGCAAATGTGATGATATATTGGTAGGTCTTTTTGACTTACTAAGTGTATTTAGCATAAACTTATTAGTATAATAGCCTCAATGCAATAGCTTATGCCTATAAATAAAAATTTAGGACATGCACTATAAATATGTATACTTATTTATAAAGGGTATTTACTTAAACTAATATATTTATTTGTTATATAGACTGCTGCTACATTAATAATGTACTTAGAAATGCAACATTTTTAAGGCATGAGATGAGGATAAACATTATTTCAGGCAAATTTTATTTTAAAACTTTTAAACTTCTTGATGTAATGTTATGCATTTTAATATTTTAATAAAAGCAATATGATAGCCACTAATTATTTTTTGACCTTCATTTTACATTTCATAAAATGATTTTAAAATCTGGTTTACTTCATTTTTGTTATTTGATTTTGCTTAAGACATCATATTTATCTCATTTATTTATTCATTAATCTATTTTTATTGAGGTAACACTGATACAAAACATTGTATATGATTCAGAGGTGTGGGACCATATATATATATCCCCCTCCTTTATCAACATCCCCCACCAAAGCCTGACAGAAGAATACCTTATTAATTGTACTTTGCTTCAGTGCATTTTGCAAACATTGTGTTCTTTTCCCAAGACTGAAGGTTTGTGGCCACACTACCTTATGCCATTTATATTAATAGCATGTACTCCTGTCATGTCTCTATGTCATACTTAAATAAGCTATGAAAATTTAAAAAAACATAATGCTATTGCATACTTAATAGACTATAGTAAACAGGTCCTTGAATAACTATTTTTCATCCAATATCATTTCATTATAAAGTTGAGATAAAACAAAATCCTACTGTGTTGAAAGAAAAGACGTTATTCAATGACCTGATTTCATTATACAACATTATTCATTATACAACTTTGCTTAGTTTCATTTTTAAGGAAATTGTATGCAGTGTTAAGCGAGGACTTACTTCACAGTGTAAACAGAAATTATACACCCACTGGATAACCAAAAATTGTGTGTAACTTTGCTTATTAAGATGTTTGCTTTATTACAATAGTGTGGAACCAAATCCACATGATCTCTGAAGTATGCTGGTAATTTTACTACAGTTGATGAACCAATATTTGTACCTTTTAGCTTTAACCACCAAAGCTAACTGTTTACATTAGGGCTCACCCTTAGTGTGTTGTATGTTCTATGAATGTGTACAAGCCTATAAAGCCATGTATCCATCATCTGCATACCACATCATGCAGAGTGTTGCCACTGCCCTAAAATCCTTCTGTGCTCCACTTATTCAAACACCATCTCCCCACCCCCACCCCCACACTACCAAGCCCTGGTACTAGTGATCTTTTTATTGTTTCCTTTGCTTTCTTTTTCAGAAAGTCATATAATTGCAATCAGTCTGTAGCCTTTTCATGTTGATTTCTTTGACTAGAAACATGCAGTTCAGGTATCTCTGTGTCTTTTCATGGATTGATAGCTCATTTCATTTCAGTGCAGATAATATGCCATTCCCTTGCTTAAGTGTACTGACATAGTATTATCCCTTTACCTATGGAATGACATTTTGGTTGCTTCCAAGTTTGGCAATTTTACATAATTTAATTAAAATTAAGGTTTTTAAAAACTATGTATGCAAGGGTTTGTATTATTCACACATTTATATATTGTAATGTGATTGTTCTGTAAGAACAAAGAAGCCTTTCTGGTTTTGAAGTTTGACTTAAGCTTACAGTTGGTTTTATGTTCACACTCAATGCTCAGTCATGCAAATGGTCAAGTGCAGGGTTGTTGCACCCACTAAATCAGTAACTAGCACTTAAACCTCACTTAACAAATATGCTTAAAACAAATGACTGTTTTTGAAATTTACCTATGAACTCAAGATTTTGCAGTTTGAAATATGGATTTTTTTTCTTTTAGATGTTATTATTTTTTAAAGATTTATTTATTTATGCATACAGAGCTGGGGTACAGGCCAGAGGTACAGGGGTGGTGAGAGGCTTCACCAGAGACAAAGTGGGGAGCAGAACAGGCAAATCTACAAAGTACACTGCTAAGGGGAGCAGCGGGCAGGTCAGGAGAGGCCTGCCACTCCATGTGGATCACCTCTGGACAGGCGGGGGATCAAACTCGTACTGAGGTGGCTGCAGTCAGTTTGCAGTGCTGCGTCCTAACTCACTGTGTCACCAGGGAGGGCTCGAAATAGGAATTTTTAAATATTTTTAACAATGGGTCAAACCTTTCCTGATTTAACATACTAAGACATTTTTATTCTTTAAATTTTCTATTTCATATCGTGCAAGTTTAAGATGATCCTCTCTTTGTGGCACAAAGTAATGCCATGATATAATAGGCACAAAAATGGTATCCCAAAGATTCTCAGATCCTAACCCTCAGATTCCTTTACTGTGTTATCTTAAATGGCAAAGGGATAATAGATGTAGTTAAGGTTAGTGGTCTTTTTTTTTTTTTCTATTTTATTGAAGTAACATTGCCTATAATGTCATATAACTCTCACTAAGTGCATCTCACTTAGAATGTGTATATACTACATTACGTTCACCACTAAACATCTAATTTTATTCTTCACCTTATGGGCCTTAAAGTGAGGAGATTACCTTAGAATATTCAGGGGGGGACCAGTCTAATTGCAGGAATCTTTAAAAGTGGAAAAAGAATGAAGAAGAGGGGGTCAGACATAGGTGATGAGTGAGAAGAGATAAGATTAAAAACAGGAGAAAGACTTGCATTATTACTGTTGGCTTTGAAAACAGAGGAAGGGGCTAGGAACCTAGAATTGGGGTGGCTTCCAGAAACTGGGAATGGCTTTTAACTGACAGTCAGCAAGGAACCTGGAGACCTCAACCATCAATCATAATAAACTAAAATCTCCCAATATACTTGAGTGAGCAGGAAACAGATTCTTCTCTAGCACTTTTGGAACAAACTAATCTGCTGCTGACTCTTGATCTTAGTGCAATGAGAATTGTGTAGGTTATCTGACACACACACAATGGTAAGAAAATAAGATTGCTTGTTTAAAAAGTTAAGTTGTGGCCCTCCCTGGTGGCGCAGCGGGTTAAAGCACAGCACTGAAAAGCCAAAGCCACTTCCGCATGAGTTCGATTCCCGCCTGCCCCGGAGGAGATCCACATGGCGTGGCAGACCTCTCCTGGCCCGCCCGCTGCTCCCCTCAGCAGTGTACTTTGTCAATCTGCCTGTTCTGCTCCCCACTCTGTCTCTGGTGAAGCCTCTTGCCGCCCCTGAACCTCTGGCCTGTACCCCAGTTCTGTATGCATAAATAAATACTTAAAAAAAAAAAAGTTAAGTTGTGGCCCTCCCTGGTGGCTCAGCGGGTTAAAGCACAGCACTGAAAAGCCAAAGCCACTTCCGCATGAGTTCGATCCCCACCTGCCCCCGAGGTGACCACATGGCGTGGCAGACCTCTCCTGACCCGCCCGCTGCTCCCCTCAGCAGTGTACTTCGTCAATCTGCCTGTTCTGCTCAAGCCTCTTGCTGCCCCTGAACCTCTGGCCTGTACCCCAGTTCTGTAAGCACAAATAAATAAATCTTTAAAAAAAAAAAAGTTGTGTTGACTTGTGACAGCAGTACTAACTCATATGGCAAAGATTCTACTATTAACTTAATCGCAGTAACTCTCATCAAATCATGCATATTGTCAAAGGGAAGAGTTCAGGATACCTTTTTCTACATTTCTCAAACTTAGAAATTTCAAGTCACATTTGTCCTGTGACCTTGGCAGTATATGACCAGTGGCTAGTGGGATAAATTTGTGTTTAAGGAACCCATGTTAACTTGTTAAAATATTACTAAGGTTTAATTTTTAGATGATGATATATGTGTCTATGTTCTGCACTTTACTGACTGACTTGCGTACCAGTTAGGGAATGAGAGCCTCATTTATATTACTCCATTCATGGAGAACTTTCAAAATGAAATAGAAAAATCAAACAAAACCAAAATTTCTTTTGAAAAAGGTGAGATGGGAGACAGAGAGAACAATGTAATTTTAACTACCTTTCTTTAATGGGAATTTAGGTAACTAAAAGTTTTCTGTAGATGCTCAGTTCTGATACTCACAGATTCTTTGGGGTTGTTTCATTTTACTTCAAAGAAAATTGTCACCAAAAATAAGTGAAAGAAAGCCGATAAAACTTTCATGAATCAAAAACAGATAAAAGCCAGCATTTTGCTCAAGCGTTTAACAAATTATCTTGGAAAGACTTGAAAATCCACTAACAAGTATTTTGCAGCTGTGTGTAAGGTGTTAAGAGCCTCATTTCTCTGTACAGGATGGGAACTATTGTAAGCCCTAGGTATAATAACTGATAAATTTCAATAAATAAAATACACGAATAAAATTTTCAATCTAGTTTTATAACAGATCTATTGGCAAATGTGTCAGTTAAGAGACAACTGAATGCCAGAATGTTTGCTTTGAGGTTTAAAGGGATTATTCTTATTCTTTTGGTCTATAGCTGAAGGAAAGAGTAGAGCCAAGATAAGGGACAGAGGGGATGAGATATCCACCCCCCAATTTCTCAGCTTGCCACTCTGCCATGGGCACAGACACTGTAGGTCCAGCACCCTCCTTTCTGCTCCATGTCTTCCTTTCCTTGCTCCTTGTCTTCAAGGTAACTTTGTGATACCTTTATTTGTTATAACTGGGATCTGTAATATGCAACTTTAAAAAAATTATGCACCCAAGAACTGGGGTACAAGCCAAAGGTGTGGGGGGTAAGAAGAATCACCTGAGACAGGTGGGGTGCAGAACAGGCGGATATAATGCAATACACCACTGAGGGGAGCAACAGGTGAGACAGGAGAGGTCTGTTGTGCCATGTGGGTCAGCTCCCTGGCCAGGGATTGAATTTGTGCTACAGTGACTGCAGGTAGCTTCATAGTGCTGAAACAACCCCTTGCATCACTAGGGAGGCCCTTGTGATATGCTATTTTTTTGCTTATCATCATACTGATTTGTCCTATGTACCAAACTTTAATTTCCTTTTTGCTTTGTGTTAACCATAACTTTACAGTACTCCCACACCAAACTCACACACACTTCCAATAAATCCTCCAGAAATATACAAACTTTTCCCCTGTCCATAAAAACTCGCATTTGGGTATTTTCAATATCCCTTACAATCCTGAGTATATATACTGGCAGAAATTGGAAACTGGGAGTGTCTAGAATCCTAAGGGGGGAGAGACAGGGAAAACAATTCAAAATCAACAATTTATTTTAATTTATGTCCTTTGGGATAGGAATAAAATATGCAGGAAAAGGGATTTCAAAAGGGATGTTTATCATCCCTTTTATCATTTTTTGCATATGTTAGTATAACATTGTGTGTGTGTTTATGATATTTTTTTTTAAGTATAAATAGATATTGTTACTTAAGTCAGAGAATCTCCATCTCCCTTACTTATTTGAAATGGATTCACATTACTGCTGTTAAGTTAATTTGGATTGACTAATGGCTTACTTTTTCTAAGGGGGATAAAAAAGATAATGCTAAAATACTTTCAAAATGAATTGACCACTACTATACCAGTTTTTCATTCATCACAGGTGATAGTCTAACAATGCCATATTTGAGAACCAATAATAAATCTAATGTGAGATATTTTAGAATAAATGAAATATTTTTCTGACTCTGCAGAAAAAAAAAATTCCCACTGCAACAGAAACATTCAGAATAATGAAGCTCCCTGTGAGCAAAGAAATCTTCTGTAACTTCCTAGGTGGGGAATTGTAATTTGTAAAATGAATTATTAACAACTGTAGTCAGGTTATTTCAGAAATTTATTCCAAGTTGAAGAGGGTCTTAATACTGTTTTTACTACCAGCTCCAAATAAAACCCCCTGAAACAGGAAGAAATTAATAGTAAGGTATTTATTGTATTCTCTCACTCTCTTCCTGTTCCCACTTGCCAAGTCAAGAAACATTTACATTTTTTTTTCTCCAAAGATGATTCATACTGACAGCAAAAGTGGCAAAAGTCAACAATTGAGTTAAGCAAGGAAGATTTACCAGGATTCCTCTGCTCTTTAATGGAAAAGAACTGATGATATGGTTTTAAATGATAAGAATTTATATTCTTTCCTTCTGGGGCTTATTATCTTTGAGATCTGCATGCAATAAACTTGCAACCTATCCCAGTACAATTTTTTTGAAGGTGATCTTTTACAGGATATTTATATCAAAGCTACAAACTTAATGCTGGAAAGCCTAGATTTAGAGTGACTTAATGTAAAATATCTGTGACTAGAAAATTAAATATTTAGAGGACACATTTTTTATGTTAACTAAACTTTTAAAAAAAGTTTTAAAAAATTATAGCTTATAGCTTATCTTAGAGCTAGAGAATGACATTTAGTCAGAGTTTAAATAAATAATTGTAGCTATGTATGCCTTGGAAATAATCTATTATTATAGCTTATCTTAAATTGGATATATATTCATACATGTGTATATATGTATACATATTTGCACACACATGTGAGTATATTATACGCACATATGTATACATATATGAATCCAATGGATTAGTTTCTCTTAAAAGATTATATACTACATACATGTGGGTGTACTATATATGTATATATAGAATATGTATGTTTGCTAGTTATAAAAAATTGATAAATTATTTCTGCTGACTATTCTTTAACTAGTATCTCTAGCAATAAGCTTTTATGCAGATGTGGGAGACCACATCAGATGTCAGAATCTAGCTCTGACAATTGGGCAGTCAGGGGTCTTTTTCCTGAAGGATGAGGTGGCGTTGGCAAAATGAGCAATTGGGCAGACACTGACACTCTAGCTGGTGCAAGTATCTTCTGCTGAAAACTTCAGCAGTTCTTTATTTAAACAATTTCCAAGCAGTGAGATTACATCAGTATAGGCATTGAAACAAATCTTTAACAATTCACTAGCATGGCTATACCAAAATTTTTGTGGTTACATGTTACAAAGAAATTCTTTTGATTATAGAAAGAAAACCACCACAAGCAATCAGCATCCCCATTTTCTCAGCATGGTCAATCATTCTAGTCAGCATCTCAAATAAAGCAGCAAATCATTAAGAACTCCTTTGAACAATCCTTTCTTAGGTTATATCTACATTCTGATCTGTTTCTTTAAGTCCCTCCAAACTGTCCCAGGAGGAGGCACATTCTGATCCTGTTTATGTTTATCTATATTCCTAAAGACAATCTACACTCTTGATTCATGCTAAGGTTCTTTTCTGGGAGAACTATTGTCAATTATATGACATTTTTTGTAACCAGTTCTCAATGCCCAATTATTAGGCCACAAACAAAAGAGGGCCAGGAATCGCTTGATGGTCAAATACAATTGCTACTTGCCAGGAACAAGTACAAGGTAGTTCAGTAAGCATTGCTATGGAGACTCCCCATAGTATGTCTTCTTGGGAACCAAGCAGCCTCCATTTTCTCCAGAGTCTCCCCCATTGCCCGGACTTTGTCATAAGACAGCATGTGTAGCATAGTCTATGTCATGCAGATAAACAACATTGTATTTAAACTGTCAGGCATGTTCAATAGAATCTTGAGTGTTTGCATATTCTCATGTTATTACTTTCCTTTGATAGGTTAGTGCTGAGGGTATAGTGATAATGCCTAGTGATGACCAATCAGTCAAGTCAAATTTCCAAGGGTTGGATAAACTGTAGGAAATAAATAAAAAACTGAAGTTAAGAATTTCTGTACTTGTGACATTTTAAAAATATGAGTGTGATCTTTTCTGAAGGCAAACAGGGATAGACAGTATTCCATAGTAACACTGTAGTACAGGAAACTAAGTTTGTTGCAACATTTTTCCTGGTGGGGTCTTCTGTGGCACCACACCTAATACTACAGCTATTTTATCTTGGTACCTTGTTTACTCTCAAAAAGCATTGAAAGTGATGAAAAAAAAAAAAAAAGATGTGACTTAGTAGCCACCTAAATGTAAGGGATCTTGGGGAGTGAGATTTAACATACCTCCTGAGTGTATCTCTTAAAGGGCATTTATAATGTGTAATTAGACAAATAGAACCATTCCTGAAGCTGTTAATCAAAGCATTACCTGGATGACTTAGTGCAAATGTGGAATGAAAATTTTGTTTTTGTTTTAATTTTTTATTGTGGAACACAATTCATATCTTTGATTCTTTACTCCTATTAAATACTAGTAGGTAGAATTACTTGGGAGACCAGAACTCTTGCAAAAACCAAACCAAATACAACAAAATAAAAAACCAAGCAAAAAGATCTGAATTTGTTTAAATGTTTAAAAAATTACTGATAATAATGCTTTGTGAAGTCACATTAGTAGAGCAATCATTGCTTGTGGAATCTTTTTCACATAATAGTCTCCATATATTTGAAAAAATAGTTTATTGTAATTCCTCCTTTTTATGTGCTTATTTTTATTATAAAAGATTCTATTGTTTCACTGATGCCTTTAGCAACTTTTTCCATTTTAATGATGAATTTGAGCTATTCTACCTACACTCTGATTAAATAACCCATGAACTAACAGAATACATTTAAGAGATGACTAGCAAAGTGTAGGGAATATCTATAAATATATATCAGAACAAGAGATTGATTACACTACATGATTAAAAGATATTCAATATTTATTTATTGTGATTAAGATAAAGTGGGAAATTCATTAAGTTACTTTTCTGAATATCAAAAAATTTGCATATTTAAATAGTGTCAATTCAATTGCAGATTATTAATATGTTAAGATATAGTTATAAATATAGCTTACCCCTCAAAATATGAGAATTTCCCATTGCGCTTTGTGAATGATAACATTTCACTTTCATCTCCCAGAACTTTAGTTTACTTATCTGCAAACCGGAAACAATACCAATATCTGACCTAACTCAATAGAATAAAACAAATAAAATGTAAAGAATTGTCTTACAAATATGATATTGCCATGACTTTTAGTAGATTCTGGGAAGTTAGTTGTAATTTTTTTCTACCACTAGAAACTTTTAAAAGAACCGTCTATGCAACATAGTAAGATGGCTGATTGCAGCCGTTGCTTGATCACCAGATTGTACGTGTTCTAGATGAGAACACAAAATTACAAAATAACTCCTCGTGTTCTAGATGAGAACGCAAAATTACAAAATAACTCCTCATCTCTTTGAATGAATATGGTAAAGAATCATTTGAATCTTTCATTTTTAACATTCAACATGATCTTCGATTTACTAGTAAAGATTATTTACTATATTTATACACATTATTGTTAGAGTCTGGTAATGCTCAAACATTTTTCAGTATAAATGAATGGTATTTTTTGGGCTCTCCCTTGTAGCTCAGTGGGTTAAATTGAAGCAATATGAAGCTGGCAGTAGTTGCTTCATCACGAGTTTGATCCCCAGCCAGGGAGGTGACCCACATGGTAGGTCCTCTCCTGATCCACCCGCTTCTCCCCTGAGCAGTGTACTTTGTCAATCTGCCTGTTCTACTCCCCACTGGTTCTGGTGAATCCTCTCACCACTCCTACATCTCTGGCCTGTACCGCAGTTCTATATGCATAAATAAATAAATCTTTTAAAAAATCAATTAATGGTATTAATATTCTCAGATTCAAGTAGTAGCTTACCAAGTAACACCAAATAAGAAAGTTCTACTTTCAGATGAGAGGGGTGGAATATGTGCATTAAACATTAGTTTTTAAATTTGCATGTGTTTGTACAGGCTCAGATAAAAACCTTTAAGCTTTGTAATTTTTATTTATATATTTATTTTTTAAGTACGTATTTACTTATGCACACAAGAGCTGGTGTGCAGGCCTGAGATGTGTATGGGGGGTGGATTCACCAGAGATAGAATGGGGAGCAGAACAGGCAGATTGACTGAATACACTCCTGAGGGGAGCAGTAAGTGAGACAGGAAAGGTCTGCTGCACTATGTGTGTTACTTCCTTGGCTAGGGATCGAACTCATGCTGTAATAACTGCAGATTAGGCCCTCCCTGGTGGTGCAGCGGGTTAAAGCACAGCACTAAGAAGCTCAAGCCACGTCCGCATGAGTTCGATCCCCGCCTGCCCCGGGGGGGGGACCACATGGCGTGGCAGACCTGTCCTGACCCACCCACTGTTCCCCTCAGCAGTGTACTTCGTCAGTCTGCCTGTTCTGTTCCCCACTCTGTCTCTGGTGGTTCCTCCCACCCTCCGCATCTCTGCCCTGTACCCTAGTTCTGTATGAATAAATAAATAAATCTTTAAAAAACAAAATAAAACAAACAAACAAAAAAAAACTGCAGATTACCTCATAGTGCTGATGCTTAACTCCTTGAGCCACTATTGTGCCCCTAATCTTGCAGGCTGGATGAAGTGTTTTTGTGGTTATGAGGTTGAAAGTTTAAAGAGTGATGGGTGAAATCATCCAGAGGGCTTCTCAGAAAATCAGACTTCCTGAATAGCACAAAGGAGACATGATTATTGGGCCCTGAATCATGATTTCATTTTGTTTCTGGAAACATCACTCATGATGCCAACAGTTCTACTCTTAGACTTACTAATGAGTCATTTTGCCAAATGATGCAGCTTTAATCACATATTTTCATTTAGCCTCTGACCAGTGGAAATGATCACTCCTAGGTCTATACCTGGAATATCTGCACATTTATATCCTTGCTATTTCCCATTAATTCTACAAATCAGACTTTTACTTACAACCTTCTTGATATAAAGAAACTTGAGCTTCAGATATTGTCTTTTATACTGATCAAAAGTTTGAAGTGGTTATAGTCCATTTCAGTAGGACAAAATAAGACATTTTATTCTTCTGTATTTTCCTGTCTTTTTTAACCCCCCCCCCCCTTAGGTAGTTCAGGCTCCAAACATTTATTTCTCATATTTCTTGATTGATGAGTAGCTATATATATACTATATACAAGTATATGAATGTCATATAATGAGTACATAAATATCAATATATATTATATATCACTTGCTTTTCATCACAGAAAACTGTGGTACTTTGAAAAAACATAGGTAAAGTCTGATGGCAGAAAGCTTATGGGCAGAAATAAATACTATATAAAATATATATATCTCTGTACGTTAACAATATGTTCATATTTGCAAATATATAATTTTTAAATACATAATTGCCAGTGTGGTAACTGATGCTTAATGTGTTGTTCTTACAATATTTTAGATATGATAATTGGCTTTGGAATGTATATACAACATTCATTCTGAATTCTATTACTCTTCAGGAAATTTGTAATTAATTTACTTTCCTGTGGTAAAAATTGTCAGCAAGACTTTTTAGTCATAAGATGCATTTTTTCCTGGCAGAAGGGAGTCATTTAACTTTCTATAGATAAATATGCCCTTGCAGATAATCGAGTCTACATTGTGAATCACTGACTGATACAGATGATAATGTTCTCATCAGAAAAATTATTAGACACATTATAATTTCAGTTTCATCCTGAATCCTGAACATTCAACGTTGAAGAGACACTGATTCATGTTTCTTTTAGGGTCTATATGTGTTTTGCTTAAAAAACTAAAATTATGTTATGGCTCATGTACTATTTTGACAGATGCATTAAATCCTGATTGTTAGGATTAAAATGCACCCACAGTTATGTTTGTTTTAAAACAAACAGAAAGCAACAAAACTCTCTAACCTCAATCTAAATAAGTAAAGGCTTAGTCCTGCACTGCCCAATGTATCTTGGGAAAGCAAACTTTCTTACAGGAAGGAAGCAATGTTTTCAGTAAAATTATGCTAAAGATAAGATGGCAGTGCTGATTTCAGAAATCACTTTCATTTACTGTACTAAAGTCAGTCTATTTTCTCTGTTGATAAGGTGGCATAAAGGAAATAAAGGAAGCAAACAGGTTTGTGTTATATTTTAACTAAAAACACCATGGCTTTGAGGAGCTTTTTATAAAGCTCGGAAGGAAGTTACTTGGCCGGTCTCTCCAGACTGCTGCTTCTGCCCGTTCCAGCCTTCCATTCTGTTTATAAACCCTGAGCTGTCATGTTAATCAGGACTTTGAGTGTGGGAGCTAAGGACAAAAGAAGACGTCTTTTACTTTGGAAGTTTTAGTGACAGCTCTGTCATTCCCTTGTTCTGCTCTCTGTGCCTGTTTTGGTTAAATTTATTTAAAATATTTGACCTTGTCAAGTGAATTTCACTTTACATGTCTAAAGTCATGAATTCAGCATTGAAACATTGCGTTTTAAGCTTCTCTGTATGAGGTAAGTGTCTAAATCTTCACCAGAGAGGACATTTGGCCACTTCTTTTGACATGGGTTTCTTTCATTTGAAATGTGTCCTTTAGAGTCTTAATGATGCACTTCCTCATCTATTTTATTCTTAATTTCCTATCATTAAAAATGTTTTCCACAGCAGATTTTTATTATGAGCCTTATAAAATCAAGATTTGACTCCTACTCCAGGTAGATACAATGTCAAATATATTTAATTTTTTTTCTTTGACTTCAACCAGGAACGTGCCCGGAGCAGTGGGAGTTGGATTCCAGTCTGTCTACTCCCCAGCATTGTGCTCTGGGTCCTCTCTATCCAGAGGTGCCTTTTCCTAGTTGAGGTACCCACTCAAGAGGAGCTAGTTGGTAATATGGGATATATAAATGTTAGATTTCAGGTGACCAATGTTTAACAGCAAAAATTGGAAGATAGTTAAGTTGGAAGATAGATAAGTTGGAAGATAACTAGCATAGAGAAAATGTAGTATATTTAAGGATGTTAAATAATTTACTGGCAGGAAAGATTCAGGCACCTAGCAAAAGGAAGAACTGGGAAGCCTAAGAATATAATAAACCACATTTTTGTCACGTTAGCATTATTCCTTCTTCCTCCTCCTTTCTCGCCATGTAGCTCCTTGTGGGTATGAGGCTTTCAAGCTTCCTTGTTCTCTGAGCTTGTGATTCTCCTGCTTGATTAACTTTTTTTTCTATTTGGCCTGGGACCATGAAAATCATTTCAAAGGCAGTCTCAGATGCTCTCTATTTTCTTAGCTCTGTGTTCTTCACAACTCTATTTTCTAGATCCCCACGAGCTCAGGCCAACTGCTTCCTCTCCTGCTACTAGAAACTGAGCCCTGCTGGAGAAATCACATCATGCTGATTTCCTCCATTGCAAATTCATGAGCTTTGTCCTCAGCTGGGCCCTTGTTGCTGCTTGGCAGTCCTTTTACATATGTGTCTCATCTGCTCCCTACCCCATTTCCCGTGGTGCCTGTTAACAATCCTTTTACAACTTTCATCACAAGCTCCCAATTCCACTTTCTGCACCATTCCTTGCAGAAGACCTCACCTCCTACTTTCCTGGAGAAAACTGATGGCCTCAGATGGTTCTCACTTTTCCCTGCCACCTCCTGACCATTTTTTTTTTCTAAAATAAATTTTCATTGAAGTAATGTTGGTTTACATTATATAAATTCCTGGAATAAAGCTTTATAATTTCACATCTGTATATACTACCTCAGGGTCACCTTCTCACCAACAGTCCCCATTAATTCCTCCATGAGGAGCGCCCCCTGACTGATTACCCACCTGTTTCCTCTCATCCATCCCTCTGAAGCTTGTCAGCTGTTCTCTATCCTGCATTAACTGTTTCCACCAGTAATTTCTTCTTCTTTGCTTAGAAATTTCCCAGTAAATGCTCTAGTTAAAAAAAAAAAATTAGAATGTGCCTGTCTCTTAAACTTAAACTCTCTTTTTTTTCCCAACATTATCAGACTTCTTTATATTTGAATTTAGCGCCTCTACATTTTACTTAAATTGTCCTTTCACCAACAGTGTCAGTTTTCACCTATCCCTCTGATAGAGTAAGGAGCTATGGAGAAGGCTGCTGACATCACACCCTAAATAGTAAGTCTACTGATGTCTTTCAGTCACTATAATACTTGGAAATGTTAAAAATTCATACACTTATTGTTGAATGTCTGTGTTCACTTGAATTTCAAGTTAGGAATTTAAAAGATCTTCTCTATTTTTTGGAATTGAATGAACTGACCAGCACATTGAAGGGCGGTATTTCCTAGGGGTCACAAGTGCAGATTTTGGAGTGAGACAATATGGTCTGATCCTGGCTCACTCTTTCCTCTGGGTGACCTCCGAAGATGTGGCTAGCACAAATAAGTATGCACAGAGTTGTTAAAACAAATAAAAGTAGTTAATATAGTGCCTTGTTAATGTACATTAGTTTTCATCATTGTTACTGGACCTAGGTCACAGCTACATTCTAAGGGAAAGGCTAGAGGGACTAGCCTTTTATAGTATCATTTGCAGAGAGCCAGTAAAATAATTCAATCTAATGTTCCTAAAGGCAAGAAACCAGACAATCTAATGTTCCTAACGTAAAGAAACCAGACAGGCAGGTATTAATTCTAAACCCTAGAGAGAGTAGAATTCTAAATGAGAGATGGAAAGAACCAAGCCAGAAGTGGATCAAAGTGGGAGGAATTTGGGAATTGTAGAATGAATCTAGGACAAGTGTTACGTAACTTTCGTTTCCTTTCACAGTTCAGTGCCTAATGCCTTCCTTAGCCTAATGTCTGGCTGTACTTTACTTCTCAGTTCTTGATCCATCTGTTCATTCACATGGTGTTTTGTTCTTTAGATTGCTTCCATAGATATTGCAACTTCATTACACCCAATATTATTTCATGATTTACCCAAATTTGCTCTTGATGATGTAGTTCTTATTTTGAAATAATTACCTAAATTAGAAATTAATATAATTTCTGTAAGTTAGAAATTATTAGACGTAGTTGCTTCTTTCCTATTCAGGATAGAATCAGACCCACTCATACCTTTTCAGGTACTGAAACATACCTTATCTGTATTACTATAATACTGTTATCCTGAGTCCTTAACCAATATCTCCTTCTCCTTTATCTCTTTCTCCCCTAATTTAGCCTTTATATTGCTCACAGAATAAGATTAAATATATTTGAATGGCATATCAGTCATTGTTTCCAAGTGTGTTCATTGCTTTATATTTTTGGTATCTGCAGGTAGCTGTTTTCCCCAGTTAAAAGCTCAGAGCATGTTTACCATTTTACCTGGGAAATTGCAACTCATTTAAAGTTTCAGCTGTGTGGTCTTCTGTGAAAGCTTACCTCATCTTCCTTCCTGGTCAGAAAAAGTAATTTCTGTTTTTCTGTGCATAACATAGCATACTATATACTCTTTTGTCCTGTTCATATTTTGATTGCTAATTTTAGTATGTGTTGGCTGCTAGGTGATGAATCTCCTTGGGACATCTTATAATCTCCTTGGAAAAATCTTATAATTTCAAGACTTTAAGAGTGTTGCCACATAATAAATGCACATTAGTTTTTTATTAAATCCACCAGTACTATAACATGTTATATTTGTAATTTATGCATATCTGCACCACTACCTCTCTCGGCATATTATATATTAAATGGTATGACTAACTTCAGTAGTAGTAGAGCAAGTAGCAAAAGCTACTTAAAATAGAAACCTGTATGGGCCTATTAAACAGACAAATGCATGTGCCATAAAATAATTAGAATAATTTGACTTTCTCTAACAATTGTGCCCCTTAGCTAATATAATATGCCAAACCCAATGCCACCAGTGGGTTTTCAAGTTATTTAATTTTAGTATGAAGTGTAATTTCAGTTTAGATTTTATCTCATAATTTAAAATAGCATAGACAAATGACAATTTTAAAAGAATCATTAAAAAATAATTTAAAGGATCTGATACAAATAATAAAGTATTCTGCCATATTTTCATATCTACATATACAACATAGCCATATTACTATTTATGACAGTCACAATGAAATACAAAAGAATACAAAAGGGTCACAGTGTTGGAAAATCAGACTTAAATGTTATTTATACAGTGAAAGCCAGAATTGGAGATATACTAATCAATGCTGTATGTGTGAGAAACATAACTGGATTAAAAGAGAATGATTAGTCTTAACAAAATGCAAGTTGCAGATGATGGTGGTTATCTAGATTCATTGTTTACAGATGAGAAGTAAAGCAAAAAAAGTGATTTTGTTGCTGAGGTAAGGCTGTAGTTTATTTTCTTTTTAAAAGGAGATATAAATGAGTCTTATTTTAATGTTGAGGTTACAAGTTTTACTCTATTGTGTGTGCACATGTTCTATTTGTTCTCTGCCAAACCACCTGTGCCAATACACTATTTGCCTTCTCCTACATTCTCCTTCCTTCCCCTCTTCCCTCTGGTAACCATTAAATTCTTTCACTAAGTCCCAGATTTATTTCTGCTTGATTTTGTCTGTGTGTATTTTTGTTGTTATTTATATTCCACAGATAAGTGAAACCATCTGATATCTGTCTTTACTTTCTGACTTATTTGCAGCTCATGGTCTAGCTATTGTGTCCCCCCCAAATCATTACCTCATCTTTTGTAATAGCTGTGTAATATTCCATTGACTATGCATGCCACCATTTCTTTATCCATTTGTCTGCTATTAGACATTTAGGTTAGTTCCATGACTTGGCAACTGTGAACAGTGCTGCTATGAACATGGTTTTGTGTAAGCCTTTTTATATGCATGTTTTCATATTTGTGAAATAAATACCCAACAGAAATATTGCTGGACCATACAGGATTGCCACTTTATTTTCTTGAGAAATTTGCTTATCATTTCCTACAAGGACTGCTCCAACTTGCTAACCACCACAGTGGATGAGATTTTCTTTTTTCCTACATCCTTACCAACACTTGTTGTTTCCCTTCTTTTTGATATGAGCCATTCTTGTAAGGGTGAGGTGATATCACACAGTGGTTTTGATTTGTACTTCACCAAAAAAAATGTTGAACAACTTTTCATATGTCTACAGTCCATCTGAATGTCTTCATTAGAAAAAATATCTGTTATTTTGCCCATTTTTAGAATGGATTTTTTTGGTTGTTGTTTGGTTGTGTAAGTACGTTTGTCTATTTTGGAAATAAGTCCCTTATCAGATGTGTAATTGCAAATATTTTTTTCTAAATCTATAGTTGCCTTTTTGTTTTGTGGTAGTTTTCTTTTTTTTTTGAGGTACAAATGCCTTTTAGTTTCATGTAGTCTGCCTTGTTTATTTTCCCTTTGACTTTCTTTGCCACTTAGGTTAAGTTTCCAAATACATCTTTGTAGATGTGCCCTCTATCTTTTCTTTTGAATATTTTGTCAGTTCAGTTTTATGGCTAGATGTTAAGTCCATTTTGACTAAAATTTTGTCTGATTTTTAAAATCATTTTAAATTAAGTTTTGCACATACAGTAAACATGGATCTAGTTTTATTCTTTTGTACGTTTCCCATCACTATTTGTTAATGAGGCTATCTTTTCTCCATTGTATGGTTGTGTTTCCTTTGTCATAGATTAACTGCCTGTTTTTATATGGGTTTAATTTCTGGGCATTCTGTTCTATTACATTCATCTGAATTTTTTATTTTGTTCTAGTACCATATTTTAGTTACTGTTGCTGTGTAATGCAGTTTACAGTAAGGAAGTATGATACCTCTATTTTTCTTATTTTCTCTATGGATTGCCTCAATTATTTGAATCTTTTATGGTTCCATATAAATTTTAAAATTGTTTGCTTAATTTCCTTGAAAAATGTCATTGTGATTTTGATAGGTATTACACTGAATCTATAAATTGCTTTAGGTAAAATGGCCGTTTTAATGATGGCTATTCTTCTAGTCTTACCATTAGTTCATTTTCATTCAATATGTGTTTACTAAGTATCTGATTTACATTAGGCACTATGGTATGTTTGGAGATGTGACACCAAATAGGCAGATCAATTATCATGACATCTAGTAAAGAAATGGAGGTAACTCATAAATGTCACTGTTTTTCTTGGGCTAACTCCTTCACATCCTTTAGTTTATATATATTGTTTCAGATCATTCTAGCTGGTATAACATCAAGCAAAAAACCTGATAGCAATTAAACACAATAGAAGTGTACTTTTTGTTTATCAGGGTGTGTGCATTTGCCAGGGAGCAGTGGATAGAAATATGAGTGAGGGGAAGTTCTCTGCTCTTTTCAATGATCTGAAAAGCCAGGCTGATGAAGGCACTGACTTGTGGCAGTTAAGGTCTCTAAACAGCCAGATGGATAAAAACACAAGAAATTTTCAATGTGTGTGTCTGGCAGTGGTGTGTTCCCTTCTGCTCACTTTCTACTGACAGTAACTCATATATGTGGGAACTTATAACTCTACAGGAGACTGGAAATATCATCTAACTCAGTGCCCACGAAGAGGAAGAAGATAAAATTTACAGACCTTTGTATTTAAATGCTCTTTACTCCTCTAAATCTAGCAGTAGTGCCCCTTAGACAAGCTTTCACATCACCGTGCGTTCCATTGTTATAGCATTACCTCACTATTTTTATATCATTTCTTTACATTGTCTCATTTTCTGCTATAATGTAAGCTCCTTACAGAGATTGTCCTGTGAAATTTGTTCCCAGTGTATCCTAAGACTCAGCACAGATCTAGGAACAGGGTAGGCATTTAAAAAATATTTTTTGTTATTTAACTCAGTACCTTCTTTTCCTCATCTCTTGTTTACTCCCAACTTACTGGATTCCATTTCTGTCAGCACTACTTTAAAGGAAAAGCTCTTCTTCTTCCCAGTAACCAGTGCCTAGGATGGCAAGGATTCTTTCTTTGGTCTTTCTTGTTTTATGTGGCACTAGCCACCTCTCTAAGTTTTACCTCTTTTACTTTTATCTTTTCAATTCTTTTGTGAGTTTTCTGTAAAGTTGGGTATGTGTGCAAAGCAGTTCTCTGGGGTATAAGTGCTTGCAACTTTGCATTTAAATGGAAGGATATGTTTTTAAAAGACAAGAAAATGTACTGTATCTGACAGGAAGTGCTGGATGTTGGAGGTAGAGTATGTGAAGTGTAAAGATGAGGTTAGGGAGGACAAGGAGAACACTAAAGAGATTAAGAGGAGAGTGTAGAGACAGAGAATAGATAGAAAAGGTAAAAATTATAAGGAAGGACAAAAGCACAAAATACACAAAAGGAAGAGGAGGAATCAAGATGGATAGAAAAAAAAGGATTCAATTCAGGAAGCTGAGAGATATGCAAAAAAGAATATGGGTCTCTTCAAATTCTTGTTGAATAAATTGGACCCAATTATAGATATCCGTACTAGACAGAATACACCCTAAGGTATTCTAATGAAGAGATGCAAAGTACAGTGGCATACAAGCCTGAGCTATTGCATAGTTCTGGATGGGGTGGTATGGGTTTTTTTTTTTGTTTTTTTTTTCACAAGGTGATCTGGACACATGAGAATTTTAACAAAGTTGTTCTTGCTCACATGGCCAAAGTCATGTGTCACATATCAGTTTGTGGGAAGAAGAAAAGGAAATAGAGAGTAAACAGCTTTTTTAATAGATGTAACTTGGAAGTTGCATAGTTCACTTTGCTTTTTTCAGTTGTCCCGAACTTTACCACAGTTCTATTTGGGTACAGGGGAAGCTGGGAAGCATGTTTGCTGCGGAGTGTCATGTTCCTGTCTAAAACTAGGGAGGTAATTATAGTTACAAGGAAAAGGAGACTGGATCTTGTGGGACTCTTGGTCTCTGAAATAGTAAGGCTTCAGACTGTAGCTCTGATAACTTATATCCAGTCCTTTTCACACTCATCTCACTTTGACTTGTGTGTCATGCTTTCAATCAATGTTGATTTTAGTTCTTGATCCCTCAAAATTGTGTTCAGCTCAGGGGCATTACACAGATTAGGGCCAATTGATTCTTAAGAAACGCCACAATGTAGCACTGTTATATGATAAATTAATGAATTAGTGTTCTCCTAGATCAATGCAGTCATCCTGTCCCCTTCACCCTGTTTATTCAAGATTGACACACTGCCTGGAATATAAGAGTTACCAAAAAAGGTCTTTATTGAATGAATACTCAACAAATGAAAGGGTTATTTGTAATGCATTTTTTTTCTTCTGTCTACACTTATTTTCCTTTTGTTCCTCTCTGAATCACATTATGGGAAATAGAAAACGCAGGGATTTAAACTGCTTTGAATTTTTTCAGGATAAGAGCTATTTTGTTTGCATTTCACTCATTGTTCTGTTTTATAATAACTTCTGAAGATATTTGAGGATAATATATACTCAAAATATAGAAAATTATGAAACACAAATATCATCTACCTGCCCATTTAAAGCATAGACAGTTGGGGCCGACCTGGAGAAATATTTGCCAGTTGTCATGTAAGTTGTTCACCTTAGAATTTTTGACTTTCAGTCCAGTGTTCTATTTAAAATAATGCATCAATTCACTGGCCCTAAAAATTTTGTTACCTGGCAATTGGTAAACTTGAAAATTATACTCAGACCAGTTGCCCACAATAAAGAGCTTTCTCAGAAGCTGTCAAAGTACAGGGTTTTGGTGTGCAGCATCACCATTATGCTCTCTGGGGAACTTACTTGAACGGCATATTCTTCAGTTAATCCCAGACCCAAACTCAGAAATTCTGGGGACTGAGCCCAGAAAAGTGAGTTTTAATAAGCCCTCCAACTGATTCTGTTGCTTACTCAAATTTCAAGACCAATGTCCTGAATAGCTCACAGCATATATTAAATTATCATGTAATATAAGCACATATAACCAAAGCTACTAGTTTTGGGGTGCCTGTGATGTGCTGTTCTCTTCACAAGATTCTGTATGCACCTGATATCATGGAAACATCATGAGAGCCTAGCAAAATCATTCTATTACCTGCACTTTATAATTGAGAGAACTAAAGCTCAGAGAGTTTAAGTTTCCCCCAACTACCTACCTGTCATATTAGATTACTAATTAAACATTGCCAAAGATGACTTTTTAAATCCCATTGTCTTACTCTAATGCTCATGTCTTTTCTAAAACACTATTTATTAAAAATACAATATTGACCACTCATTGAGAGAATTAAGAGGTACACAAAATAAGACTATTTGACATTTGAAATATAAGTTTTAGCCGGAAAGTTTATTTCAAGTCTGTGTTATCTGATTTAAGTATGGTTTATATCAGAAGGAAAAGACAACCATTTACATTGAAAATGAGGATCAGAAGATCAGAAACTATGAGTAATATACATGTAGACTACTCAGCTGGTATAAATGGTAATGACATTGTATTGACTAAGCAGATATTTAATTCAGGTTTTTTGTCTTTTAAGTTATAAATTGCCATTTCAAAAAAGAAGGGAACTTTCACTGGGTGGCAAAATTAACTCAAATTATGAAGTAGACAATTATGTAAAGATGAAGGGAATCGTTTTAAAAAGCTCAATTTCAAAATTCTACAAAAAGTTGAAAGGTAAACGTATGTGTATAACTATTTCACAAATGTATACTTTTCCTACACCATATTAAAACAATTTAGTTACAAAAATTCAATATTAGATTTTCACATACATATTAACATATAAAATTATTATATATAATAATATATAATTATATACTAAATATATCATTATACTACATACCACATATATATATATATATATATATATATATACACTTTATCCTACTTTATAACGCATTATCAGGTAATGAGTGCTATGGAAGAAAGATCTAGCAATGGTGAAGGGGTGATGAGGTGATGAGGACTGGGATTGTAGCAGGGGCATATGGGAAGTGTAAAGGAAGTTGTTAGGGACTGGGTGAAGATTGACTTGAATTCTTAATAAAGTCTAGGAGCTAATTATGTGAATTTCTGTGTTAACATCAAGAAGGGATGAGACTGGAGTAACATGGATGAGTGAGAGAGTAGTAGCAACAGGAATAGATTTTCTGTGGTCTTATACATCACCTTACGATGTTAGAAAACACACATAGACTTCTATTGTGAGTGAAAGGGGCATCGGTAGAGGATTTTGAGTATAGCAATGATATGATATAACTACATCTTTAATAGAACTTACTGTTACATTGATAATAAAGTTTAGATTATAAAGTTGAAATAATTATTTAATGAAGCCTTAGGTTCAACTACTGACTCAGAATCATTACTGATTTCTGTAAATAGGAAGGAAAAGATGATACTATGAGGAGTAATAAAACATAGTGGAAAATACAGAACAAATTGTTTTTATGCTTTAAAGTTGACTTGTGGGATAGTTTTATTATAAGAAACTTATATAGAGAATAACAGTGAGATAATAGAACTATGATATACAATAATTATAGGTGGTCTTTATCTACTAGCCA
>NW_004567113.1:10642593-10657694 GCF_000260355.1 Condylura cristata
ATATATATATATATATATATATACTTTATACTTAGAACATATTACATGGATATTTATAGCAGACATTTATATGTCTTGCTTCTTTAAAAGCTCTGACTACAGCCTCCCAAATGTTTTCTGAGAAAATATGGGAACTATCCACTTCAGATGAATTTTTTTTAAAGATTTATTTATTCATACAGAACTGGAGTACAGACCAGAGAAGCAGGGATGGTGAGAGGATTCACCAGAGTTGGAGTGGGGAGCAGAGTAGGCAGATTGATGAAGTATACTGCGAGGGGAGCAGTGGATGAGACAGGAGAGGTCTGCTGTGCCATGTGGATCACCTCTGGGACTGGGGATCCAATTCGCACTGAAGTGGCTGCGGCCAGCTTGCAGTTTGCATTCTAACTCATTATGCCACCTGGGAGGGCCGAGATGAATTATTGAGGGGAACTATTTATTCAGGATTCACTCTCTCCAAAGATAAAAATAAAGAAAAGGCCAAGTAAGAAAGTGAATCAGTGTTTCGCTGTCTAGAATCTACAGGTGTTTTAGTGTTGCTGAACTTTTCAGAATATTGTATCAGATATTATGGAACCTGCCCACAAATAAACTGTATGACTTTGGATAATTTGTCTTCCTTAGACTTCAGTTTTCTTTGTATACATAAAATGAGTGCATTGGTTCAATGATTAGAAGTTTATCTAGGTGAAAGCTCAGTCTTTACATGTAGAGCATTTGCTACTTATGGAAATGCATAATATGCTTTTCTTCCCTTTTGAAATTGTTTCTGACAAGCACAATAATTTTAGTACCTTGCAAAATATTTATTATACCTCTGGTCGGACATAGAGTATGAAATCTAAGAAATTATTCCATTATTTAATAGTTGTGTGTGTGTATGCTTGTGTGTACCTGTGTGCCTACCCATGGCAGTGTGTGTGCATACAATTTGAAGTTGGTTGGAATCTGGATACAGATGATTTCATTTTATTGGAGATAAAATGAAGCCATGGCTCATGGCTTCTAGTTCTTTGGAAAATCAGAAGCTCTTGAATATTGTTATTCGCTTACAGATTAAACAGAAGTAAGGGGCTGGAAGAATGTGTGCTTGTCTAATGCATGTGTACATGTATATATCTTATGGTGGCGAATAGTCTAAATAGGGTAGAACAAATGTAGTTTTGTAATAACTGATGACTGATTGCTAACTGAAGTTTGAGATATGTACTTTCAATTTAAAATTGGCCTGACAAAGGTCTCTTTACATTCAGTGGTATAAATATATTACCTTGTGACTGGATAAGCCAGTACTCGGTAAATTCACAGTTACACCTAGAAATGTATATAGGACGCTTGTGGTTATTGATTCAAGAGGTAGCCATACTTAACTTGGCAAAAGACTTCTTAGGGAGTTGGAAAATCCCTAAAGGGATATTATATTTTGCATGGAATTTCTTCATTTGTTAGACTGTTAGATTAAATGAATTCCTAAAATTTCTTCAATCTGTAAGATTATGTAGCTTTTTTTTTTTTAAGATTTGTTTATTTATGCATACAGAGCTGGGGTATAGGCCAAAGGTAGAGGGGTACAGGCCAGACGTGGACGGATGATGAGAAAATTCACCAGAGACTGACTGGGTAGCAGAACAGACAGATCGTCAGAGTACACTGCTGAGAGTAGCAGTGGGCAAGTCAGGAGAGGTCTGCTGCGCCATGTGGGTCACCTCCAGGACTGGGGATAAAACTTACACTGAAGTGGCTGTGTCCAGCTTGCAGTGCTGCATCCTAACCTGTTGTGCCACCAGGGAGGGCCCCAGGTAATGTAGCTTTTTGATACCAGGGAAATATCATTTACAAATTTCCAATGCTTTTGGTATGTGTACATCATTTTATTTTATATTTTGAATTTTTTAGCAGTGATCTTCCAATAGTTATCATTCTTTTTTGTTTGTTTGTTTTTGAGATAACATTGGTTTCCACACTGTACATGATTTAAAGATAGGGATCACACTTCCTCAGATGCATGTCATCATACCACACCCACCACCAAGGACCCTCAGTTCTCGCCCATAGTCCATTGTGTCCCTTTCATCTGTGTTTCCTCCCCCTCTCCATTTTGCACTCACAATTCCACACACAGATTTCTAGGGTTTGTGCACTTCTGTGTTGGTTGTAGCACTACTTATAACAGGCACGTTTGGAAACAATCCACGTGCCCAAAAACGCACGTGGGTTAAGAATACTACAAAAGTATGAAAAAAAGGACTCTTGCTTTTTGTGACAACGTAGATGGAATAGAGTAATAATGCTAACCAAAAGAGCAAAAAGAAGAAAGCCACACATTGGGTTATTTCATGTATATGTGGAATACAGGGTAAATTCTCTGTGCTGTAAGCAGAGAATTGAGTGCTTGAAGGTGCTAACGTCATCTTATGCTTAGATTTAAAATTGGATATTTTTTTATCTGATTCACCACATAATTTAGGCTGGAATCTGGATGGAGCTGCAGTGAAAATGTCTGACTTTAAATCCAGTCTGAATCTAAAATTTTGCTAGGTATTTGTATATGCTAATGCCCACATAAAGAGTTTCTTAAAGTTCAAGCTCTTCTCAAAACACCTAATTGTACATGTATGTTAATCCTTTGGAACAGCTATAGCAAATGTCATAAACTATATGTGATATACAACAGAAATTTATATCTTATCATTATGGAGCCTGGGAAGTCCAAGTTCAAGGTACCAACAAATTTGGTATCTGTTGAGTCTGCTTTCTCGTTCATTGATAATGCTTTCTTGCTATAACCTCGCATAGCAAAGAGAGAGCGTGCTCTAGCTTCTTTTACAAGTGCAGTAATTGAATTTACAAGGACTCTTTCCTTATGACTCATCACCTCTCAAAGGTCGACCTCCATTTAAAGATATAACTTTTGGGGAAGGAAGCATAAACATTTGTACTATAACAGTAATTTTTTTTTTTTTTTTGAGAAATGTCCAATGACTGGCTATAGCTGTTGTTTGTATTCTATAGACTATTTTAGCTATGGGCAAGTGAATTTTTTTTGTAATGGACAGGTACCCCTACGATTTTCCTGGGCCTTGAGCTTATAAACTTCTGTAGAACCTACTTTAAGAAAAAATAACATCTCGATTGTAATCCCTGTGGGCTTCCCACCACCAACTCACTCATGTGCCATCACCGTAATCCCTCATACTTTTCCCACCCCATTTTGGATCCCATTCCCCACTTCATACCCATAAAATGTCTCTTGTGTTTGTTGTTTTTCTTTTTTTCTTTATTACAATAAAATGAAGAATGATGTAAACATAAATTGAAAAAAGAAAAAGAAAAATAGCAAACATGTCATTAAAGATGAAATCAAGTTGTTCATTTAGAAATAAAAAATAATATAAGGGGGCAATGAATGAAAAAAATTTTAGGACAGTGAACTTTGACATATGTAATACTCTACTGAACTAAAATGAATGTATTTTTAGCTTAATTTCCACTTAGATCCCAAAAATGTCCAGAGGTAGGTATTTCAGTTCTCCCCGATCCATGAGGAAATTGATGACAGCATAGCTGAAGTGCAAAGAAACAGTGGTCCTAACCCTGAAGAGTTAAGTTTAACCAGCATATGACTTGCACTTTAAAGCTTACACTAGTTGCAGGTTAAAGGAAATGACATTGAGATTGAGATCAATAATATAAGCAAATTTTGTTAAACTGCATAGCAAATTTAATCAGTTTGAGTTCTGTCATGAAATGCATTTTTTTAAAGATTTATTTATTTATGCATACAGAACTGGGGTACAGGTCTGGGGTACAGGTCAGAAGTACCTGGATGGTGAAGACTCACCAGAGCCAGAGCAGGGAGCAGAACAGGCAGATCGACAAAGTACACTGCTGAGGGGAGTAGTGGGTGAGACAAGAGAGGTCTACTATGCCATGTGGGTCACCTCCGGGGCAGAAATCGAATTTGCACTGAAGCAGCCATAGCCTGCTTCTCAGTGCTGTGCTTTAACCCACTGCACCACCAGAGAGGGCCCAAAATGCATTTTTTATCAAGATTTATTTTTCTCTATTTATGCATACAAGAACTGGGGTAAGGCCAGAGGTGAAGGAGGTGAGAGGATTCACCAGAGACAATGGGGAGCAGAACAGGTGGATCTACTGAAATTCACTGCTGACGGGAGCAGTGGTTGAGATAGAAAAGGTCCACTATTCCCTATGTAGGTCAGTTCCCTGGCTGGGGATCGAGCTCATGCTACAGTGGTCATAGCTTGATAAGCCCTGAGAGTTAAACCCTGTGCCACCAGGGAGGCCTTTGAAAATGTACTTTTGGTAACTATCATAGTCAGTTTGTAGTTTTAAAAGTTATATTAGTTGTGAAACTTAATAAGATAAATTTATTTTATTAAATTCATTTCTCAATAGAAAATAATATGTGTTCTATTTGGGTTTTCTTTTCACTAGCTAATAAAAAGCTATTGATAAAATTATTATAAGAATAACTTCTCTACTATTAAACATTCTAACTAAACATGCATCAGCCATTAAATTACAGAAAAATTAAGCCCAAGTTACCCTAAGGATGAAAGATTACATATGTTCTTATTAATTTATTATTTGAGAGTTTTATGGACTGAAATGGTATTTCATCTTCTCACTAGAGGAATTAAAAATGAGGTGACCATTGAGGCTAAATTCTTGGTGGGAGTGTTTGATGACTCTGATTAAATGCAGTTGGTTGTGTCTTCTAAGTTAGTGTTTCAAAGTCTTATTTCATCATTTAAGAGTGGTATTTTAAATAGTGTCGGCATTCATGTAAAAAGCTATTTACATTGCCTCATAAATAACATGATTTAAAAATGTTTAACAGCAAGTGGAACACATTTTAACATTAACATTTCACATTAATTGCTGACCCATAAACAGGAGTTATGCTGAAACAATTGACTAATTACATTTTTGGCACAACTTGCTGTCAGTAATGCAATCATAAATTTGTGAGACCTCTTTTATTTCTCATTTTCTACCTTGAAATTGCAGTAAAACCATAGTTTATGATATAAACTGGGGGATAATTACATTTCTTGACATAAAAATACAGCAGCTAGTGCAGATGCTAAGATAAATCTTCAACTAAGTAGGTACTTACTTCACTCTGCTTTTTAAAAATTATATAGTTGTCTTGACATGCAGTTTGGGCTTTATTAAATTCTCAAATTCAGTGCCACATTCTGCAGTGACAGTATCCCATGCCTATTACTACTTTACCTCTCCCTGACTCAAACTTTCTTTCAGTTAGACAATAAAACTGAAACAAGCCAAAATACTACCTTAGCTTTAGATATGTTTCAGTTATCAACATGAGGCTAAATTATTAATTTTTATTGAGATGTTTGCTTCTAGAAGGAGCAATGAATTTGTTTTCATATATAATACATTATGTTTAGTGATACTTCAAACTCATAAGGACCCACGTTCTACAATTTGCTGTCAATTTCTCTTTTCCTTTGGACTAAGATAAATAAAAGTGTATGGAAAAAAGAATTTAGTATCCAAACCCATTTAATCTACTTCTCCTGCTATGCCTTGCAGTGTTTTATCCTATTGATATATAAATTAATTCCTAAATTTACCACTACAGTCCACTCTGAATTACCACCTTTGGCAATCTTTGTAACCTCCATATTTCCTTAAAATTAGGCCTTTCTAGCAGCATCTAGTATTTCCTCCTCTCATTTTTGATGTGATAGTTTGGGTTTGTGTTTTATTCATCTACTCTGTGTCTCCCAACATGTTACAGTTTTCCAATACAAGAAACTTAACTTTTACCTTTTTATCTATTAGTAAACATCAGCAACTTTTTGCTTAATTTGGTAATGTATGAGGTGATTTATTAATATTTATACATAACCTTCTTCTACTGAGACTTTAAAAAATGTCCAATAGAGATATCCAATAGATAACAAAAGAATCATTATAGATGAATGAATTAAAAAGTATAAAGTAGAGGCCCTCCCTGGTGGCACAGTGGGTTAAAGCACTGTACTAAGAAGCTTAAGCCACTTCCGCATGAGTTCGATTCCCGCCTGCCCCGGAGGAGATCCACAGGGCGAGACAGACCTCTCCTGACCCGCCCGCTGTTCCCCTCAGTAGTGTACTTCGTCGATCTGCCTGTTCTGCTCCCTGCTCTGTCTCTGGTGAATCCTCTCACCGTCCTTGAGCCTCTGGCCTGTACCCCAGTTCTGTATGCACAAATAAATAAATCTTAAAAAAAAAAGTATAAAGTAGAGTAAAAAGAAAATGTGGTTAAACCAGATAAATGACTAGTAACCCCATTAGGTTTTGTTTTAAACAAACATGAAGGGTATTCAGAAAAGGTTTGGTAGGGGTAGTAGTCTTCTCACATAACATTTCTCCTTAAGAATTTTAGACATTGTTAGAATATTGGTACTTTGAGGTTGCCCAATGGGATTTCTTTGCACAACTCTCAAAAAAAGTACCAATCAAATAAGAAAATTGATATACTCTTAAATGCATGCCTGCCTCTTGCACTCTCCACCTTCTTCCTGTTGGTTGATATCATTAGCAACCCCTTTACTGCCAAATGGATTTCCTGGCCAGTTGGTTTTATCAGCCCTCCCACTGCATCCTGCTTTTATGGTTTTATGTGTGCTCAGTTTAGGAACATGAGATACCCGACATTCGTAAGTACCAAAATGAAAAAAAACAAAATGTTATTCATGTGCTTCTTTTATGATGCAACCCATTTAGAGAAAGGTCAGAATGTATAAGATTCATTTTTTACAATAAAAATTCTCACGTTCTGCCTATTCCATTGGTACAAATTAAAGCATTGTGCGTAAAGTACACAGACATGCGTTTTTGTTAATTATCTTATTCTGGGACACCACAGCTATATAACATAAGTGTAGCCATTTGAACAATGTGCTCTCTGTCTTCTGGGTTATAAAAATAGTATATCTTGTCTTTTTACTAAGCAAATGAACTTAATTCATAAGCTTTCTTTCTTTTTTTTTAAGATGTATTTATGCATACAGAACTGGGGTACAGGCCAGAGGTGCAGTTGTGGTGAGAGGATTCACCAGAGATAGAGTGGGAAGCAGAACAGGCTGATTGATGAAGTACACTGCTGAGGGGAGCAGCAGGCAGGTCAGGAGAGGTCTGCCACGCCATGTGGATCACCTCCCAGGGCAGGGATTGAACTCATGCTGAAGTGGCCTTAGCTTCTTAGTGCTGTACTTTAACCCACTGCGCCACCAGGGAGGGCCCACATAAGATTTCTTTTTAATTTGAACTAGTACTCATTTTTGAAAATCAAGTTCACTTAAGACTATTGTGTGGTGGGCCTCCCTGGTGGTAAAGGGTTAGGTCTCAGCACAGTGAAGCAGTCCACAGCCATTGCAGCACCAGTTCCATCCTCAACCGGAAGGTGACCCACATGGTGCGGCAGACCAATCCTGTCTCGCCTATTGCTCCCCTCAGCAGTATATGTGACTGTTCAGTAGATGTGACTGTTCTGCTCCCCACTCTCTCTGTGATGAATCCTCTCACCTCTCTGCACTTCTCAGCTGCACCCTAGCTCTTGTATACATAAAATAAAAATCTTAAATAAAAGAGTGTTGTGTGATTATCTCTTCATTCACTTAAAAATTTGTTTAAACTTTTGCCCTCTAACTTATACAATGTCTTTTATTGCCAGGTTTAAAACTTTAGCAAGAACCATTTAACAATAGTGAATGTAATTCCATTCAACAAACATGTAGGAGATACAGAGCTAACTCCTTCAGGATTTTGGCCATTGATGCACACAACTTTGAGGACAGAAAAAAATGCTATAAAAGACAAATACATGACTAGTATACCATAGTGATGGCACACTATGATGAAATCCAAATTCATAAATACAAACCAAATATTAGAGCATGGGATATGATGTGGAAAAGACAATAGTGGACAAGTAGGGATAGTGTACTAACAACGACTCGAAGTCCAGAGGGCATGAACAGTAACTGCTAGCTTTGGGATCAAGCACATTGGGGCTGTTGACAGTAGACTAAAGCAAGCTGGGCCAACGTTTTCTGATAGTGGCAGGTGGTGGGAAAGCCCAAAACACTGTGCTGAGATGCTGTTATGGTTGAGTCAGTGGGGGTGGGGCCGTGACATCGCTCCTATAGTAATTACGTGCCCTGTGAGTAGGAACCAGAACAATCCTGGTGGGTCACTTAATGGAGCTTAGCAGTTTTGCAGGTGTCGAGAAATAGTTCCAACCTGTGAACTAAACGAATATCTTATGGTCTTCAGTTCCTTTAACTTTAGACTGGCTTTTCTTAGTGCAAGGCCAATTTGAAAATCACTGTTTAAGAGTCAAATTCCTTGAACAAATAAAAATTATTCCTCAATAATCCACTTCTTAGTCAACTCTGACATCATCTATGATCTGGTTTTCACCTTAGTTGTCATGTAAATGTCTAAGGAAAATCTTACTGAAAATAAAACTTTTAAATATAAGTCTTACTTTGAATTTTATTGCCAGAAAATGACAAACGGTGGCAAGAGACACCCTGGAAGGTCATTCCTTTGTTTTGATTCTTCCATTTTCTGGAAGTGAAGTATACACGTTTTCCTTCAACCAGAAACACAGTGGCCAAAAGCAGCAGGGAACTAAGTTTGGAAAATTTTGACGATGAAAGTGCACTCTAGCATACAATTGTGAATGTAAAATAATGGCATAGAAATTTATTTTAAATAGAATAGGAATAAAAAGTTAGTTACATTTATATAGATTAAATATTAAAAATATATCATGAGGATTTTTGTATATACCCTCATATATTTCATTAGTATTTTTTGAAAAAGTAATATTTTTATTGTGATTTTATTATTTTAATTTTTTTATGAAACCTCTAGAAGTCTTCATAATTGAAAAGTATGGTTACTAAATTTTAAATAGTGACACTATTAATTTAAATTATAATTTTTTAAAGGTTAATTTATTTATTCATACAGAACTGGGGTACAGGCTAGAGATGCGGAGGGTGAGAGGACTCACCAGGGACAGAGTGGGGAGCAGAACAGGCAGATCCACGAAGTACACTGCTGAGGGGAGCAGCGGGCGGGTCAGGAGAGGTCTGCCATGCCATGTGGTCACCTCTGGGGCAGGCGGGGATCGAACTCATGAGGAAGTGGCTTTAGCTTCTTAGTGCAGTGCTTTAACCCGCTGCACCACCAGGGAGGGCGTGGGTTAAGCTTCTTAGTGTTGTGCTTTAACCCGCTGCACCACCAGGGAGGGCCCTAAATCATAATATTTTTTATTTGAAAAATAATCTAACATTAGGTACCTGGCAAGAACAAATTCTGCTAAGTTAAAAATGCTCTTAATTTTAATTTATTTTGTCTTGCATATGTGTGGCAGCACAATTTTATTCTATTCTTCAAAATATCTTTGTTTCCCCTAATGTACAGTTCTCTGTCCAAAAAGTAATTTTAGACACAGAATTTGCTTATTATACTTATTTTGCTGAAAAAGTATGAGCTTTTAAAATCCAAAAGGTTTTAAAATTCCAAACCTGTATAAAATGTAAATATTCTTGAATTAGTACCTCAGTAAAACCTATGCAAAATACAAATTTATGCTAAAATTAGGAATTCTATCAAAAGATTATTCTTCCACATTATGACAGTGTATAACATACTCATCAAATTTCAAAATATGAAATTTTCTCACTTTGAAACGTTATTGAGTTGCTTTATCCAGTTCTTGTCTTGCTTCCGTTTATTCCAGCTCATTTCAGTGTGGTTTTATTCGCAGATTTTGCTTATGAGTTTCAAGAAGCAGATAATCAGGGTACTCCACTTACTTAATGGAGTAAAAGTTTCAAGAGGCAAATAATCGGGGTACTCCATTTACTTAATACTGTGATTAAAGATTTTCTCATGGTTTTGGAAAAAAGGCATCCGAAGATTCGGGCTTATTACAAAAGCTGTACCTTAGTCAGAATTATGAGAATACCAATCGCGCTGCTGAAGCATCTTTATTTTGTTTACTCAACATCAGCATTGTCACTAAGATTTTGTAATTAAGCTATTCTAACCAAGTATGTACAAAAATGCTTATAAATCCTTGGCATCTACAAATTCTATTTTGATTTTTAGGATATTGCAATTTCTTGGCAACCCATGTAAAGTCCATTTGTACTCCATAAACTTTTCATGTGGTGGTAACATTGCTTTTAGTAAGATGACAGGTTCCTAAGAAACTGTATTTGTGTTGTTGCTGAAAAAATACTGCTTTAATATTGATATTTCAACAGTGATTCTCACACTATGCCAGATATTTCACTTTTTATAGAACTTTCATAAGCCTTGAGTCTGAGTCACTAAGTAGAAAATCAAACTATTGTTGAAGTGTAACAATTTTATATTTGATAGACTTAGAAAAATGTTATAGTGCTCTGACTATGTACTTTGGGATGGTGATTTACTAGGGAGTATTTGGGAGGTGAAAACTTATGGAAAAAAACTGGGCAAAAGAAGTTGTGATGAAATCTCGGTGGTCAATTTAGCAGCCTCTACTAGGGGCTGCTAAAGAGGGTAAGTCTTGCCAAAGTCATGAACTGGGTGAAGTGGCCAGGCACTGTTAATCTCAAATTAGTCAGTCATTTAATGAAGGCTGCTCATAAAAAAAGAAAATAACCTTGTGTGAGGCAGCTCATTTGAACCAAAAGCCAGTAAAAACAGAGACTGTCAGCATCACTCCCAGCAGCTGGGATTCCTGCAAGGGGGGTCTTAGTTTATAGCTGCACCCACACATCCCTTTAATGCATTAATGGAGTTCTATTATTAACTTATCCTCAACATGCTGAGAAACAGCTTGCAGAAAGTCAGAAACCAAAAATGCCTAGAGCCCACAAGAGTTAGAATGTATTCCTGGGGCCCTCCCTAGTGGTACAGTGGGTTAAAGCGCAGCACTGCAAGCTAGCCACAGCCGCTTCAGCTCAAGTTAGGTTCCTTGACAGCGAGATGATTCACATGGTGTAGAAGACTGCTCCTGTCTCACCCACTGTTCCCCTCAGCAGTGTACTTTGTTCATCTTCCTGCTCAGCTCCCCATTCTGTCTCTGGTGAATTTCTCACTGCCCCTGCACCTGTGGTATGTACCCCAGTTCTGTATGCATAAATAAATAAATATTATGAAAAGAATGTATTCCTAAAACCTGGAGTACATAATTCTAGATTTTGTTATTATTTTTAGTCATAATCTGTAACTTATAATCAAAAGCACTTCTTATAAAATACAAAGTAATACCGTGAAACTACTTAATGCCAAAAATACTCACTTGACAACAAAACTCTTGACTTTTGATGAAACGATTAGGGAAGCCCTCGCTGAGGAGATGATATTTGGGCTAAACCCTGAATCATGGAATCTGACAAGCGAGGATGTGGGAAAAGCATTCCTGGCAAAGGAGAAACAATTGTGAGAGCCCTGGGTTTGGCAAGTTCACCAACATGGTTCTCAGTGGTGGAATCAGGATCTGCACAGGATCCTAGGGAGTGCAATATTCAGGCATAAAAGTGAAACTGCTTTGTGGCCACTCAATAAGGATTTTGATCCTTTCTATTCAGGCCTTTAGAAAAGGCCAGAGTGAGGCTGTTAGAACATGTTAAAAAGAACAATGACGGACTGCTGTACAACCCGGGACAGAATGTTGCTTTTTGGGCTGTGGCTTGTGGTGTTTAGATTGCTCCTACACAGAGATTATTTTTGTTGTTTTGGTTGAAGTTATAAAGTTTTCTAGCATTCCTAGGGATTTTTTGTGGTCTTTTTATCTTACAAATGTGTTAATATCATGATCAAAATCTTTTTAAATGTGGAGGAGGAGGAACATAAAAAATCTCAGATAAAAGTTGATGACTTAGGAAGCAGAATGTTTGTATGGCAGTTGTCTTCATTTCCAAAACAAGCAATTAAACAATTGATAAATATGGTGAGAATAGGACTTTTGTGCAAGGACATATTGTATATGTTCATGTATATTTACATAAATATATTCGAAGAGTTAGGCTAACTTTATAACATCATAAAGCTATTAAGTGAGAGGAACATAATTGTTACAGGGTACTCCAGTGTGAACTGGACTTCCTGTCTGTGGGGCCACACCTGCTAAAATTCAGTTGTACTGCAGACAAAAGGGTCAATAATGGGTTTATTTATAAAAGGGAGAAAGAAAAGGAAACAACCCAGGAAAGAGAGAGGGCTACAAAGTAACTGGAATATCTGCTAACTTGGAGCTCTGGTAACAAACTAACTGAAAGCCCCCAGTCCTGGTTCCTAGAGCCACTGCCCCAGTGAGAGAGAGCCATAGCAAATGGTGCCCTATTTATCTCCCAAAGTTCCAGCATGCCTGCTTAGCTCCGCCCATGGGTCCTCGCAGTTCTCTCCCTGGTACTGCTGGGAGTTGTAGTTTCCAAGCACTGGAGTGGGGGTGGAGTCCACAAAACTCTGCAGAGTTCCTTTAAGGACATACTTCCCTTTAACATAACCAATGGCCATATCCTTCTTTTTTGAATAAACCTGACAAAAGTGGAATTTTTAGATCTTAATTTTTGACTGTACAGTGCGAATGATGCCAACTTACAGACATTTGTTAAACTGCTTGCCAGTAATTGCGGAAGAATTACAGAAAATGGGAAAGATTGTAGTATCAGCCAGAGTTCAAGGCTGGAGCCAGAAACACTTTAAGTAGGCAGAGATTTAATACAGTAAATTGGGTGAATGCCAAATCACTGATGTCCTGGAGAAGTGGACTGTAGTTTGTGATTCTCAGAATGATGTCCAGACACTAGAGATCTGAAGCTCTAGGAAAGCTCCCACCTCTGAAAGTACTCAGAACATTCCCTGGACATAGTGGATGGAACTGAGACTCAGGTATCACAAAGCTAGAATATGAACCCATTACTGCCATCATTGTTCCTCTGTCATCCTGGTAATGGGACAGTGGTACCTGGAGTCCCTTGCTGCCTCTGATTCAAACCATTTGCTCACCCAAGAATTAGAGAATGACACAGATCAGATTTCAGAAGAAAATCTTATGTATCCATTAGATCTTCCCTGATAAGTAAGAAATGTTGGAAACTGTTTACCCTCATTTTGCCTCACAGGCCTCTCATAGATACATCTGCATGGTAACCTGATTAGAATCCATAGTGTGAGCAGCAAATGCATCCAGGAATTGTACATTTAACTATCAAATTTTTTCAGTACAGGAAGGTATCATACAAAACTGTCAAATGGAAGTTCAGTGAGCCAAGCCACATTATTACACATAGAATTTCACTGAGGCATAAACAAAGGTATAGAGGATTAGAGGAGTCACCAGAGACCGAGTGGAGAGCAGACAGGCAGATTGACTGAAATATACTGGTAAGGAGAGCAGTGGATTAGACAACAGAGGTCTGCTGTGCCACGTGGGTTAGCACCCTGGCCAGAGAGCAAACTCAGACTATCATGGTGATAGCATTGAAACTTAACCTCTAGATCATCAGGGAGACCCCATTTTGATTTTTTTTAGGAGAAAGAGATTATGAGAAACCCGATGAACTCAACAATAGACCCAGTATTTGGTAGAAAAGATACTCTGAATCATTAAGAAAAGATAACAGTGTCTCCCTGGTGGCACAGTAGTTAAGTCTCAGTGCTATCACCATGATAGTTTGAGTTTGCTCCCCGGCCAGGGAGGTGACCCATATGGCACAGCAAACCTCTCCTGTCTCACACAGTGTTCCTGTCAGCAGTGTATTTTCAGTAGATCACCTATTTGGCTTCTCACTCTGTCTCTGGTGAATCTATTCATCTCCTGTACCTCTGTTCTATGCCACAGTTCTTGTATACATAAATGGGGAAGAAAAGAATAGCTGACAGTTCTTCTTTACCAAAATAAAATAAAATATAGTAGTCACTGGAGACAGAGTTCAATAAAAACAAATCATGCGAAAAAGATTGTTTAAGTAGTAAGCCATAAATTATATGGTTCTAATGTACCTAGAGTTTACCAGGGATTTTGACCTACAGGCTTATATCATGGGAGAAATTTTTGAAATATGGTCAAGAAAGTGGTATAGAAATGAATGTGTAACTAGTAGAAAGATTAAAAGTGGTGATTAGTAGTTCTGTGTCCAGCTGCAGCACATGCTGTTAGGAACTGTATTTTGCCCTGCCCTGCATTAAGCAATAATGCCAGCAAGGAGCTTGGTTTTAACAATAGCCCACAGCTATTATTTATTGAGTGCTCTATCTAGATGAGGCACTTTAGACACACTGTTACTTCATTTACTCCTTACGATGGTCTTCTTAGGTCATATTTGTCTCCACTTTAAATAAGAAAGTGGCTTGCACACAGCTCCACGCCCAGTAAGCAGCAATGCTGAGATTCCTACCTAACATTGCTTTAAGGAAGAGGTTCTGAAGGATAGGACACCACATTTCTAGGAGAAATTAGCTAGTGTGCATGCCCAAAAGCCCAGGGAATGGCATATTCTCAGTGATTCCACATGAAATGTAAGGCTGACCTACAGTGTTGCTGATCTTCACTGTATTTCAAGGTCTGGCACTCACGTTGACAGCCTTACCAAACACATTTAAAACCAGGTGCTTATTTACTAAAATATGAGAAAGGTAACAGTAAAACTAAGCAAATATGGTCAGTGTTAATACATGCAACATTCAACATTCCAAAAGAAATCTTAATCAGCAGAATGTTGGCTGTAGAAGATACTCATTCTAGGAAGAGGTTGCCCAGACTGGCTACAGCCTCTGACAGTCACATCAGGAATGTGAACAACTGCTTGACTCCCTGATTCCCTAGACCCGCTGGAGAGGACAGTTTCTCCTCTGGGTAGGCAGTGTCAGAATTTGCCTCTCTGACACCTGCTGATGTCCTGCTGACTGCTGTGTTTTCTCTAGGTGTTTTAATGACTTCAGTTGTTTTGGCTTTCTTTCCTTCTTTCCTTCTTTCTTTCTTTCTTTCTTTCTTTCTTTCTTTCTTTCTTTCTTTCTTTCTTTCTTTCTTTCTTTCTTTCTTTCTT
>NW_004567113.1:10658232-10702139 GCF_000260355.1 Condylura cristata
TACAGGCCAGAGGTGCAGGGGTGGTGAGAGGACTGACAGAGTGGGGAGCAGAACAGGCAGATTGATGTGTATACTGCTGAGGGGAGCAGCGGACAGGTCAGAAGAGTTTTGGGGCCCTCCAAGGTAGGGATCAAACTCATGTGGAAGTGACTTTAACTTAGTGCTGTGCTTAAACCACTGGGCCACCAGGGAGGGCCCTTAGGCTTTCTTTTTAAGGTTACTGTTTTGGTCAATTTCTTGTTAATGCAATATATTACTTTCAGAAAATAATTTTAATTTCCATATTTCCAAATCCACTCTGTCCTTGTGCATTTTTATAAGATGCTGGCCCATTTGACTGTGAGGTTAACAAAAAGAACACAAGGACAGAAGTATTGCACTGACACAGTTTAATAGCAGCATACTTTTTTGAAAAATTTGTTTGTGATTCACAGACTTACCAGAGTCAATAGTGTGTGATGTAAGTGTCAAGAAGTTAAGACATAGCTTATCTCTAAATCATGTACCATATTATAAACCAGTGTTACATCAATTACAAAATACAATAAAAAAGGCATAATCTTAAAGAAAATAGACATACCCACTGAATTAACTGAATCAACAGAGTGAATGAATGAAGGAGTGAGTGAAGTTGATAGCCCTACGCTAATCTTCACTGACATCCCAGTGGTTATGCTTAATTAGCTCAGGGCACATATTTTCCAGAAGATATTGACAGACTGGAAAATATTCAGAGGAAACTGACCAGATGGTGGTGGAACTTGAAATCACATTCTGACAAATGGTTGTAGGGCAGTGGTGATATTCAGCTTAAGGAAGTAAAGACTTAGGGAAAAAGCGAAAAGATGAATTTTTGTGAGTGCTTAAAGTTATGGAGTGCTTATTGAGAGCTTGCAAAGTAGGCCAGGCTTGTGTTACTTTAATGGATTTCATGCATTATGAATCTTTCATAATGAAAAGAGAATACTTTATTCTGAATTGCCTTGGAAGGCAGGGCTGACAGTAGTCAGTAGAAACCACAGAAGAGACTGCTGACTTTTTTGAATAATGATGTTTATAACTCTCAAAGCTATCTAACAATAAAACAAGCTGCCTTGATGTTAACGGGGTTTACGTAATTGGAGGTGCTCAAGCAGACTGGTCAAAATTTTGGTAAGTAATAAGGAAGTGTTAAATGGGACATGAACCATATGAGTGCTAGACTTTGTCCAAATTATCCTGAGTGTCTATCATCTTACATTATCTTTTAGTTTAGTGATGTGGGACTAAATGCCTTCCAATTCAATAAATCAATTATAGTGTTTTCTGGTTGTTATATTGCTTTTTGGCAACTAAGGCCAAGTTCCAACAGAATTCAAAGTTGCAGAATGAGAAACATATTTTGTGAGTGTCTTTATTACACAGAACAGCAAAAAGAGATTCCTTCCTCACTTGATATCTAGACTCTTGTATTCTGGGTATGGGAGAAAAAAATGCTATGCATTTAAAGATTTTCCAAAGCATAATAAAATACCTTGAAAGCTTCAAATATTTGTAGTATTTATTTCCATCATTATATTTAAATGAAGTTATTTATGCTCTGTAATCCCCTCTAATTGCATTTTTTGTTTTCAGCTTTCTTATTATTAGTGCATACACCGAGTATCAACCAACCTATGCTTTCATGGCTATTATTTTCATGTCTTAATAAATGGTTCCTGTGAGTAGGGAAAGAATGAACATCCACTTAAAGTAACTAATAATAATGGAGTTTTATAGCTAGAAAAGAAATCTAAATATCACACATTAGCAGATGAGAAATTCGAAACCAGAGAGATGAAATCGACTTGCCCCATTCAGGTGACTGGTGGGGAAGCTGAACTTTTCTTTCTTTTCTTGTTCCCTGCTCACTGATGCAGCATTTGTTACATTCTTCCCAGAATACTCTTCTTTCTTTTTTCTTTTCTTAGCAAGTAGAATATTTTTATACTAGTCACTCTTACATCTTTACTTACAGCCTAACAAGTGTGTGAACTGAAGAGAAGATATCTGAGGAGGAGTCCACGATAATAGTTTCTTACACATGTCCTTAGTTTGCAAAACAAGATTTCTAAGGGCACCTTTGTGTTAATTTTGGATTGTTCTTGAATCTCTGCAGTGCTGCGTATGATGCTGTCCTGGACAGAAATGTGGCCATTAAGAAGCTCAGCAGACCCTTTCAGAACCAAACGCATGCCAAGAGAGCTTACCGGGAGTTGGTCCTCATGAAGTGTGTGAACCATAAAAACGTGAGTTGTTATTTTTAAACCTCTGGCAGTAGGAGGTTGTGAGATTGGGGAAAGAAAATCAGGATGCCAACTTGAGCAGACAAGGCTTTCTTTTCTTTGCAATTTCTGCCTCTTGAGATTGTTTATCCTGCCCATATGCTACTTTGATTTCATTGTCCTCCTGGTAGCTTTCTGCTTAAAAACCATCTAAAAACCATATGGTGTGGAAGGAAAGGATTTGATAGATATTTAGCTGTTATGAAATTAACCATATTTGGTTATCTTCCCCCAATTTAACCAGAGAGCTTTATACCTTTCCAAAGCAAAAACAACAAGCACCCTCATATGAAAATATCTTACAGGATAATATGCTATATTTCTTTATAATTTAATTCTGATTATTAACAGGTGAAGATTTTTAACCTTCTTTTCCTCTTATCTATAGTCTAAGACTGGGCTTCAACTGTTCATTGTACACATTGTGCTTTGGCATAACGTGTCTGTAGGTTTGGGCAAACATGCAGAGACAAGCCCTGCAGAACAGGATTGTCATGAGCATTTCTCTCTGAAACCCAGTTGGGTGCACATGACAGAGCTTCCTTCACCTCAGAGAAGACATGTCTTTAACCATAGAAAGTGGCTTCTAGAATGCTATCTATGTGCCCATTTTTAGTAAGGATAAATGGAAGAGTATCCATCATTTTAATAAAGGCTATTATTAATACATAAATAATAATACATACCGTCCATAATTTATTACATATAAATATATAATGTAATAAATTATGAATTATGATAAAACTATATTAACTACCATAATTCCCTAGTTTTTTTTAAGTATGAAATTGTTGCAGAAAACATGAAATTACCAGTGTGATTTTAGAAACAATTGAATTTTTCATAAGGTTAGACACTTATCAGAAGCACTAAGCAGCAGCAAATGTAAGCATTTAATAAACCAACTAATTTATTCAAAGTTACACTTTATTAATGAGCTATTGTCTACACAGGAAAGGGTCGGATATAGATATGTGTTTCATAAAAAACAAGTACTTGAATAATAAAACACTAAGAGCTTTCTTGAGAATATTATATATTTTTCTAAAAATGTCCCTCATAGCATCACAATGTGAAAGTAAAACATGTACTTTAATTTTTTATATAGTACAGGTAAAATAAAAAAGGTATTTGAAATACAAATATATGAATTGTCTCATGACAGTCTTTCTTTATCTTCACTGTTAATACACCAAAGACCCATTAGTTCAGGCACTTGACATATATTTTTGAGTAAATAAAATAAGCCAGGTGTAGGTTTAGTTGCTGTAAATACTGAGGATATAACACTGACCATAAGAGAGACAAATACCTCCCCATGTTGAACTCATGTTCTACTGTTGAGAGAAAGCCAGTGTAAGAAATAGGTACTATAAAGAATGTCATATGGGAAAAAGCACTTAAGTAATCAAAGCAGAGATGAAAAATTTTGGTCAGTATGGGTAAGTAGTGTTCCCCTTTAACATAGGGTGAGTAAGACACATCTCATGAAGGAAGGAAAATTAAAAAAAATATGTATCCATTGCTTACTTGGCTATTAAAGAACACAATACTTCCAGAAGAAAAATAGAAGTGATGGAAAAGATGATTCTTAAGAAAAATCATGATACTAAAGAATGTTTCCATAGTGATAAGGTAGGAAGAACAAGATTAAATACATGATCACTGTAATCTATTTTAATGGTAACAAAGAGGATGAAAAATATAGTATGAGAAATGGAAGATGGATGGATACAAGCAACAAAGTATAGAAAGTTTTGACAATTTGTGTCCGCATTTATTTTTATGTCCTTAACTCTCTTTTTAACATTATAATGTAAATGCATAATGGGGAATTGCCGTTCACTTGACCAATCTGAGACTTGTTTAGAGGTTCTAGCAAGGAACATAGCTACTCTGGTATCTTTGATTTAGAAGGTCAGATCTGTCTACATTCAGGAAAGGTCATTCTCTTCTATGAGGGAGACCTGACTAGTCAATCAGATCAACAGAATCAACCTTGGCAACCAACAGAGACAGACGTTATAGCCCTCACATCCATACTTGGCCAATTGAGAGACTCATTCTCCCTGCTTGACTAAAATGTAAGGATTCACAGACACCTACCCAAAGTGACCGAAAGTGAAGTTACAAATTGAAATGACAAATTTGCAAATAGCATCTTACATGATTCTCTCCTTTTATGATGCATAAGCTATAGATATTTCTGGAACATACTAGCAGAGAAGTTCATTTACAACCAAATATAATTCCCATATTAGCATTTGTAGAATAAGTAAAAGCACTCAGAATGCAGAATTCTGAGAAATAAACAGTGAAGTAATCACTTGTAATCATGGAGAAGAAAATCCTCTTAAAAAATACTTAATTCAGGAAGTGATCATCGTGGTATGACTGTGGGGTTATGACAAATCCTAAATCACATTGTGCACCTTAAGATGCTGCAATGAAAGAAGTGAATCATATTCCTTCCCAGAAACTATTAAACTAAAATGGAAATATCTGTGATGATCTATGTATAAAGAGAACACCTTTAATTAGCCATTAGAATTTTAAGGGAGAAAGTAAAACAGGAGAAACCATCACAGGGAAATCAAAGAAGAAAGTAATACAACAAGGTCATGGGGAACTAATTTACCTTCTAACTAATTTAATTTAACTAACTAATTTACTCTTTAACTAATTTAATGACATTCAAATAATAGCTCAATTTATTTAAAATATAAATTTATTTTCCATATTAATTTAAAATTACTATGTTATTTATTTACCAAGAATATGGATTAGTATTTTAGCTTGTATATGTGTATCTTATGTAGTCTCTGATGTTTATGTTTCAATAAATATCAAAATAAATTACTTTTCAAGACTGATAGACTACTAGAAAAGCAGTCCCATAATATATGTTCAGTGAAAGATGTATTATGTAGACATTTTTCAACATGCTACAACTTAGTATACAGAATAAGAGGACATCTTAATAAAAAAATTAAGTTTATTTAGTTGTTTTTTATTTTTCCATACACATGTTCCATACTGAAGTGTTACTTGAAAAGACATGATGGTCACATTTTGGTATAGGAATTACAAGCCATAGGTTTCTATGTCCTGTTACCATTGCATACACAAACATGCACACACACACACACACAAACAAATACTGGATGGTGATGTGATTTTTTTTTTTATTTAATGATTCTTTAGCAAATATAACATTTCCTGGGATTGACTGAGTTTTTCATATGTTTGAAATTTTTGTTTTGTTTTATTACTAGTAAAATTTAATGACATTCAAAATTCCTATTTTAAAGATTTTAGATCTTAATCTTATACTGAGAATTTTTCTGAATGGTTATATCTATTCTGTGAATAAAAGATTATTATGTATACTTTCAATTTTTCCCCACTGGCATATTAGTACAGGGGATATAGCTGAAAGGGTGTTTTATTTTATTTACATATGCAATCTATTTGGATATATGACAGAGGAAAATTTTTAAATTACTTTTGTTAGAAGATAATCTTTTTTTACTACTTAATATATAATATTTAAAGGACAAAAAAGGTTCAGAAACTGAATTTGGATAGCCTTTTATGCATTCTAGTAAATTCATCATTGATAGTATCCAATACATGCCTTTCCCCACACATTCATCAGTTTAAATAATACTTGAATTGAGAATAGATACATAAGAAACTAAAGTTCCAATGCCAAAAATAAAATCTCACATTAAAATACCATCTAACATTAGAGCATCGCTTTGTTCATTTGAAGAAAATGACTTTTTATTGGCTGTTTTATTGACTGTTTTACTATCTCACTTTTCTTATGTGACTTTTTTTAATACCTTTTTATTTTAATTGTATTATAATCTCATATCTTACCAAAGAGAACCACACACTCACAATTATCACAATCATATATCTTTTTGACTTTTCCTTTAATATTTTAACTGAACCTTTTTCTGTATACAGACTGTATTTCCCTTCGTGCAAACTTTTTATGCTCTGTGAGACCTTCCTAGGATATTTTTCCAACTTTTCTATTTCCACTGTAACACTGGTATGTTACTTTGAGTTAGAATAAACACTGCTTTAAATATATGCTTTTAAAATAATTTATTCTCTTGTTTTTCTCCCATCCTTTGTCTCTTTCACGGTCTCTTTTCTAGATTATTAGTTTGTTAAATGTCTTCACACCCCAGAAAACACTGGAGGAGTTCCAAGATGTGTAAGTAACAAAACTCACAAATGTATGAGACAAATTGCTCCTTGTCAGTTCCCATTGAGTTATTTGAAATCCCTCTTAGAGATCAAAGGCAGGTAAAAACTGGCAGCAAATGAAAGGGATCTACTGATGGGAAAGAAGCTTTTATTTGTGATACTACTTCCTGGAGATACATTTCTGCTTCTTCCTGACCTTTTGACTCTTTGTACTTCATTCTTCCATTTACTTGGTTTAATCATGGAAGGCTATTATTTTATTATATATTTTGTATCATACTGATTCTGAGTTTGTAGAATAAGTCAATACACTTTGAGAAATATTAATGAGGGACATGATAAAAACAGTGTTTATTATTTATTTCTATTTTAGTCGTCCACTTGATTTACTGAATAAGTGTCTAGGTGTATAGTGACAATAAGTAGAGGAGAGAAGTGAATCCCAGCAACTTTTTAAAATTTAATTATCTTTAAAAATTGTGTCAAATTTGGTTTACCATGTTGTGTATGATTCAAAGGAATAAGATCACTTTGTTACACCACCACATCTTCCACCAAGGCACCCATAGTGTTTACTTAACACAAATGCATTGCATTTAATGGAAGTTGCTATTTTGAGTTATTTGATAACTTGTAATCACAGTAGTCAGGAAAGTTTTGGGAAGGTATAGGGAAAATGAGAACAAGAGTATAAAATGTATGAACAAGAAGTATGTACTAATACCTGTAATAATATTGGCAACTTTGTGGAAGAGTTACCATAAGCAACATACCTCCAACACTTTGAAGTTTTGCTTAACCCTAAATGTAATCAAAATTGGAGCTGGAAATTTATAAGTTGTCTGAATGACTCACAGCTCTTGTATGTGGAATTAATATTATGGATTTACCTTCCAGTTATTTAGTAATGGAACTGATGGATGCCAACTTGTGTCAGGTGATTCAGATGGAATTAGACCATGAGCGAATGTCTTACCTGCTATACCAAATGTTGTGTGGCATCAAGCACCTTCACTCTGCTGGAATTATTCACAGGGTAAGAGCACCAGCTTCAGAGCTATTACAGATGCTTTTGGGAGAAGAGAGAAAGAGCAAGTGTTGATTATTTTCTTGAGAATAGGGGAGGCATAATTTGATATAATGCATTTCATCATTTCTTGTCAATAGAATTAGCTAGCAAATAATAGTTCACTGGCAGTTAAGAGGAGCATTTATATTGTAGTTGATTATGTTTAACATTTTATTTCAGTTAATTGATAATCAGTATCTGAGAACCCTCATGCTTTCTCACACCTTGATTGGTAGAGGTCATATGGGTAGCTGAAATAAGACAGTTCATTTTCACTTTTGGTTTCTGACAGCATAAAGACAGCTACCTGTTCCTCTGTCAGACCTCAAAAATGAAATATAAGCTAACTGTTTAAGTTGCTTGAGGAGAAGACTGAAAGATGACAACAAATTATTTTTTTTCCCTAAAACCTCCTTTTAAAGATGAGCATAAATTGTAAAAATGATAGAAAAATTCTCTACTGGGTCTAGAAAAATTTTGGAAGATCTTTAAAATAATTCAAACCTAATTTGAAAGCAACTAAATTGCTTTGCGGCGGTAATCCTTTGCTTCATATAAGGCTTTGCAGTGAAAAGCCATTCATGTCAGTGCCATGGACCTTGGGGAGTGGGAAGTGACAATGGTTTTTAATTTCTTCCTTTGTTCTTATTTCCAGGATTTAAAACCAAGCAACATTGTAGTCAAGTCTGATTGTACACTGAAGATCCTTGACTTCGGTCTGGCGAGGACGGCAGGCACAAGCTTCATGATGACTCCTTACGTGGTGACACGCTACTATAGAGCCCCTGAGGTCATCCTGGGCATGGGCTACAAGGAGAATGGTAGGGATATTTCTGAGTAGCATCCAGATCAGCATGGACAACTGGGTTCTCTTTCATGTGTGTGAATTATTACTGAAAAGAATAGAGCTGCCAGCTTTCATATTTAGTTTTTTTTTTTTTTTTTTAACACATTACAAGCAAGAGTTACTAGTTAAAAATGTGAAGGTTGTTTCTGAGAACAAGATTTGCTAGAACAATTAGAACAACACTAACCTACCACAGCTAAAAAGAATTATGAATGTTGTCTGATTAAGTAGTCAAGAAGATACTGATTAGCACTTACACTGTAGATAGTGAGAAACTTTGTTATTTGGGTTACAGTTCAGCTCAAATTGAATATGAAAGTATGAAGAAATATACCTATTGCATTTAACCATCTGGCTTTATATCATATCTTAGATTGATGGCTCCACCAGGAAAGACAAACCAAAAAATGCCACAAATACTTAGAACTAGAATTTTCATAAATGCTCAATGAATATTCAATTTGCTATCTAAAGCACTCAAACTTAAAGGTGTTTCTTTAATACTTTTCTCTGTTCTGTAAATAATATCTAGGGCAATAATTGACCAGGAAAATTTTATAAATTCCAAAACAATGGAGAAAGAAATATGAAATTTTATACTACTAGTTCTATAAAGAAAGCCTACTATCCATGAACACTTAAAAAAAGTGGCAAAAATACTCAAACTATCCAATTTTATTTTACTAATTAAAATGAAAACTTTATAATGTATCTGTTAGAAAGCACAGAAATTTGTTATTTTAAACAGACTACGGCTAATAAGTAATGTGGCACATTAAAATCATATTCATTATACTTAGGAATTAAAACTGTATTAAATTAAGGTTGCATATAATTTCATAGTTGTTTTTCATAATTCTGACCTTTAGCTATTTGACTTCTATTTTTCTATAATAATTATACTTTTATCTCCAGGTGTTACAGGATATTTTTATGAAAATTTCCTGGTCACTGTAGTTTTAAAAAATTTGTGTGCTTTCGGTTTAGAAGAAAACCAATGCGTTTATATATTTTCTCAGAAAAGCGGCAAAGCCAGCAGTGCCGAAGGTCAAGTTCCCTTTTGTGGGCAATGACATAAACTGGTACCTTTTGACATAGAAGAGACAACTCTCTACCTAAGGTGTTACCACAGCTCATTTATTTTGAAAAGAAGATATTTGCATCTGTTCTTTGCAATTTTTTTTAAAAGAATCAAAGAGAGAACCAATTAAAGAAAACTCAAACTAAGAATCTATAGAGAATGGGAAATTCGAACTTGTCTAGTTTGACTTCATATCTTTGTTACACCATATATAACTGCATCCATTTCTCCCCTTACTAGAACGGCTGCAAGTACTGCCTTAGTTTATTGGCTTCGCTCAGTCCATGGACAAGGCATAACTAGCACCCGTATGCTGCTGTTCCCCTCCAAGTGGGAGGAAGGTGATCATGTAGACACCTGCTTGCTCCCACATCAGGCATGCCTGCTGTCCTATGCTCCTAACCCTACCTTCCTTCCCTGAGGAACATTTCAGCCTAATGTTTTTGTCTAAAAGTTCCCATGTCCTTACTAATATGGGAGTTGAAAGAGGGAAAAGATTGGTTAGAGAAGGTGAAACATGTTTGGTTTACAAGTATGACAATTGAAAAGTAAACTTAAAACTATTTTTACACTTGTGATCTTTTTTTTTTTTTTTCCACTTTACTTCCAGATGTTACTTTAGATACAGGATAGTTAATCATATTCCTTTTTTTCTTGAAATAGTTCAAATAGAAACTAAAGCTTATATATATTTAAAGGACAACTTATGAGAGAAAAATGAAGTCCCAAATGCTAGCTTTTCCTCTTTTTTTACCTGGAAATCCAGGTTCCAGCCATTTTCTCATTTCTTGGACTTGGGTGAATGTATCTTATGTTGGGCAAATAAATGTCCTCTTGCAACCCATTCTACATAACTGTATAGAATAGAAAATAGAAACAGTCACCATTAAGTTTGTTTATTCTTTCTCTCTCTAGCAAATGATAACAAAACCCCCTTGGTGGCCTTTAGTTACCATCTGTCATTGAGATACATTGTTTTTAGCTATTGCTTCTCAATGTCACCACTTTATGACGCTTAAGAGTCAATCTTAGGAACCCATAAAAAATTACAAAATAATTGGAATTCACATACTAGAGCTGGTTTATATGAGATCATAATACTGGTTTGAATTATTGTCCAACTTTTGTTGGGAGATGAAAATTGTACCTTCTAATCAAACTGTTCTTTTTCCTCCTCCTTCAAAGATCAATTATCTCAGTTAACTTTACTTTCCTCCCTTTTCTTCACTTCCCTCTCTCCTGTTCTAGTGGATATATGGTCTGTGGGATGCATTATGGGAGAAATGGTTCGCCACAAAATCCTCTTTCCAGGAAGGGACTGTATCCTTGCACCTTTTGCTGCAGCTTTACCTATTTTGTTCTCTCTCCCTTTAAACACATAATGATTTTACCAGGAGAGTAAAGATAGAAGCAAAAAGTTGGGTAAGTGGTGTAATTGTGATTTAAAAAAAAAGTGATGATTTCTATACCTGACCAGTACTGAATACAACTTACTGCCATGACTTGTTTTAAAGTTCAGTAGCTTTTCTTCTTAAATCATTTTCTTGACTTTAACTCAAAATATCACTGTTACCTTTTTTGATAAATAAGAGAGGGCACCAGATTCCAAATAATTAAAATATAATTATCTCTATAATTAGCTAAGGAGTAAATATTTATACATGAATTTCATTTCCTTTCTAAAATTATTTTATGTATGTACAACAGTTTAGGCATAGTATTTTCCTTGCTTGCACCCTAAGTTTTTTATACAAGCTTCTTTTATTTGGATTACTTTTGACATTATAGCTAGTCTTAAATAGTTGAATATAACATATACTCCTTAAAACTGTACTTTCATATTTAACAATCATAATTATAGCTTGAATTGTGGATTTAAAATAAGCTTTTCCATTTGGTTTGCAGATATGACTTAGATACATATAATTGTTTTTCTAAAGAAATTTAGAAATTTAAAAAGCAGTATTGACTTGAATTCTACTAGATTTGCATCTACTAGATCCATCAGAAATTTCTTGGAAAGATAGCAATGACTTGGAATTATTAAACGAGATAGTGTACTTTTAAAATGACAAAAGTTAACTCTATAACAAAGGTATATATTTGTTTTTGTGATATACAGATAATAAAGGTACAGATTACAGAGAATATATTTTCATAAATACAGAAATACGCTGCTAGCAAAAATAGGATAAATCTTAGTATAATAGTTAGCCAATTTAGCAATGATCCATTGAACTCAGTATATTACATATTTTTTAATTGTCAATGAACATGTATTCCACAATCATATTAACTATTCTATTTGATAAAGCTCTACCAGAGAACTCTTTCATTATGTGAAAATGTTATAATCTATATTTAATAGAAATAGAAGTAGAATAAAGATGAACAAGTAAATCTGACTCCATAAGAAGCTGATATCACAGTTAGTATCAGTTAAGTTGGAATTTATTATTTGTCCTAGATATTAATAAGAAATTATCTAAATTCTGCAGTAATGTAAGAGTGATGGCATCTAGAACTGCACTGTCTAGTAGTAAGTAGCCACCAGCCACTCTCATTGCTTGAAATTATTGCTATTTTGAATTAAGATAGTGCATATATGCAAAATGCACACTAGATTTTGGCAATGTGGAAAGCAGGCAAAATATCTTAGTTTAATGTAGTGTATTGAAATAATATTTTGGCTATATGGGACTGAATAAAATATTGCTAATATTAATCTCATCTACTTATTCTTTTTAATGGTAAATTTAATATATACCTATGTATATAGTTTATATTTGTGACATTTTACATTACATTTTACTTTGGACAATGTCAGTCCAAAACATGAGAAAAATGCATGATAGCCTTTCATTATAATCAATTTTAAAGTCTTTAATTATCATTGGCTCCATAGTCCTTTGTTATTTATAACATGAAGTATCATTTTTGCCATCAAATTTCATGACTACTTCAGTGAATTCATTTTATTTTAAATTAACTTCATATCTTGAGGATAAGTTGTATTCCTAGTAGTTGATCTGGACAATGTTAAAATTCCCATTAATATTTAAGTATATTGAGTTCATCACAAATGAGACTTTTTTAATTGATCTTTTGCTTTTAGAGTATACTACATTTCACCTAAAAACAAAGGAACTTCTCAATACTCAAATCAATATTGCATAATCATATATCAATTATATATCTATAGAACATAGTATCACAAAATCTCTTAGTATGCTTGTCACTTGATTTCCATGTAGTGTGGTTCTCTGAGATCTATTTTGCTACTCAGGCAGTTATCAGAATCACTTCTCTCTTGTTAAATAGTATTTATATTTTAAAACCAGTAAAATTAAGAAAAAACACATTTTAAACTTAAAATAACCCTTTGGGAAAACAGAATAATGGTAGTTTTGTGTTAATAATCCTATATTATTCTTATAATTGCTCTCTTGAAAGTTTTTTTCTCTCTGTCTCTCTCTTTTTCCAGTTTATGTTTTAGAAAAATATTTGGAAGTAAAAGTAACAGCAAAAATCAATAATATATACATTTTTAATATATTCTTGACAAGTGTTAGCCTAGAAATGGAATAAAGCCTAATACACAAAATGTAGATTGTGTTAAGGGTTGTATTCTAAATCCTTTTATTTCTGTGATGATTATATAGAACATGGTCTTTAATAGTCTTATGCCATAAATGATAATCTGCAGAAGTATAAACATAATCCCCTAAATAATATATAGTGTTGTCAACAATGTGACCTCAGTTCAAGAAACATTGTAAAATGTGAAAATAATAAAAATCAAAGCGGGTGGGCAGGTAGGTGCATTGCCTCTCCCAGCACATGCTCTTCTGAACATGAATGAATGTTCATATAGTGTCTTGATGCAGGTGGAGTACAAAATAGTTACAATGCATTTTTAAAAAGTTAAAAATAAGTGAAAGGAGAAGTTAAACACAGACATCTGTAGTGGAGAATATCTTGAGTTAAGCTTTACTTACATACACTTACATAATTTCTAGATGAGATGCATTAGAAAAAATAGCTTATCATTGAAAATGTTTCCATGAGGATTGAAATAGTCATTTTACCTATCACTAAGGCAACAACATAAAGGCTTGATAATATTTAAAATTCAAACCAAACTTTAGAAATCCCTAGTTAACATGTACTTTGTGAGTGGAATTTTTTCATTAATCTCTCTGGGAATTATTAGTACTTTATAAACAGAGTGTCTTACTAATCATCAGGAGTTGAGAGCATTGATCTAACTTTACTAAACCATGATCAGATACAAATTTAGTGACACATGAAGGACAAGAATCATGCAAATAATTTTGCATATTGAAATGATCCCAGCCTTTATTGAAGTAGTATCAAAATTTAATGTATGCAAACTGATGCCTTCATTACTCTCAAGGTTTTTCAGGAACGTAAAAAAAGAGTATAGGCTCTTTTAACATCACTTAGAATTATTTAGAGTATTTCATAGTGAATTTCTCTGCAGTTGAAAAATAATGTGATAATGTTCTGTCATCAGAATCAACATTATTCCTTTCACTCCACAGAATTTTTTAATGTTCCCTTTCTTAATGAGCCCTAAATAAAAATAGTAAAACACTATGAAAAATTGGGAACTCTTATCAAGTTACTATTGGTAATTAAAATTTTAGCTACTTTCCTACATTACAGTTTCGCATTTTGAGAAACAGTATATTTTTTTTCTATGAAGTGATCTGGATTAAAGTTTTTGCAAGATATTTAATTAAGTTGAGTTTACCAATTATGAGAACTATATTATTAGACATTAATATTCACTGTAGTGTTATGACTAAAGCTTCTTTCTTAGCATATATATATAAATATAATATATAATTAATAACATTATTAGAATTCTAAGACTCTTGTTGAATTTAGAGAGCAATAAATATGTCAGACCCATTACTTTCTTTACATACTGCAAAGATTATGAGATATCACTTACTTTGTATTTCACTCAGATTTTGTTTCCTTTAATAATATCTTACAGTAAAGCATTTTTATGTGCTTTAGCAGTTTACCCCTATGGACTGCCTGTCTACCCACTTAACTCCTTTATACTTTTATCATTGACTTAATAAACTATAAAAAGAATTAAAAGGCTACCCAGAACAAAAATTATTCTTTCAAATGGTGAGGAGCCAAAATTGGCTGAATTTTACAATAGTAAAAGAAAAGGAACAACTTGTCACTGAAGGACTCTATGAATTCATGTACACATTGAATAAGGATAATTATGTGAATCTTCAAGAGAATTGTATTTAATTTGATGATAATGAGACTTGCAGAATCAGAATTTACTACTTGTTGATCAGAACAAGAAAATATATTAATTATTAAATACCAGTATTTCTTTAGATCACTTACTTGGATATGATGTAGAATTAAATAGAATTTGAAAGATGAAAATTTTAGATCTTTTGATGTAGTAAAAAATATTTGTCCAAAATATAGTAAGTTTATTACTTTGTAATTTCTCTCCTGCATTATATGTTTCATTCAATTTTTAACTTTTGTTATTTGTTATTTTTTATTGAGATAACATTAGTTCACATCACATTTGTATTTGGATGTCAGGGATCCCTTTTTCTGGTGATTTTACCATATTACTCTCATCACCAAAATATTTTTTCTCTTTATTAAGAAAACTGATAAAGTTTGTTAAATAAAGATTAAAAGTTAATTATATGATGCCTCAGAAGTTATAAAGAAAGAAAAGCAAGTCAAATAGATGTACTCAAGGAGAAAATCTTCTCTGATCTTCTGGCATTAGAATATTAAGCATTGAGTTCCATGGATATTAGTTATTTTTCTTAGGCTTCCATGTACATAATTTGTATTTATGCAAATCAGTCATTTTTCATAATTCCACTTTGTCACTGGGGTTTTAGAAAATGTGCTTCTGTTAATAATGAATTAAATGTTTAACTTTTGAAGCATATAATAAACTTTTCAAAGAAATGGTATTCTGATTATAGAAAACCATACTGAATCTTCTAGCTATTGTAATTTGAGGTATTAATTGAAAGAAAATTTATCAAAGACACTGTCTGAATTATTATGTTAGGGAGAAAAGCATTGTAGTTTCAGAATCATGTTACTAGAGCCATATAATAGCTTTAGGAAGTTTTTGCCAGGTTCCTAGACAGAATTTCACAATATCCAACAATGTATTTTACTACGGCTCATAATCCAAACCATTAGAGTATAGAACTAGCAGTAACGTGATTTACTTATTTAGATTTAAGCTGACAGAGGCTACATTCTGTTATTATCTCTTGGTTAGAAGTAAAAGAAAGATGATCTTGTGTAATCTAATGCCTGATAAATGATAGGACACTTGAGGTTTTCTCACATAGAAAATTAGTAACCAGCAGCTCTCCTGCCGGCCTGTGACTATACAGGTGCCTCTCTTTTACTTTCTCCTTTTCTTAATAAACCTGTCTTTTAAAATATAAAACCACACACACACAAAAAAAAAGAAAATTAGTGGCTGTATTTTAGTAACAGTAAAACTTGAATCTGCTCTCTGCCTAGGAGGAATACTGATGATGAAAGAATGTAATGAACTGGCATTATAAAAACAACCAGAATTCTCCAGAGTACAAACTTCTTACGGAGTTTGTCAGACTATCTCTGAAAGCATCAAAATCCAGTTTCTCTAGTGATTGAATTTGTTGTTTTCTTCTAAGTTCTATATAGAGTTAGCATTCAGCCAAAACTTTTGAAAAGCTCATAAAATAATCTAATCTTACCTGACAAGCAGATATGTACATATAAAATATATTAATTAAGAGAGGGTTTACCACCATCCTCACCTCCCTTGCTAGGACTCAGTATCACATTTTTTGGTTGCCTATTTCCTGTTTTGTGATGATATTCATAAACTTTAGCTTAACGACTTTATTTTGCAAAATAATTTTATTTTGAATATATAAAATCCATATAAATTTAGGTGAATGTATTACATTTCTTGTAATTGACAGTTACAGAACTTATAATTTCCAGGTACAAATCTCAGTGCTAGAGGTAGTGTAAGCATGGACAGTCTCTAAGAATATACATAATTAGCAAATATATAATGGGAATTGGAAGTTGGAAAAGTTTCCAAGGTATTATCACTTGGAGAAGATTCCTTGAAATTTTAAAAAGTTAGTATTTAATATGTTCATCAATGGTTCAGATCTAGGATTTATAACTACATTATTTTTATGAGAAAATGTTTTTTTTGGTTCTGACATGCAGAAAAATGACCCCAAATGGTCTCCTTTTATTTAGAAATATCTGTATCCAGCAGAACCATACAAAGAAGAACTGGGAGGTATGCCACTTATTAATACCTGTTATAAAACCAACTGTCTCAATTCAATTGAGACTAAAGACATATACGGTCTATGATTCCATGCAGGTCCTTTGTTGTTAATTGTGACTGTTGTTTAAAGGGATACATTAGATAGAAGAAAAATCAAGGACTTTTATCCTATCAAATAAAACTGTCCTAGTTTTAAGGAGGGAATGCTCAGGAATCATATTCACCCATTGTAAGAATATAATTTCAATGGAGAGTAAGATAATTTCTATATAGATAATGGGGGAAGTCCCATAAAGTCAATTGTGACTCAATACGTGGAATGTTCTGGGTGGTTTTAACAACAAAAAAGAATTGTCCAGTCAGTGTAGATTTCCTCATTGGAGATATTTTATATATATATATATATATATACATACACACACACACACATCTATATATATATACACACACACACGCTATAAGAATATATTGTGATACAAAATAAATCTTACATAATTAACTCCTATAAATATAATAGACATGTTACATAAAACATTTAGGGAGAAATTACTGTACCAGGCAATTGAGAGGCATTGCTTTCAAAATTCTTTATGACAAATGCTATTTATCATCTACATTTTAAAGGATGCAATTGAGATTTAGAGAGATAAAGTAACTTGGTCAAAGTTACATACTTAAAGGGCAATAAAGTTGGCTCTGCCGCAGAAAAATGGAAATATCTGTCAGAGTTGTCATAAAAGAGATCTTTGTATTAGATAAAGTAAAAATATAAATAGATACTTGTATTAAATGAAAAATAATAAGTCCTATAAATTTGTAGCAGAAATTACCTATACCCAGATATTTAATTACCAAATGTTTGAATACAGATAATAGAAAACACTGTCTAAAAAAAAAAAAAGAAAGAAAGAAAACACTGCCTATAAAGGTTTTTATTTATTTATTTTTTAGTGTCTTATAAACTAGATATATAGTAAATAGAAATTAGACTGGTCACTTTGGTAGTTTGATAAGAATATGTGCAACATAAGTACATTCCCAGAGATGTTTTTCTGTTCCCTTTGATTTCTAGGTTCTCACAATGCCAACTTCATGTGAGACATATTGGTCTGGGATTAAAATATGTTAATAAAGGGATGCACAACTGTTTGCTCTATCTTTGCCTGATATTTTTGCATGTTACTTGCTTTCCTAAAATGGAAGCAAACCACATTTGCTTCTTTGGGTATGCTTATCCCCTTCAAAGCTATAAACATTTGTTTGCAGTGACCACTGAGTAGGTGTAAAATCCTACTATGGAAATTTAGTTTAACCTGAAAGAGATTATAACACTGGAAAGAATCTCATGAGGAGGTCTTTAAGGTCACTGAGAAATTACAAGATGTGACTTGAAGAACAAATGGAACAAAATTATATTGTGTTGCTATCTTGAGTCTTTCTCTTTATGCTCCCTTTCAGCATCCCCTATTCTCCCCGGTTATTTTCCCCTATGAGGATAATCTATCTCTCTTTCTGACTGTTCAGTAGGAGTAACTGAGTAGCCAAGTATAGTTAAAGAGAGAAATTTCACTATTTTGCTTAACCTTTCCCTATTCGCCCCTTCCTATATATATCCTTTGTCCTTAGATTCCCTGGTTTTAAGTTTTGGATCATAACCTGCAATAGAGAGAATATTATAATTTCCCCTTGGTTTTCAGGTTTCTTCTGATTTACAGTCTAAGAAGAGTGTCATCTCTTTAGTCATATTGTCCAATGAGTCTTCTGTTTTGAAAGCTAGCATTTCTTACTATTATCAAGCAATCCAGTTTATAAGAATAAAATGAGAAGACTACCTGTTTAGAAACATGCTCCCTTTATTAGAGCCTATGAAACTAAACCAGCATCGTCCAAAGTATTCATTTTTAAACTGACATTTAACTTCCGGAAATGTGTTCATATTTATAAATATGAGAAAATGTGTTTTATAAAAGAAACTCTTTCTTTTGAGGTTAGCTGGAAGCTCAACATTTCTTCACCACCCCTCACCTCTCACTGAATATGACAAGCAAAAGAATAAACAAGAAACCAACTTGCATGTTTCCCATTTCAACACAATCTGGAATACTTTATAATATAAATAGTAGGCATCTAGTAGGTGAATGCAAATTAGACCTTTAAATCAGAAACTAATCATTGAATTTAATTGCAAAGTAATATTGTGATACATTAGGTAGCACTGAGTAACATTATTAGTTCACTTTCATATCAGAAAGGGCCTTGACATCCTTGTGTTCTCATTTTACTGTTTATAACAATAATCATGAGACAGGCACCTTATCCAGTGAGTGAAATGTCAGACCATTCATGGCTCGATGGCATGGGTAGCTAAGTGTTCTCATTTATTTGCTGTTCTATTCCTGTCTTCTTGTTTATCGTCATTTCATTTTTGTTTTCAGTTGACATGTGGTCAGTAGGGTGCATCATGGGAGAAATGATAAAAGGTGCAGTGCTGTTTCCTGGCACTGATCGTATCCTTCTTGACAGCCACTGTCCTTTATGGGTGTCTTTCTCAATCAATTTCCTTTGGTCTCAAATACAGTTGTGCTGATGGGATGCATTCACTGCCCTAACAGGGCTTCTGTGAGACTGCAATGTCAAATATTTACCAGCTGACCTCACTCATGGTAGAGTAACCTTGTCTCCTAGGAAGACCTTATAGGGATAATGCGTATTAAATATGAAATGTTCAGCAAGATGTCAAAATATATTGATTTAAACCTATGAAACTAACAAGAGAAATATTTTGTTGGGTTTATAGTAGCTGTTTTGAAATTAAGTTATAGCTAAATAATAAGTGAAAATAATATTTAAGTCTGAAGATTTATGCATTTAAGAAGTATTTATTTGGTACAGAAATCTTTAATCAGATTTTATATTCTCCCACAAATACAAAGACTTATTTAATCACACTTTTAGAGTTGTATATAGCATTTACATAGCTTCTTGTAAAATTCTTCTCATTCCTTTTATTTATAGGGATAACACCAATACCTGATATTATTTTCTCCATCATAACAAATACAACAATTAAAATCTCATTACTTAATAATGACATAAAATAATTGAAGAAATTAATTTGTACTTGCATAAGTAAAAGTAATAATTTCTCAGACAGCAAATAATTAGTAGGTGAAGATTGCAGAGAGCCCACATGGATAGATGTGGTGTATATTGATATTTCCAAACTAAGTTAAGTAATCTTTCTTCCTTCACTAAGTACTGTCACTTAAGAAAACATGATTTCCCCATCATACTAAAGATAAAGTCTCTGCTTAAATTATCACAATTCCAATAGAAATAGAACTATAATGGAGTTTTAACCTATGATCAAAGTAGATCTAGTTATTAAAATCATATATTTTAGCCAAAATATGATTAGCTATTTGCTTTAAGAATTAGTTTATATTTTGTATAGTTTTATAGTATATTGCCATGCAATATATATGTAATAGTCTAATATACAATACACATAATAATTTCATATATATTATAATGATAGATATATTGTTTCATAGGTAACTTCTTCCTGTATGTATTAAAGGGCCAGGTAAGAGGCAACTCACTGGCACTCAATTTTTGTTGAATGAAAGAAGTTAACTTAAAATGATCTATTTAGTAAAAAATAAAACTATGCTGTTTTCACTTCTCTACTTACTAAAAATTGTTGTCTAGTCACATGATAAATATGACACATTTACTAAAAAATTGTCTACATTGGAATTTTCTTTTGCGTAGACATGTTACTAGATAACAACTATAAATTTATGACATCTATGTTAAGGATAATGTTATTTAGGTGTTGGCTTGATCAAAACTAAATTTCTTCAGATTTTTCTAAAAAATAGGATTTTAAATGTATTCTAATATATTAAAATACAATTTTAATGTAATCAAAACTTGATTTTGGCCTTTGGACATGGATTTGAAATAGTCCTTAAGTTTGGGTAATTTTAGAAATAATACTCAATTTTATTTTAGACTCAATCTTTTTTTTTAAGATTTATTTATTTGTGCATACAGAACTGGGGTACAGGCCAGATACTCAGGGATGGTGAAAGACTTCACCAGAGACAGAGTAGGGAGCAGAACAGCCAGATCAATGAAGTACACTGTTGAGGGGAGCAGCAGGTGGGTCAGGAGAGGTCTGCCACACCATGTGGTCACCTCCGGCGCAGGCGGGAATCGAACTCATGCAGAAGTGGTTTCAGCTTCTTGGTGCAGTGCTTTAACCCGCTGAGCCACCAGGGAGGGCCCTAGACTCAATCTTTTAACTTCACACTCTACTTTTTCAGAACTTCATTGTGGTTGAATAATTGATGATTCAAATGAATACTTGCCACCTGTTGAACATTAGGTTTAAAGTAGAACATTAGGTTAAGGTTAATGTTAGTCTCATATTGGATGCCCCCCCTTTTTGTTTTTAAGATTTCTTTATTTATACATAAAAAACTGGGGTACAGGCCAGAGGTGTAGGGGTGGTGAGAGGATTCACCAGAGACAGTGGTGAGCAGAACAGGCAGATCTGCAAAGTACATTGCTGAGTGGAGCAGTGGATGGTTCAGGAGAGGTCTTCTACACCATGTGGGTCACCCCCAGGGCGGGGATCGAACTCATGTTGAAGTGACATTAGCTTCTTAGTGCTGTGCTTTTTACCCGCTATGCCACCAGGGATGGCCCTGATGCCCTTTTAATAATGGAGCTTGATAATTTTGATATTGAGTTTTTCTGGAGTTCTTGCATGGGTTATATTTGTACATTTCTTGAAGGGTAAATTGGGATTATTATGAAATTTGTGTTCTCTGAGTATAGGATGTAGTCTAATGCTTCCAAAATTTTATGAAAATGAATATCAAAAAGTTCTTAAAATCCAAGACAGAATACTTATTTTCAAAATGCGTTTTATTATACATGACTTAGCTGAGAAGGGAATAAAATTAAACTAAATTTATTAGTTAAATAGAATCTTTAAAATGGTGCTGCAGATGTACAATATGTATGTATAGTACACACCAGTGTAACACATTATAAGGAGCCATACATTTTAATCAGTCCTCACTTTTACTAAGACATTTTCAAAATAAATTGGTCTGTAAAAATTTTGCAATGTGAACTGTGCATATTTCCTTAATATATAAACTAACTCAACAGCAAGCCTTAAGATACTAAGAAGGCCTTATATCTTTTGTTTCTGATGCCTAAAAATACCACATCTTATTTTTTTAGCACATTATTTTTGGCATCGAGAAATTTATATGGTCAATTTTATGTCTTGCTACTTTATTGGAGGTTGTATTATAATTACATATTGATGAATTAAATCTCTACTAATAAAGCAGAAGTTAACTACTGAGATGGTTGTCTTTTGGGAGATCTAACACATTTCATCTAGAAGACACTTTTACATAAACAATGGCCAATGTATTTATGAAAAGAAAGGGTCCATCATTATTTATTAGTGATATGCAGATCAAAACCATAATCACATACCACCTCACACTTGTGAGAATGACCCATATTTTAAAAAAATGTGATGGGGTGGATATGGAGAAATAGGAATCTTTTTACACTATTGGGAATGTAGACTGCTCCAGACCCTCTGACAATCTAAAACACTAAAAATGGATCTGCCATACAAGCCAGCAATTCTGCTCTTAGGTATCTACCCAACGAACACAAAAACACCAAGACAAAAGGAAACCTGAATTCCTATGCTTATTGCAGCACTATTTACAATAGCCAAGATACAAAATCAACCTAAATGCCACAAACAAATGGATGGATCAAGGAGGTGTGTTGATAGCATAAATATACACTAGAGTACTATTCAGTGATCAAAACAAAAACAAAAACCACTCAGTCGATATGAATGCAGCTGAAAGGGATTATGCTAAATGAAGTAAGTCAGAAGGAGAGATAGTAAATACAAGATGGTTTCACTTACATATGGAATATAGAGCCTAACACAAGGTCAGACAAAGGCAACACTGAAAGCTGATCATAGGTCTGAGACATCCAGGAATGCAGGGGAAGGGTTGAGTTAGAGGAGAGAGGGATGAAAACAGGAGGAAGAATACATTAGTTGCGGCTAATGGAGTAGGAGGTGAAGGAGTGGGAACAAAGGGAAGAAGGGAGTTTAATTGGGGATTCCTGGGTTTTTGGTGGTAGGTGTGCTGAGATAATATAATTTTAGAGGTGTAAGTCTGTATTTCCAAGACATGTACTGTGGTGTAAAGTAGCATTATCTCAGTGAATGTAATTTTAAAAATACCAGCTGTTTTATATTATACAAGTGAATTACTATTTAATGTATAGCTTTTGAAGATCAGCAGAATAAACACACATATGCTATCAGTCAGGTCAAAATTATAGAACATTATCAATACTAATTGAATTCTTCCTACCAAGGTCATCTTCTACCTACAGAAGTTACCACTGTTCTAAATACATAGTTTTCCAATCTCTTTAACTTTCCCTATATTTTTGCCACATGTATATCTACCCCTAAGTAATATATGGTTTGGTTTTATACATTTTACACAGTATTGATTACAACTTCCTTTTTAATAAAATAAACATACTTTTAAGATTTAGTCATTTGATGCATTATAGATGGTTTATTTTTATTGCTGCACAGTCTTTCGGTATATAAAAACTTTACCACCAATACCTTGCCTCTATAGATTTCAGGGTTTATTCAGTTTCTGCTTTTCATTTTGTAAACAGTGGTTCCAGGGATATATGTTTTGAGTAGCATATGGACATTTTTTTATTTTAATGATTTATGCTTGGGCTCATAGGAGTGCACATTTTAAACTTTGCTACATAACATCAAATTGGTTTCTGGAGTAGAAGTTTATAAATGCAGCTGTCTGATCCACCTCCTTATCAACTTTTGCTAATGTCAATTTTATATGGTTGTTACCAGTCTCTTAAAAAAAAGAGATTCCTGGAGGTTTAATTTATTTTTCTTTCTTTAAAGATTTGTTTATTTATTTATTTTTGCATATAGAACTGGGGTACAGGCCAGAGGTGCAGTGGCAGTGAGAGGATTCACCAGAGACAGAATAGGCAGATTGACAATGTACACTGCTGTGAGGAGCAGCGGGAGACAGAGGTCTTTTGTGCTGTGTGGGTCACCTCCCTGACTAGGGATTGAACTTGTGAACTCATGCTGAAGCAGCTGTGGCCGGCTTTATAGTGCTGCACTTTAACCCATTTTGCCACCTGGGAAAACTCCCTAATTTACATTTCATTGACTACAAAAGAGACTAAGCATCTTCTACATTTATTGGCCATGTATTTCCTTTCTGAGTATAGTGTAATATTTTTTCATTTAAACTCTTTCTTCAGCTTTTTAAAATTTCTATCCTTAATTTTATTTCTACATTTATTTTTGATTGTGCTTATAGTGGTTTACAACACTGTGTGTGATTGAGATGTAGCAGTTCCCCCATCTTCAGGTGTATGTTGCCACACCATTTTCCTTAGGGGCTGGCCAAGTCTACATTTCTACCAACTGTGTACAGGGTTTCCTATTTCTCCACACCCTCATTAACACTTGTTGGTGTGCATGTGTGTGTGTGTATCTATGTACACAAATTTATAGTTAAAAAAATGATGACTCCAGGCCCTCCCTGGTGGCGCAGCGGGTTAAAGCACAGCACTAAGAAACTTAAGCCACTTCTGCATGAGTTCGATTCCCGCCTGCCCCGGAGGAGACCACATGGCGTGGCAGACCTCTCCTGACCCGCCCACTGCTCCCCTCAGCAGTGTACTTCGTCCATCTGCCTGTTCTGCTCCCCGCTCTGTCTTTGGTGAATCCTCTCACCCTCCGCATCTCTGGCCTGTACCCCGGTTCTGTATGAATAAATAAATAAATCTTTAAAAAAAAAAAAAAATGATGACTCCAGAGGGAAATGCACCGGACTATGGTGATGGCACATGGTGATTTGGTGATGGGAAACCCAAGGGGATTGCAACTGAGATAAAAAAAAAATGCACAAAAATATGTAAAAATAAAATTTTTAATAAAAAAAAAAATGCACAAAAATATGTAAAAATAAAATATTATAAATTTTTTTTAAATGATGACTCATTGTAGTTTTGATTTGCATTTTCCAGATGAAGAGCATTTTCCATGATACTGTTGGCTACCTGTATGTCTTCTTTGGAGTAGTGTTGATTTAGCTTTTCTGTACAGTTTTCGGTTATTTTGTTTTTGTTTTTTTTGTTTTGTTTTGTTTTTTTAGTTTTAGGTCATCTGTCAGATATATGATATGCAAATATTTTCTTTAATTTGGTAAGGTGTCTTTTCATTTTAATGGTGGTTTCTTTCATTGTGCAGACGCTTTTTAGTTTGATGTAGTCCCATTTATTTATTTTTGCTTTTCTTTCCCTTTGCTTCAGAGTCTAGTACCCAATGACATCCCTGAAGATAACATTGAGAGTTTTGCCCATATTGTCTTCTACATATTTTGTATGGTGTCTAGCCTTACATCCTAGTCTTCCATCCATTTTGAATTGATCTTTGTGTATGGTATCAGATTGTGATATCGAGTTTCATTCTTTTGAATGTGGAGTCCAGTTTCCCCATACCACTTACTGAAGAAACTTCCTCTCATCACTGTATACTCTTCACTCCTTGTTGTATTTAGGATCCACGTAAGTGTGGGTTTATTTCTGGGCTCATTATTGGCTTCTGTTTTTCTTTCAATTCATACTTTTTTTTTAACTATAAATTTGTAGAGGTTTGAAATCTGGGAATGTGATATTGTTAAGGGGAAGTATGTCCTAAAGGAACTCTACAGAGTCTTGTGGACGCCACCCCTTACTCAAGCTTTCTGGACTCTACCTCCTACTCCAGTGATTAGAAACTACAACTCCCAGCAGTACCAGGGAGAGAACTGCGAGGACCTAAGGGCAGAGCTAAGCAGGCATTCTGGGACTTTGGGGCTTAAATATGGCGCCATTTGCTATGGCTCTCTCTCTCCCTTTGGCTCTCTCTCTCTCGCTTGGGCAAAGGCTCTTGGGACCGAGTGACTCAGGACTTTCAGTTAGTTTGTTACCAGCGCTCCAAGTCAGCCTAGCTGGTAAGATATTCCAGTTTGAATCCTTCTTTTTCCCTGGATTGTTTTCTTTTCTCCTTCCTTGGTTCTGGATACCATGTACTCTGTCTGTATTCTCTTCTATAACCTCTGCATGAATCATGGGGGAGTGCCACTGACTTTCTACCTTGTTGTCTGTCATTATAATGTCTGCTATTGACACATAATCTGGGTCCAATGTCCCTCACCCTTGCAGTATCAGGCACACTGATTCCATCCTAGAGGCTCACATCTCATGGGCCCACCTGCCCATTTAGTTATTGTTACCCTGAAACTCTGTTCTCTGTTGCCTCTGTACAAAAACTCTCACAGGTTTAGGTTTCTTTTCCTCTCTGTTATTATACACTCGAAATGCCAGGTCTACTGGCTGGGATGGACTCATCTCAGTAACGCCATCTACCTTTGCTAATTTCCTCCTGATGTCTGGGGCACTATGTGTAATGAATGCCATAGTGATCAGACGAGCATTTTCTGGGGCATCTGGACTTATATCTCTGTGTCTGGCATACGTTTGGATAATTCATTCAAGGAACTCTGATCCTCATTAGCCCTATGTTCAAGCTGCAGAATTTTATTAAAATTCTTTTGTTTGGGAATCCCCTGCCGCAGTCCTACCAATGAACATTTTTTTATAGAGCTCTAACATATCCATATCACCTTCATTGGGGTCCCAGTTGGGATCTACCATCGGGATAGCCACATCTGGTTCTGGGAATTCTACATCCTGTTGGTGGAGGTGATCAGCTTCCTCCCTGGCTGTCTTAAAGACCATCCTTTGCTCATCAGAAGTCAGTAGTGTCTTTAGCATTGACTGGATATCTGCCCAATTAGGATGGTGAGAGAGAAAGGTAAAGGCAAACAAGTTCGCAATCCTCTTAGGATCCTGCCTACAAGAAGGAACAGAGTTCCTCCAATTTAGAGGTTTGCTGTACTAAGGATTGTGTGACCAAAAGTACCCAGCAGGCTGTCCTTGTGCATTTAAACCACCCACTGCCATACGTCTAAGAGGGAACTGCCTGCTTCAAGGCGATTCTTACTTCCAAAAAGAGTGCCCCATCTAGTATGGGAAGGGGAAGGCATGTTAGTTCCTTCTCCAGAGGGCAGTGGAGGCTGTGAAGCATTAGGAGTTTCCACAGGAGACTTAGGAGGGTCTATAGGAGCTTTAGAAATTTACACAGGAGGGGCTTTGATATGCAGGAAACAATGCTTTCCTGAAGGGTTTAAGGTGTCAAGCAAATAATAATCCTCTTTTTCTAACTCCACCATCCTGCAGTCCTCAGGAAAAAGCTTATCACCCCTTCTCCGTGCCATAATATGATCCTGGGCATATCTAATTTATGGAAGGCATCGTGTATCTGGGCTTGCATAACTTGATAAATAGAGTCAAGGGCAATCTGATTCTCATTTTTCATACTGTTTACAACTGAATTAAGGGCTTGCATTTACTGCTGAATGTTTTTAGTAAGAGCCTGAATTTGTTGCAAGTCTGCAGTGGAAGAAGCAGAGCTCCCTCCACTTCCTCTTACAGAGCCATAAATGTAAAAAGTGATATGATAACAGTATCAAGAAGACCCCAGAAGCACAGACTGAAAAACAAGAATGGCTTGAAAATCACCCATAGAGGAGAACAAAAGCAGCAGCATTTGCCATAAACCAGGTTTCACCAGATTATTGATATTTATAAAACTGGTGGTGATATTCAGTGGGAAAATGTACTGAGATTTAAAGCCAGAATAAAACTGAAAGAACCTAAGCTAGGTCAAAGTCATGGTGGTAAACATCAGCAAGCACTGAACACAAAGAGAAAAAAAGTTCTCATGACCCGAAATAAGGAAGCGTGTGGCCTGCAGACCTAATACACTTACGGTTACGGTGACCAATGCGAGGTACTTGAGCTGGTCAACCAAGGCGAGATTGGCATGCCCCACATTGGGCGCCAAAACTATTACAGGGCACCCCAGTGTGAACTGGGCAGCCTGTCTGTGGGTGGGGCCTCACCTGTAAGCTCACAATTCAGTTGTACTGCAGACACACACAAAAGTGTCAATAATGGGGTTTTTTTTTTACAAAAGGGGAAAAGAAAAGGAAACAACCCAGGGAAAGAGAGGGGTACAAAGTAAATGGAATATCTTACCAGCTTGCTGACTTGGAGCTCTGGTAACAAACTAACTGAAAGCCTGAGTCACTGGGTCAGGAGAGAACAGACAGAGTGGGGAGAACTGAAAGTACACTGCTGAGGACAGCTGAGGGCAAGGCAGGAGAGGTCTGCCACACCATGTGGGTCACCTTCTTGGCAGGGTCTCGAACTTGCACAAAAGCAGCTGTGGCTAGCTTCCCAGTGCTGCATTTTAACCTGTTGCACCACCAGGAAGGGCCAGAAAATGTCCATTTTAAAAGTGTTAATTCTTTCAGTTCATGGGCAGGGAGTATTTTTCCATTTTTTTGTCTTTATTATTTTTTGCATTATCTTACAGTTTTCATTGTAAAGATCTTTTACCTCTTTTGTTAAGTTTATTCCTATTAATACTTTTCAATGTAATAGTAAATGGGCTTTTCCCCTTGATTTATTTTTATTCTAGTTCATTGTTTTCATTACAGGACTGAATTAATTTTTAATTGATTTTATAATCTGCCTGCCACCTTATTGTTAATTTATTATTGTGATTTTTTTAATGGAATGTTTAGAGTTTTCTGTATATGTTAATTACCTGTAAATAGCAGTCATTTTAATTTTCCAATTTGAGTTCCTCATGTTTCTCTTACCTAATTTTTCTAATACTATGTAAAAAAGTAGTGGAAGTTAGCATCTTTGTTTTGTGCCTGATCTTAGAAAAAAATTAGTTTGTCCTAATTAAGTATGATGTTAACTGTGGGTGTGACACAGGTGACCTTATTGTGTTTACCTATCTTCCTTCTATTCCATTTTTGAGTTTTTTTCTTTATCACAGTAAATATTAAACTATACCAAATGGTTTCTTTGTATATTGATATGATCATATGATTTTTCTTTCTTTTATTGATGTAAGTGAATGAAAGTGATTTACACATGTTGAACCCTCCTTGCTTCCACTTAATTATTATGCATAATGATTTAATGTGTTGTTGAATTAAATAATTTCCCTTAAAAAGAAGATTGCTGAGAGATCTTTATGCAGTCATTTTAGGATCGTCTCATATGCATTATCTACCTAAGAAGAATAAGCCATTCTTCATTAAAAAAAAAAAAAAAGTATAGAATTGGTTTGCTAATTTCCATAAAAAGATCCCTCCTATTATTTAAATGGAACTTGTTGAATCTATAACTAAATTTGTGGAAAATTGCTATTTTAATTAAGACAGATTTTTAGCTTTCTCCTGAATACACAACCTTAGCATATATTAATTAGATCATTAATATTGTAACTTACCTATGTTATTGATGTCAATGTGTCCAGTCTCTTTTAATCTTTCAAATTGACAAAATGATAATTTTATTGCACAGAGGTAGACTTTGTTTAGATTTAAACTTATTCTTTTCTTTTTGGGAGGATGGGGGTATACTTACTGTTGCTCCTTAAAATTTGGTCTTATTCTATAATTATTTTTTTCTCCTGAAGTTTATTCTTTACAGGAGATTTTAGTGAGCATTTTTGATGATAAACCATTTTTTCATTCAAATTCCATTGCTTGAGAGTTAATTTATTTGTATATAAAATTATTGATAGTTATTTTCTTACATCATTTCAAGGATATTTTCCTTTGCAATTTTAGTGGTGAATAATTTTAGGCACAAATATCTTAGTCATCTTTAACAGTGGTCTCTTCCTTTTCTCTGCTTTTTGCTTTTATTTTTTCATAATATTTACTTTTTTGCTCTTTCTCTACTATGTAATAAAGCTTGGACTTCTTTTTATATCCCTTATTTGCAATTCTCTGAGATTGCTGAGTTTCAACTGATTTCCAATTATTGGAATTTCTCAGCTTATTTTTCTTTTAATATTTTCTCTCCCCAATGCCTTATACTATGTCCATAAGTGTCTAATTTAGATTGGACAGACATAAAATAGAAATTTACTTATTCAATAAATATTTTTTTTAATAAAAAGGGACTTTAATACAGTAAATATACAATACGGAACACTTGTTTATTATGAAAAATTACATCGATCATGCAGTGACTGTAGGTAGTTTTATACTGCTGAGAATTAACCCTGTGCGCCACCAGATTAAGTCGGTCACATGTGTAATACATATTACTAGAAAACACAGATGATGCAATTTCCTATTTAGTATAAAAAGGAAGAAAAAAGTCTTATTAGTAAGTCTTATTAGGAATCTAGTAATTCAATCTTTTAAAAGATTGAACAAATCTTATTTCAAATGTGTCTGTCATTTTTAGAAAACATGATAAAAATATTTTATGTTGCCTATTTTTCTCATCTAAATAACATGGTACATAGAAGTTTATCACAATGTGAGAAATTACTTTCTATGTTAATTGAATACATTTTCATCTTTAAAACCCAAAGAAAATTTTGTGATAGCCTATTTTGCTAAGCAATGCTGGCTCCCCCAGGAATATATTACCTATAACCAAATTTAGAATATCCAAAAGATTATTGCTGGACAATTCTGATTTTACTTATTTTGTGGCTTATTTCAACTCCAGTTGTGTTGATGACTGCTCAGGATTCTGAGACGTGAAAGTTAGAGCTCGTATCTGCACCTCTTTTTGCCCTTAACTATTCAACTCTCAGATATTGACCAGTGGAACAAGGTGATTGAACAACTAGGAACGCCATGTCCAGAATTCATGAAGAAATTGCAACCTACTGTAAGAAACTATGTGGAGAATCGGCCCAAGTATGCAGGACTCACTTTCCCCAAGCTCTTCCCAGATTCCCTCTTCCCAGCGGACTCTGAGCACAATAAACTCAAAGGTAGGACCATCAAGGACGACCAAGACTACTACCTGGGCCCGGGACTAACAAGGAAGGGATGTTGAGCCCACTTTTTAATTTGAACCACCCCAGTTTATGGAGAGGTATTCCTTAAATTATTTTTCTTAAAAAGGTGGAAGTACCAGGGATTTCTAGAATTACTTGGATATTCAGAAGGAAAGAGTAATAAAATGTGTGGGTTATGTAATTCTTATGGCTTATCTAGGACTTTAAAATTATTTTGAAGTGGCATTCTAAAAGACCAACATACTATACATTTAAATTATTGTTTCAATTTAGTAAATGCAGACTTAACTTGAAAATTTAATTATAGCTAATATAGGTATAAGTGAGACAGGGAAACTAAAAGGAGGTTCTATTTCCCAGGATTTTATTGCATCCTCCAACCTTTGCTTCCTTTTGTTACAGTTGTTTGTTCTACCAACTGCTTCTACCGGTCTCTGAATGGCAACAGAGTAAATCATTAGTAATGTATAGTTTTTAAGATCAGAGCTACCTAAATGAAGATGAAAAAACACCTAAAACCTTAAGTAGAGATAGTAAAGAATTTGTATTCGATAATTGATGATTGACATGTGGGGTAGAAGTAATCCTTTGGCATGAAGACATTTGTAGTATAACAGTACTGGTATCACAAAGCCCTGATTAAATTAACATTTAATGATGATGATGACAGAACCTGTAGAAAATGTACTAAATAATTACCATGCTTCTAATATAATTTTTTTGAATTATTTCTTTGCTACTTAATTTGATTTGAGCCTCTAGGGATAGAGTGCATTTGCAAATGAGTACTACTTTGCACATGTATAATTATTTAACTATATTTTAATATATAATTGGCAGATTATGATTATATAAATAATCAAAAGGAAGAATTTATTCTACTATAATTGAAGAATAGAAAAAGACATCTGCTTCAAATGAAATAAAGATAAGAAACTGAAACGTTTTCCTTCCCCTATTTGTTCCCTGCAAACGGTATAATCTTTGTTAATGAGATGTTTTGATATTGGTATAGTTCATGTTCCTATTGCTGAAGGGCTCACATGGAAGTATTTGAGTCATTGGTGGGCTTATGGGAGTTTTTGTGAAAGGGGGATCTGTGAATTTGGGTATAAAAGTTAAAAATCAAGAGATAGTTGGACAAATGAAATCTAAACACAGACTCACTGAACTACTAGAGGTCATTGACAACAAGAATTAATTTTTAAATATTAAAAACAATGTGTTATATAAAAAATGTGTTATTTTTGTTCTTGCTATGACTTTCAAGGTGTCGTTTTGTAAGTAGAAAAAAAATTTCTAGAATCAAGACCCCAGCAAAATTATTGATAGAAATAAAATGTCTCTAATTCAATTAATTCTTTGGTAAATAAACAAATAAATGTAATGTAAATAATACAGAGAAAATATATTTATTAAAATGTCATAAGAATGGTATGGGACAGGCAAAAAATAGATTTCTGTGTACTAACTTTAGCATCATCAACATTATGCTAAAAAATAAATAAGTATAGAAAACAATATACCAGTAAAGAGACTGATAGCCTTTAGCTGGCAAGAAGCTTTTTTCCTGGTTATGTATTCTATAAACTTAAAACAGTTCTAGAGATTAAATTGTACATTAGCAATGTTATTAAATAAATAAACTTACTGATTATGTAATTTTATAGCAACTACACCCCATGGTCATAAAATTTACCATAAAAACATGATCATGGGCCCTCCCTGGTGGCGCAGTGGGTTAAAGCACAGCACTGAGAATCTGAAGCCACTTCCGCATGAGTTCAATTCCCGCCTGCCCCGGAGGAGACCACATGGCGAGACAGAACTCTCCTGACCCGCCCGCTGCTTCCCTCAGCAGTGTACTTCGTCGATCTGCCTGTTCTGCTCCCCACTCTGTCTCTGGTGAAGCCTCTCACCACCCCTGAGCCTCTGGCCTGTACCCCAGTTCTGTATGAATAAATAAATAAATCTTTAAAAAAAAAAAAAAACATGATCATGTAAAATTTTCCATTTTGTAGTGTAGTTTCAGAAAGGTTCAGTCTCTACCTAGGCACTTTCATCAAATCTGATTCCTTTCAAAAAGCAATTCCCCATGATTACAGAAATAGTTTAATAAAATTCAGTAGCTAAATAATACTCTTGTTTGAAATATTTATTTTTAACTGAGGTAGTATTGAGGGAGGTACCTCCATCAGGTGTTAGCACTGCAGTGTCTGCACCACCAACTCACCCATGTTCCACCCCTTAGGCCATTGTACCCTCATTTCTCTGTTTTTTCTCTCCTCACCATAGTGTTTCAGTTCTGTAGTCAGCTATCAAGAGTTAGTTTTTCAGCTTATCTCTATCTATTATTTTAGCCACATTTTTACACATTTTGAATAATATTATTCTTATCACATCCACTCCTCTGATTTTTTTCTTATTTATCTAAGGAATTCAGACTACATGACTTCTAAAGTTATTTGTCTTGCTCAAATTCTGCTGATTCAGGGCCCTCTCTGGTGGTGCAACGGGTTAAGGCCATAAAGCCATAAAGCTATCTGTAGCCACTGCAGCACTAGTTTGATCCCCAGCCAGGGAGGTGACCCACATGGCATGGCAGACCTTCCTGACCAGCCTGCTGCTCCCCTCAGCAGTGTACTTTGTCAATCTGCCCGTTCTGCTCCCTGCTCTGTCTCTGATGAACCCTCCACACACCCACACCTCTGGCCTGCACAACAATTCTGTATTCATAAATAAATAAATCTTTTAAAAAAATTCTACTGATTTAGCATATGAATGAAAACAGAAAAATAGGTGTGGATCAACTTCAAACAGTCATTCATGTACTTGTTGAGTATTGTATATTTGTATTTCCTTTGCTCTCTAGTCTGTTTATATTTTGTTTATTCTTATCTTACTCAAGATTACGTTGAGTACATACTCAGACTTGTGTACTCAGTGTATTTTAATCTTAAAGAGATCCAAACAAACACATAGGCATAGAGGCATAGAGAAAAGGTGCACTATTCATTTCTTTTTCTAGCATGTCAAGAATTTTACTTTACGTCTGAAAGAAAGGTGTTGCTTGATCTTTGTTTACTTAGTTTCCTATCCATCAAGCAAGTGTGATTGTCAAAAATAAAAATTTTACTAATTGTTTTTCTCCATCATTTCAGCCAGCCAAGCCAGAGACTTGTTGTCAAAGATGCTAGTGATTGACCCAGCAAAAAGGATATCAGTGGATGACGCCTTACAGCATCCTTACATCAATGTCTGGTATGACCCTGCCGAAGTGGAGGCGGTAAGGACATCACAGGCTTACTCTCCTTTCCTTCCAAAATAGACACAGTGCTGAGTATTGAAAAATGAAAGCAAACTGAATCTGTTACAGGGCACTCCAATTTGAATTGGGTTGCCTGTCTGTGGGTCTTCAGTTGCGCGCTTACAATTCAACCTTATTATGGACACACTCAAAAAGGTTAAATAATGGATTTATTTATAAGGAGAAAGGTAAAGGAATAACCCAGGGAAAAAGGGAGAGAAATACAAATTAACTAGAATGTCCTACCAGTTCTGCTGACTTGGACTCCACCGGCACGCTGAAAACCGATTGAGAGCCAAAACGATGAGCTGCCGAACCACCAGGCCAAGAGACCCCCAGAGCCCACATGTCCGGTTTTATCCCAACCTGGCTGCTCAGCTCCGCCCTCACGTCCCAGCGTGCTTCTCCTTGGTACTGATGGGATTAATATTTCCAGTATCTGGAGTGGGGCGGAGTCCATGAAACCTGTACCTGTTACAAACCCAACGCTCATACAAAGGGCCTTCATCACAAATTACCATAACAAAATTACTACTTTCCCTGTAAAAGTTAAGTGTTCTTCTTTTCCAGGATTTTCTGTAAGAATGGCAATTTAGCCCAACAAGCCTTTCTGCCCATGAAACACTTCCATTTATTTTGCAAAGTTATTTACATCCCCAGAGTGCATTCTATATGTTTAACTCTCAGCTTCTCCTGGTGCAAGCTAAGTAACAGAAATAACAGTTAAAGGATAATTTGTTTTCCTCTGTTTCCTTGATATTATACCTGCAACTAGTGAAGTATGATACTCAGATCACTTTGATTATTGAGCTTTTACCAAGTCATTGGTGACTTTGAAAACTTGTGTGAATTAGATGAGAAAAACTGAGTTTTCTAATAAGGACATTATTTCTGGTTGACTCTAAATTGACTATAAAAGTAAGATGTATCTCTGTATTTTAAATCTAGACATACTTTAATACTCTCAGAAGCATAACCAAGTCTTTTATCTTTGGCTTTTATTTTCGGGGCGGGGGGGTGGGAGGGGCAGAACTGCATAGGGATTTGGTTGCCCTGCATTTTCTGTAGGCTCTATGCTGGGAATGTCCTTTTGTCTTTCTTGTAAATAATACTACCAGCAATTCTACTCAGTTCCCCATTCCTAGAATAGCTGTGCTAAATTGTCTCATTTTCTTACAGATACTACCATCCCATTGAATTGTTTGAATTGACACTTAATTCTCTATTTGAAATTCTCTTTTGTTGTCTTGTCCCTTTCCCTGTGCCCCAAGGTGTTCTTGCTCAAGTGCATCTTTGTGTTTTTCCAGCTGCTTTTCTTCTGCTTCTTTGTGTGCTTGTCCATGTCAGAGCTGCTAGATTCAAGCTAATATGCTTTCTATCCCTTCCTTCCTCCTAGAAGAGGTCTCACAGTTGCAAGTGAGGACTATTCAGAATTTAATGTTATAGACATGATATTCAACAAGCTACTTTTCATAATGTAACTCAATGCTTAAGAGCATTCAAAAAACTTTGGCGAAAATACACCAGAGATAAATGAGACCCTGGTGTGGAAAAGGAGGTGTAAAACCTCTGTGTTAACATTTTCTTACAATTATCTTTTTCAAGCTCTTTTAAAATGATGCTGAAATTTCAGTTGTGCTTTGCATTAATTTTCAAATACCAATTGCCTGATTGGTTCAATCTTCCCCTTCAATGGAGTAGTCTCAATTTTATTCTTACATAATAAAATTCTTAAAATTAAATATTTCCCAGTTTAATTATAATCTCTTAAAGTTAGTAGGTGTTCTTGCCACTATTAGAACCTCTTCTAGCCTTCACCTTTAGGAGACACTTTTTTCTTTTTAATACTTATTTATTTGTGCATACAGAACTGGGGTACAGGCCAGAGGCTCAGGGGCGGTGAGAGGCTTCACTAGAGACAGAGTAGGGAGCAGAACAGACAGATCAATGAAGTACACTGCTGAGGGGAGCAGTGGGCGGGTCAGGAGAGGTCTGCCACGCCATGTGGTCACTTCCAGGGCAGGCAGGAATCAAACTCATGCGGAAGTGGCTTTAGCTTCTTAGTGCTGTGCTTTAACCCACTGCACCACCAGGGAGGGCCACAGAAGACACTTTCATAGATGTTTTGGGGGAAGAATGAAATGATGAAGTAGCTAAGAAAAACCATGAGATATATGTATATGAAAATTAAGTGTGAGAATTATTTTCTCTGAAGATTTTTTAGAAAATACTTTAGGTTATACTGAGAAAAGTTGTAAATGAGCATAATTTAATTATATATGTTGCTGCCTGGTTGCTTTGATACTATAAATCATGTGAGATATTTATTTTTCCTTACATCTAATTTAGTGCATGTAATCTGTCTTTAATGGATTGTAGCCTAGAGTTTAATTGAAGTCATAAAGTCTGCATTTGTAATTCACTTGTAATTATGTTGCCCTTAAAACAGTTGTTTAGAATCTCTAACAACTTACTAATGCATATTATGGATAATTTTTAAAATTTATTTTAAATTTCTATAAAAATTTTCTTTGAAAGGTAAAAACTGAAAACTTAGGATACTGAAATAGCTAGACTTTTTCACAACTTCAATACTGTAATGCTGGGGCATGAATGGAAACAGCACAAGATATGTACATTCTAGGAGAATAATCTGATAGAACTTGGAAGTTTGGGAGAGTGGGGTCAGTTACTACACAGAAGGACAAGTAGGTGTCTGACATGAATTGATTATGCAAGGGTGAACGTATTTTGCAACTAGAATGTTGCCACAAGTAGGCTGGAATCCTGTTCCTTACTCTACAAAATGTAGTATAGTATAGGGCCCTGGTGGTGCAATGGGTTGAATCGCAGCACTATGAAGCTATCCACAGTCACTGCAGCGTAAGTTTGGTCCCCGGCCAGGGAGGGAACCCACATGGTGCAGCAGAACTCTCCTGGCTCACCCGCTGTTCCTATCAGCAGTCTTCCTGTTCTGCTCCCCACTCTGTCTCTGGTGAACCCTCTCCTCCGTTCCCCTGTTCCCCCACCTCTGGCTGGTAGCCCGGTTCTTCTATGCATAAATAAATAAATCTCTAAAAAAGTAAAATGCAATGCAGAGGTCATATATAGGATGATATGGACCCTAAAGGCACTAGAAACAGTAATCAGCTATGTTTCCTGCAATATCCTTGGAATTAGTGCTTCTGTTATTGCATGTGAATATATATTTAAAATAAAAATGATCTTTATTTTTTTCAGACATATAGTCAAAGCTGTAATGTTTTCTACAAGGACTGATAAGATTACTTGAAAGTATAACTCCAGCATGTCTTTATAGTCAAAGTAAATGAAAGCATGAAATAATCAGAATGTCCATGATTATAAGTCATCTAAGTGAGGCAAGCTGAAGCATCGCTTAAGTAAATCACTCACATGATATTAATAAGGAAAGAAAACTCAAAGATGAGAGAAAGAAAGATAAGTTTCATTGGTGGAGAGTAGCCACAAGTAGAGAGAAATAAAACAGTAACTGTTAGAAGACTATGCTCTCTTTGGGAAAGTCCAAAGGAGAGTGGAGGAATGTTATGTGTACTAACCTATTAATAACACTACAAGCTATATTAGCAGGTTTCCAGTAGTTATGTGGACTAAGAAATCTGGGAATGTTTTGCTTAGGAATATAAGGAAACATGTCACTCTTAGAGACCAACGGAAAGGTCTGACTATCCAACCAGCTTGAGTAGAGCATGATTCAAGTTGATAGGCCAGTTCTGAGTTTATTTATTATTTCTTACTTCAATATTAACTTGGGAGATTGGGGCAGGACTGGGCAGGAATTTAACCTACTATAAAAATACTGAATAAAACCACCTAGCCTTCAGATTCCCAGTGAGAGTATAATCTGAGAAAGAGAGAAACACTTACATGTATTAGTGCCTGTAGTTCAATTCAAATAAATAATGAGAAACCATAAAGCTATACTAGTTAGAAATTTAAATATTTACTAGTTGTTTATGACATGAGGTAATTATAGGCTCTTAAAGTTTTGCTGATATCTTATTTTCTATTTCATTACCTTAGTGATTGTTATTTTTCCCTGCACTGAATGGATTTATAGGAACAAGTTGACCTGACTCTATTAAGCTATTTTATCACAAGGTCATTGGGGATTTTATACACTTTGAGCAATTATTGTCTGACATTATTTTAACCATGTTCTTGGCTGCCATTGTAGCTTATTGGTCATTACCAAAGAGAACATGAGATATTCAGCCATGCAGGAAATGCATGTTATTTTCAATCTTCTAGTGGTGTGATATGAAGATTTTAATGTCTAGTATGTCTGGAGGTCTGTTCAAGGTAAATCTTTAAGGAGAGCTTAGAGATCATATGGCATGGTTTGTGCTGCTGTTCAGTAATGATTAATGTTCAGCATATTAGTGCTACAGCTTTGAGCAGTTATATGGACAAAGTACCAAAAGTCATGATGAGGAAAGCAGAATAGGCCAGGCATGGAATCAGAAAGGACTGTACATAGAATCAAAAGCTTGTGGTCAGAATAGTATAGGCTGCTGAGCTTGGTCTGAAAATTTCAGATTGAGAGCTGATATGGATAGATGGTTCAAACAGGGCAGGTGGTTAAACCATTTCAGTAGAGGTACGTGCCTTAGTCTCAGAGGTCTGAGTAGATGTCACACTAAAGGACATTTAAATAATGGTAAAGTGGGGAGGTTTTCTGATTGGCAGTGCAAAAGTCAAGAGCAAATATTCTTGGACCAACCCAGAACTTAGCAATGGTTGGAAGCTACCACTAACCCTAGAGTGAGGAGATGATTTACTCATGGAAACTAGTTATGAAGGCACAGGAGACACAGCTGCTTCTGAAGAGAGAAATGGAGAGAAATGACCAAGGCTTCTCCCCTCCAGTTTCCTAGTAGAGATCAACCCTAAATCACTAATAGGTGAACCTGGAAAAAAATCATTAGGCATCAGCTCCCTGAGATACAGAGAAGATAAGGAAGGACAAGGACTGATTCTTGCCTAGTCATTCATTTCCATCTCTCAGTATCCCCAACTAAATAAAAGTGAAGTAAGCCAGTAGTTAGAAACATATACTATGTGAGGAGAAATCTTTGGATGTTGGAAGAGGTGCTCTGGGACCTTGTTTTAGGTAAAAGTAAATATTGCTTTTAATATCTTTGTCACCTTTTGCCAAGAATCACTACCTGTTAGTCTTGGCTAAGACTGTTTCTGACTTTTTCTTGAAAGTGTGTAGCTCCTTTCTTTTGTATGTTGGTGTTGGGTTTCAGGTGCTTGTTGTATGGTAAATGAGCCAACGTGGATGAGCCAATGTTGGGTAATATGAGCTTGGAAGTATGAGGGCTGAAGCCACCTGTTTTCCTTTAGGTTGCTTTCATTCTACTTTTCTGCTGCCAGATAGCTACATTTGAAAGCTCTCTTTTGTGTGCTTTCTTACACCTTTTTATGTTTCTTACTCCTTAGTCTTCCCTTCCTCTTACCCTTTTCTCTTTATTCTACTCCTACTATGTTTTTCACATAAACTTACATTATTTTTAACAAATTAATATTATGCATTTTATTCTGTTAACATTTATTGAATCCAATCTGTGCATCTTAATACTGACCTAAGTGCTAGTGATTCAGCAGTGAATTTAAAAACAAAAATAAGTGCCTTGCTTTCATTTATTTTGATAAGTTTTTACTCATTTAAAGGTGCATGGGAATTATTTTTTTATGTTTGGAAATCTTATAGCATCATTTGTGGACATAAATTCCTTCAAGTACAGGCTAGCTATCTATCATATTTGTCTATTTAATTTGTAGTCAGTGTGTGAATTTCTGGTTATAAGAGGAATATATAATAACTTGTTTCTCTCAGTGTTAATGAATTATAACTAGCTTACTATAATTACACTTTAATCTTAAGCACATGTACCTCAATTGCTTTGAATATATTTAATAAATTATAATCAGTTGGTTTTAGTTATCATTAAAAAAAAAACCTGTTTGGCTTTGAATATAAATTAATGCCCTGACCAGGCTTTAGTAACTGAAATGCATGTATGTATAATAATTATTGTATAATCAGAGGATCATTAATTGGTAAACTACATAATAGAGAGACCTAATTTATAGTTTAACTATTTACCTATAAATATATTGTTTATCTAGGGCCTTGAAATAAATTTTAGTCAAGGGTTATAGTAGGGAATTATGCCCTAATTCTAATTCTCTTGAACTTGTTTTCATAGTGAAAGCTAATATTTGATTATTGTATCATTTGTAAAGTCACTCTATCAACCATCTTTATCAATGAAGTATAGCTTATATTATCTCTATTAATTCATTAACTATATCTTAGCCATTCTCTTGAGTCTGTATATGTTTCTAAAACATGGTAAGGAATGGGCTTATAGGTATATTTAATTATAAATGTATGTAATATATTTAGCTAGACTCAGAATATATATAAATTTAGATATAAGGAAATAGATAAACTGCAGTGAAGATAAATCTAATGTTCAAATAATTCAGTAGTGCTGGTCTACTTTGGAATCTAAAACACTGAATAAAATGTGCATATGCTTGCTTTAAGTACTTTATAATATCTTCATTAAATTAGTGAGTCTGAGTTTAACCCTATTGTAGTAAGCATGAAGTATCTAGAGGAAGTGATTGAACCATGTTGTAAATGAGAACCATTTTCTGTATAGACCGTATTTCTCCCTTTGAAAGGAAAGAGAGTAAAGTCATTAAAGTTGACCTTTCCCTTTGGTGAATGATACAGAAGATTAGGCCATATCCTCAGAATGCATTATGAATAAGTAATCAATCTGAAAATTAGAAGCTACTGCTTTTGTTTACTGATTTTCCTCATGGGATACACATAGATGTTCAGAACAGTTAATAGATGTCACTTTTTGTATGTTTTTGTTTTTTAGTGTGGTTGAAAAGAACATTGATTTTCATCTGAAGTCTGTTATATAAAATTTAATAGCAACTCTCAAATTTTAAAAGAGAACTTTCAAATAGTTAAGAATAACCAGCAAGTTTGAGCTATTTTAGAATTTTTTGTAGTATCTGAAAATTCTTATTGGGGATGAAAATCCTATTTGCAACATAATAGGAAATCTACCATTCTTAATATTTTATGAAATAAAAATTTCCATTACTTATCATTAAAAGAAAGAAGGGGCCCTTCCTAGTAGTACAACTGGTTAGGAGTCAGCACTGCAAGCTAGCCACAGCTGCTTCATTGCCAGTCGATCCCTGGCCTTGGAGGTGAATCACGTGTTGCCTGTCTTGCCCGCTGCTCCCCTCAGCAGTGTACCTCATCAATCTGCCCGTTCTGCTCCCCACTCTGTCTCTGGTGAGGCCTCTCACTGCCCCTGCACCTCTGGCCCATACCCCAGTTCCATATGCATAAAAAAATAAATCTTTTTTTTTTGAAGATTTATTTATTTATTCATACAGAACTGGGGTACAGACCAGAGATGTGGAGGATGAGAGGATTCACCAGAGACAGAGTGGGGAGGAGAACAGGCAGATCGAGGAAGTATACTGCTGAGGGGAGCAGCAGGCAGGTCAGGAGAGGTCTGCCTTGTCATGTGAATCACCTTCCTGGCAGGCAAGAACCGAACTCAAACGGAAGTGGCTTAAGCTTCTTTGTGCTGTGCTTTAAACCACTGTGCCACCAGGGAGGGCCAATAAATAAATCTTTTTTAAAAAAAAGAAAGAAGACTGTAGGGGAATGTCTCTGCACATTATCTGATATTTTTCTAATGAGATCATCACTGTTTTGCTTCTTGATACTATGTGTGTAAAAAAAAAAAAACTTTCAGTAAATTAAAAAAAAAATCCCGTCTTATTTTTTCTTAGATACTTTGGGTCATTTTTTTTTTTTTAAAGATTTATTTATTTGTGCATACAGAACTGGGGTACAGGCCAGAGGCTCAGGGGCGGTGAGAGGCCTCACCGGAGACAGAGTGGGGAGCAGAACAGGCAGATCCACGAAGTACACTGCTGAGGGGAGCAGCGGGCGGGCCAGGAGAGGTCTGCCACACCATGTGGTCACCTCCGGGGCAGGCGGGAATCGAACTCATGCGGAAGCGGCTTTTAGATTCTCAGTGCTGTGCTTTAACCCGCTGCGCCACCAGGGAGGGCCTACTTTGGGTCATTTTTTAAAACTTTGGATGTACCTTTAGAAAACTTACATTATTTACTTTTATATTTGCAACAAGATATATCATTGTATTTGATAAAATTGAGTTGCCTCATCAAAGTCTTAATTGGAGCTTTTATAAAGGAAATTATTCTCAAAATAATTTCAGCTCATTTCTATCATTTTGATACCATTAATCAGAACTATATGTAAATTATCTTAAATATCTTCATAAGTAGGACAAACTACCCGAATTCATAGCAAAAAAGAAAAATTGTTAGTATTTTCACTTCCACAGTATGTAGTATTTGTGATGAGGTGTTATATTTGTCAGTCAATTTGAATATTTCTTGAGGGCAATCACTTGTCTGGTCTATCATCTATGTGTAGGTCATAGGTGATATTTTATTATCAGGAGTTAGAAAGGCAAAGAAGTTACTGAGTGATGTTGTAATGTAAAATATCATTACTCTTTTCTCCATTCTAAAATTGCCACCATTTAAATTCTGCTTTTTAGACTAAACCTGCCTATGAATTCTTTTAAATATGATTTGTTCTACTCACATGGAGTTAATAAACTGGCTGAATCCCTCTCTCAGCTGTTCTCTCCATCTGTCCTGACACAAGGACTATCTCTTTGAGTCTTATGATTTCTTATTATTGCAGTATGCATCATGCTGTGCAAAATAACTTGTATGACACCCTGGCAGGCCTAATTTGAGAAATAGTTTAGTGCCATCTATCTGTCATGGAAGACCCTTGTAGTGTGGAGTTGAACTTTAAGTAGGATTGCTATACTCAGAAAGTCTATAAATTTAGAAATAAGTAGGAAGAAACATGAGCTACAATGGAAATGGATTTGATGTAGTCTAATTATGTGCTTAATTATAGAAAGAGCAATTTATATTTTGTGATTCTCATTTACTTGGGAATGTTAAATCAATGTCACTAATTCCTAATATCTGCCATTTGTGGAATTCTAAATTTCCATCTGTTCATGCTGATATATTCTTTCAGAGGCACAATGTGAGCAATTTACTAATTGGCTTCAGAGAAAATATAACATCCATTACAGTTCATATGCCCAGTGCCTCAGCTGTTAAGATATCTTTTGAATCATGTTGGGATTGTTTTGATGCCATGGACTCCATTGGTGGGAGCCTGTCAAAATGTTTGTTGTGGGTGGATTTAGCCACCTGCTCTCAGTGGCCCTTCTTCTAACATGACTTACAAAAGAACATGTATTTCACTCAAATACTCATTTATCTGTCTCTAATTTTAGCAAATTGCTCTACTGAAGAAAAATATTCTTGATTTCAAATTTGTGAGCTATGTGGAATCCACTGCTTATATAAGATTCTTGAATCTCAAAGCTAAAATAGTTGAGTTGAATATATTTTCTTTTTAAGAGATACTGTTTTGCTGACTAGTAGCATCTTGATGCTCAGGTTCTTTTTTAAGTTATTTAAATAGTG
>NW_004567113.1:10702374-10706372 GCF_000260355.1 Condylura cristata
AGTTGAGTTGAATATATTTTCTTTTTAAGAGATACTGTTTTGCTGACTAGTAGCATCTTGATGCTCAGGTTCTTTTTTAAGTTATTTAAATAGTGATTATTATTAATCTTTTGAACAGATCAGTGAGGAAAATTCTTTTTAAAAGGTTGGAAGCATTTCAGATTTGGCATCCTTTGAGAGTCACAGTTATAATGTCTTGTCAGATTCTATCAAATCTATGATCCTTCCTCCCCACCTCTTGCCACCTCCTTTCCTGGTTGACTTCTTAAATATTGTGATACCCACTCATTTAAATCAGTGTCATTGGCATTTGTGAGAGTATACTTAATTTTTAAAATATTTTCATCCTTGAATTAAAGAATCCTTGAAACATCTATCTGGATATCACAAATTAATTTAATCAATAAATTGTGGGAGAAAAAAATAAAGCAAGTAATGTTTTTCCTTTTTTGAGCTGCTTTTAAGAGCTAAACATGGAAGTCACTCTCAAGGCATATAAAATGTTCTGTCAATGTCACATACAAAATTCCTTAAGAAGAAGAATAAAAAGGAGGGAATAGAATAATAGGAGTAAGTTAGAAGAGTCTATGTTAGCTTTGCCTTGAGATAAGTAGAGGTCATAAAATAACATCTCTACAGAACCACATTTAATAATTTACATTCCTATCTTGCTTGCTAACCTGCAGTGTTGCAAAAATAATCAAACTAGATTGTTCCCTCTCCACAATTATTTTGTCTTTCATCAAATAATCTTTAATCATTTGCATCTAAGTCCAAGGACAGCTGTAAGGCACTCCTACCCTTTCTTCTGTCATTATGAGTTAAAGTGAAACAGCTCTGTAGAAGTGGAGATGTTTTCTGAAAGGTCCATATACTAATTATTACAGATAACCCTGTAATTTAAAGGCCATATCAATTCTAATCCTAGCAGTGATGATTATGTGGTAGATAGCCCTATTTAAGTTTTTTCTTTGTTTTTTTAAAGATTCATTGATTTATTCATTCGTACAGAAATGGGATACAGGCCAGAGATGCGGAGGGTGAGAGGATTCACCAGAGACAGAGTGGGGTATAGAACAGGAAGATCGACAAAGTACACTGCTGAGGGGAGCAGCAGGTGGGTCAGGAGAGGTCTGCCACGCCATGTGGTCACCTGCAGGGCAGGCGGGAATCGAACTCATACAGAAGTGGCTTTAGCTTCTCAGTGCTGTGCTTTAACCTGCTGCACCACCAGGGAGGGCCCTTTTCTTTGTTTTTATAGACTGTGGTGTCCTATATGAATCTTCTAGAAATTCTCATTATACACCTTATTACTAATCAATAATCAATGTTTGTTCTTAACACACGACTTTTATTGAACCTTTTAGAAATAATAATAGGCCCAGGGGAAGTTGAAAAATTAATGCATAGACTCTCCTTAGCCTTTATTTCCCCAATAGTGACATCTTACCCACCTATACACAATAATCAAAATTAAGAAGTTTTTTCAAAGCTGGAAAGTGCTGTTTACTACACTATAGACGACTCTTCATTTGTTTCCGTTAAATATGAACTCACTTTTGTATTGTATAGTTCTTGTAATTTTATTGCATGTGTATATTCTTGTAAACATGGCACAATCCAGATGGTGAAACGAACCATCAAACCTAACTCAGTATTAGAAAAATTAAAAAGTATAATGAATGAGAAATATGAACCATTTAGCTTGCCCTTTTGTGTTTCCTTAATGTTGTTTGGCTTACTTTTTTTCTGAGATTTTAAAAGAATGAATCATTTTTCCCTCCTAAGCAAAAATCTTAAACATTAGCATAGCAATTGAGGTTAATGAGAACTGAGTGGGCAGCAAGCAAGATCAAGTCATGCTATCACCCCTTATGTTTCAAAAATCCCCCTAATAAAACATCACACATTAAAAAGGGTTATTAAAAAGCATAAATCGGTAAGTAAAAGTAGACCTATCCATGAAATGGTGTATGTGACTTCTTTTTCTTCTTAGTTTCTGTATGAAAGGTAAAAAATGATAGTTCCACTGTAGTGGCATGTAGTACTCTAATTTACAGTTAACACTGATGTAGTATTCCATGATGTAGATATACCATAGCTTCTTGATCCAATCTTCTATCAAGTGACATACTTAAAATTTTAAATCTGTTCTGACTTGCTACCTAAAAAGTTTTAGTGTGCTTTATCTTTACCAGACTCAGTGAGGGGTTTAAATGCATGGTACATGGTTAAGAGTATAGCTTCTTTTTTGAACAAATCCCCCAATTTGCACATATCTGCCTTGCACAGTTCCTCATAACAAATGTTTTGCACCTGTGTGCTGAAGGTGTACAAATAAGGGAATCATTTTCCTGCCCATTGGAGCGCAAGACCTAACACTAACCTCCATTATCCTGGGGTTCACTTACCCCTCAAAGTTCCTGGGGTAGGCTTCTAAGGCCTTGAAAAACATTCTGAAGTTGGATGCCTCTCAACATTTTTATACATATTCCTAGGAAAATGGTTCATAAGCATTATGGGTGTTTTGGAGCTTTTACCTCCAAATTATTAGAAAAAACATGAATTGAGAAAGTTTTAAATGAGGGACCATTCAAATATGGAAACTTTATGTCAGATATGTTAGAGTTTACTATTAGTTTTAAACACAAACAAGAAATCTAATATTCTTTCTAGAAAAATCCTTGAGATAATTTTTTAAAATTGTATTGTAGTACCATTGTTTTATATCTGTGTTTAGCAATCTAGTATATTCCCCTTACGTGTAGCACCCAAGGCTCTCTACCATGTGTTTTCTTCTACTCTGTTCTCAACCACATCCTATCACTTTTCTGGTCCATTGTGTTTTCTTCTACTCTGTTCTCAACCTCATCCTATCACTTTTCTTCTGGATATCTCAAATCTGTGATGAGCTTTCAAGGGTTGGTTTTAAAGTTTGCCTTTGGCCCTTGGTTTGGTTTTTCTATATGTCATATATAAGTGACACTGTCCAGTATGTATCTTTCTCCTAATTTATTTCACTGAACACAGTCCTTTCCAGCTCCATGTATGTTGTTACAAATAGCATGAGTTTATCTTCTTTTGATAACTGAGTAATATTCCATTGTGTGTATCTACCATGCCTTCTTGATCCACTCACCTGTTTTGGGCCACTTAGGTTGTATTCATGGCTTGGCTATTGTAAGTATGCTGCAATGAACATAGCACAGAGGGTTTTCTATACAAAGCAATTTTTATTTATTGCAAAAGATCTTTTTACCTCTAAGAATCTTTTTTGTTTTTTTTTTTAAGAAAGGGTGTAGAGGAAGTGATTGATAAATATAAAGCAAAGCACATATGCTTTCAGTTATTATTAGTTTTAAAACTTATAGAAAATATGAAATAGCTACCTATGGTCCTAGGCAGGTTGAAAATATAATTTTTCTAAATAGAATTAACATCTTAATAGACACTGTCTACTTTCAAGCAATTCTCTTCTTGTGCTATGAGAGTTTCAATGGTTCAGTTAGGAGGTTGGTTTATAGCTTTATTTTTACAGTTTATAGCAATGAATAGCAAATTTCATGAGTGTAATAGGTCTTAAGTTTCTACACACTTTGCTTCCACTTTTTTTCTCCTAAGAGCTGACTTTATGCTATCGACTTCTCTCTACTGTTTTTGTCTCAGAGATATTTGTTTGCTTTTTTTTTTATCAGTTTTCTAAAGAAGGTGGCTACTTTTGATATTGCAACATAAAAATGAAAAAAATCATGAATGACAAAAGCATACAATAAGGCTTACTTTCTTTCCTGTGGTGAAATTAACTGCCTTATTTTAGAATTTAAGCTTAGAGTTTGTATTATCAAGGTTTGTATTATCAAGGTTAGTTGAGAAGTTTCACCTTTTAGTAAAACAAGGAAAATAACTAGAAAGCATAACTTTTAATGATGCTGAAAATTAGTGGGTGTGGTCATGGGGAAATAATTAAATCTGTAGGATGTTTATTTTGATTTTTTTTT
>NW_004567113.1:10706472-10720776 GCF_000260355.1 Condylura cristata
CTGTAGGATGTTTATTTTGATTTTTTTTTTACCCCAAATGTAAACTATAGAGATAAAGTTAGCTTGTCATCAGAGCTGTACTAAGACAAAAAAAAAAAAAAAAAAAAAAAAGTCTGGAGATTGGGTGTTTGAGGAACTGCAGAATCAAAAAAAGAATGGGAAAGAAGTAATCATGAGTGCAGAATCATGGTAATTTTAGATTCAAAGGAAAAGGCTGCATCTGAACATTTTCTTCCCAAATGTAGAAGCATTGCTGAGCCCTAGGGCTTTCATTGTATGTGAGGAGAAGGTAGAATGGGTTTCATCCAAGGATAAGACAGAATATTAAAAAGGTTACACTCCCTTTTTATAAGTCTATTAAAGTTTTATGGCCTTTCATAGCGTATATACTATAATAAAATTATTATGTCCCCTTCTAATGGGATGGCAGTTTAAGAATGATAAAAATCACATCCATAACTTGTTGCAGGTTCAATATGAGACTCAGGGGGAATTTGTGAAATAGTGGTAAAAGAATGGAACTTATTATTTTTTAAAGAACTTTTAATTGGTGAATAAAAGTACTTCTCTAGTTTCCAATTCCAGGAAGAGTATGCTTCCCATTTTTATGTACTTTTGAAAGCTGAACTTTATTTTCCTCTGAAAGAAGTGAGAAAATAACTATGCTTTGGGCACTTTTTCTGAAGAGTTCTTATCTAAGATGTTTGTTATTTGGGACTAAGTTCAATAGAAAACACTTGGTGACTTCATTTCATGACATCTGCACCAGGATGCTGTTTTTGTAGTAGAGCAATCTGTCACCACTTCTTTTTCTGAAGTAGGTTTTCTCATGTTCCCTGTTCCACTGTCTTGTGATTCTTGTTTAATTACAAAGAAAAGTTTCATAGTCAAAATTCCTATACTGACAGTCACAGAGAAGTTCTGAAGTAATTAGTAGCTCTCTCATGGATAGAAGTCCTAGCTATAAATGAAGTGAAAAGTTGGCTCACAATTAGTTAATTTATAATATGATACAAGATAATATAACAAAGGGTCAAACCAACAGTCTTAGGGGGAAGGAAGAAAGAACAAGTTAGTGTGTGGAGATAAAGATCATGACACAGGGTGAAAATAGATTATGATGGAAGCCACTGGCATTTGCATCTAGACGACCTGGACTAAGACCCACCCTACCCCATCCTCCATCCACTTCATTAATCCTCTAAATGTTTATTAAACTTCAGTACACAAAGCCATTGAAGATTTTTGCTTTATAACTTACAAGAAACCTAGTTTCTGATATTTTGTAGTTATAGCATAGTAGCATTAATAGAGAAGACAATGAGAAATTATAGCCATTGATAAAGTCTATGAAGAGGGAAACACAGAGTGCCACAGAAGCATAAAGAAATAATGTGTGACCTCTTTTTTAGTTGACAAAGATTTTCAGGAGGAGGAAAAGCTTGAATGGGACCAGGGGCATGGACAGGAGTTAGCCAAATGGAAGGGAGGTGGACTGATAGCGTTTTATTTTTGGTAAAGGAAACGGCCTTTTTAAAGGCTAGGGGAGAAGAGAAACCCATGAGTTCACCTGTGGGACTGCAGTTAATTCAATATGACACCAGAGGAGATGGGTAAGAAATAAAAGCTAAGATCAGGTGGGGGAAGCACGCTAAGTCATTCTTGGGAGGAGCCTTGCCAAAGACCTGGGAAGCTGCTGCAGGCATTTTAATTACAGAGGTGTGTTTTAGGCAAACCACTTTTTCTCAGTGGTAGAATGAAGATTAACAGGTCCTCCCTGTGGCACAGTGGGTTAAGGCACAGCACTATGAAGCTATCCACAGTCACTGTGGCTTGAGTTCTACCCCCAGCCTGGGAGGTAACACACATGGCATGGCAGAACTCTTCTGTCTCGTCTGCTGCTCCCCTCAGCAATGCATTTCAGTAGATCTGCCTGTTCTACGCCCAATTCTGTTTCTGGTGAATCATCTCACCCCTTGCACCTTTGGCCTAGACCCCAGTTCTTGCATGCATGCATAAATAAATCTTTTTAAAAAAATTAGCAGAAAGAGAAGATAGGATGACAATAAAACAAGATATAATGAAAAAAGGAACTTCAATGACAGTGGAAATGGTAAAGAATGACAGACTCAAAGCTTCAGGTGGTATACTTGTCACAACTAATATTTACCAATAAAATATCCTAACAATGTTTAAAAAGATAAAATAAAACGATTGTGAAAGTGTTTAATAAAGTTTGAAACATACGATGTGGAAGAGGCACTCTTCAGCTTATGTATGAAAATAGCTTAAATCTAACAGATTTAATCTATATGACTTAAGAGAAAAACATTCTCTATTTTGATCATATTAACAAAAAGCTTCATTTACATTATTTCCTTTTTAAATAAGTCCTTATACTATTGTATTACTTAATGAAAAAGTAAGCCCAGTTTTAAGAAAATTCACTAGATGAAATCTATTTAAATGGAAAATGAGGGGCAAAATTGTGCTCTAAATTAGTACATAGTTTTCTTGTTCGAACATAGGAAACATGTGATTCTTAACCTGTTTCCTTGCACAGCATATCTGAGTTAACATCTCACTATGGTCACCAGCTCTCATTAAGGGAATGATTATTTTTGGAAAGTGTGGAGTGTGTTAGAATATTGTGGGTTATTTAATCAAAAATAATTTCTCCCTCTTAAGTAATTCTGTTACTCATCACATCTCCCCAAGTACATCCCGTTTACCACACATGCCTGAGAAATTGTTGTTCTAAAAAAAAAAACTTGATAATAAAGGTTTTATCTCATTCATTTGTATCATCCATATAACTCTAACAGACAGTAGGTCCTCAAAAATACTAGATGAATTAATTAAAGTTTTAATCACTTTCCTATTGACTATTTTGTTTAACTTTCCCACCCACGTTACTATTCTGCATTACCTCAGTCAAAAGAACTCCTACCACCCACCTACCACAAAGTAACCCCACAAAGTAATGATACTTCTGAGTATCATTACTCCCATTTGCAGAATTTTTAAATACCAAGAGTGGTATTTTTTAAAAACCAAGATGGGGCCCTCCCTGGTGGCACAGCGGGTTAAAGCACTGCACTAAGAAGTTAAAGCCACTTCCACATGAGTTCGATTCCCCGTCTGACCTGGAGGTGACCACATGGTGTGGCAGACCTCTCCTGACACGCCCGCTGCTCCCCTCAGTAGTGTACTTCCTCAATCTGCCTGTTCTGCTCCCCACTCTGTCTTTAGTGAAACCTCTTGCCGCCCCTGAATCTCTGGCTTGTACCCCAGTTCTGTAAGCACAAATAAATAAATCTTTGGGGGAAAAAAAAAAAAAAAAACAAGATGGGAAGCCAGTGCTCATTTCATTAGGTCACAATGTCCTTTTAGAAAGTCAATTTTTCTTTTCAAGAGGTCTTTTCAAAATATATGTATTTATAAAATTTAAAATTGAAATAAGTTTACAATAATATTATTTGCTTTTTTTCCTGATAAATAGCTTTTGTATAAAAGTGGTACAAGAATGCTTTGTTGTGCAGTGTGCCAAATGTGGTGAATCCATATAGATGGGGCAGTAATTACCAAATTAACAGAACTATTTATACCTGATTGAAGGATTTCCTAATGTAGAGCTTTTTCATTTATTATAAGATTTTTTTCAATGGGACTAGTGCAGGAGAAAAAAAGGTTATAATGCAAAAAATAGTGTATTTTTAAATTAATAAAAGTGTTTTAGAGTTGGAAAAAAATTGTTTTTAAGTTAAAATATACTGGTATTTATAAAAAGGCAATGATTGTAGAACAAATCCAGTTTTCTTTAATAAAGTTTCTAATTCTGTATCCCTGTTTCTGTCTCCACTGTGGAAGCATATCTTGGCACTATTCATTTTTGCTAACTAGAGGAGTAGGGTTTTCTGTGGTGAGTGCACCTAAAGTGAATTTTTATTGAGTCATGACACTTTCCCTCTGTTCACTTTGCTTGTTCTGGGGCTGGAGGGCAGAAAAGCAGCTGACATGTGGCCTTCATTGGCTGGCTCCGCCATCTTTGTGTTTCATGTGCTGCTTTTTCACCTAAATGTTTTTCTAGCTCCTTTTCAGCTCTTTTTTAAATCCCATATCACTGAGACTAATGTGTCTTTTGCCAGTGGAAATTTTGTAGTCAAAGCTGTTGGTTTTCATAATTTTAACTTAGCACTTTTTTTTTCTTAAAAGCCTTTCATATGCCATTATCATATCACACACTATGCTAAAATGATCCATTTTTTAGTCTATCTTCCCCAACTCGACACTTGAAAATTTCTTGGGAGCAGATCGTCAGCTTCACTTACTTAATGCAAGGAAGGCTGAGAGTAGAGGATGATGCCTAGAGTGTGATTAAGAAATGTCATTTGAATGGGATGAAACTGTACTGTGCTGAGTACTTTTCCAGTGTATATAAAATCATTTTTCAATTCAATCTTATTTAAACCTTAGAAAGACTCTAGGAAATGAAGATTGTCTTCAACAAATCTTACTGACTTTACCTCCTAAATATGCCCTGACTGGAAGCACCCCTCATCCCTTAATCTTGGAGAATATCCCTACCCTGGATCATGCAACATCTAAACTTGTCTCAAAGCTCTTATCTCCTGTGGTCTAGTCTCCAAGGTAGCTTTAGTTTTCCTTTTAAAATGTAAATGAGTGTACATAATTCTTCACACAATACTCACCAATAGTCTTTATAGTAAGGCTCAAGTATTCATTGTGGCTGTTTGGACTGTAGTGTTGTTCCCAACTTGTTATCATAACCAATAGTAAGTAAGGTGTTTACTTTGTGAACCATCATGCATATGAGCAAGTACACACAGAAAACCTTCATTTGTAACTCTCAATGTTTCATTGTTATGTTAAAAGGTGCTGGTACTGACTGTCCCATTTGTTTTGTAACATATAAGCAGAATTCAACTCAGTACTGTAGGTTAGATAAACCTGCTTGGCAGGCTAACATCTAAATAAAAATATGAAAGATAAAGCAGAAATTATTTAAGTGAAGAAAGGCAGGAAGAATAAAAGGTGTGTGCAAATATCCCAGGTCAAAAGAAGTTTGGAAAAGATGCAAATCTTTAAGGGTGACCCCATGGGATGGATGAGGTATGATTTGGGGTGGTAAGTGGGGACCAGGTAAGGAGAAGATATCTAAGTGTGATGGAGTACGTTCTGTGTCCTACAAATAAAAGAAAGTCATTCAAAGGTAGCAGGCAGAAGAGTAACATTGTCAGATTTGAACTTCTGAAAGGCTCTGGTGTTTGCAAAGTGGAACTGGAATAGAGAAAGGAGATGGTAAGCATGGGATAATCTATATTAATGTGGCTTAGAACTCCTAGTGACCCATGAGGAGACATGATAACAAGATAAATATTTAGAAGCTAACAGCCAACACAAATTGCAAACGCTAAACTTGGGGTTTAGGGTGATAGAATCCAAGGATGACTAATAGCATATAGGAGTTGGTTGGTAAATATATGCTAAATGAATGAATATAAAAAGAAAGATTTATGACAGAAACTGGGTGATTGGTGATACAATTACTGAGACTTTTCAATCAAAGAACCATAGAAAAATTTAATTTCCAAGGCATAGTAAAGGTAATTTCTGTTTTCAAGGCATGACTAAACTTTTTGATGATATAAAGCTAATAAATTTGTGACTGAACATCTGAGAAAACTACAGAACAGAATGAAAAATAGGGAATACTGGGTTTACTTTCCTAGTGAAGCCACCAAGGCATCATTTAATTAAGTTTTTTAATTATACTCATTTTGAATTATAATTAAAATTTACATTACTAGGTTTCAAAGGTTCCTCTGGTCACTTAATGCTATGATGAATCCAAACATCATTAGTATTTTTCACATATGCATGAAAACACAATGCTTTGCACAGTTTCAAGAGTGATTTGTTAAATTACCTGGTGCTGTATTTGTTACATATTCGGAATAACTTTCTTCTTGAGAAAAGCAATCTGTAAAATGGATAATTAAGACTCAACTTAAACTAAATTATTTGCTGAAGGTCATTGTATTTACTACTGTCAGTGTCAAGGGGACTCATATATTCCTGTCCTCTGTCCATTGTCCCCATCAGGAAATCTGTGACTACATTTAAGAAGGTCTAAGGTTCTCTTAGCTCACTTTTGCTAAAGAACGAACTTGATAATGAGATACAAACCCGATGTCTACTTTGATTACAGTTCACAAAACTCTGTTACTATTTCAAAATTATAGTACATGATGGTTTCTATAAATTATATGAAGAAATAGATTGAAGACTGATAGAAAATCATTTTCTCTAGAATATTTTTCTCTTCCATCTTAAAAAAAAAAAATGAAGCAGACGTAGGCAAAAGAGAAAGCCTGCTTGGATTACTATGCAAATGGTTAGAATAGAGGCCTTAACTCCAATTGCATACTATAATCACCTGGGGAATTTTTAAATATCCTCATGTTTAAACATCCTTACTCTAAACCAATTAAATAAGAATCTCTGATGTGGTCTGGACATTAGTATTCTTAAAGCTCCCAGATGACTTCAATGCTCAGTTGAGAAACACTTGACAATAGCATTCTATGAAAACGTGAGTTCTTGGCTCAAGCACCTTTTACTTAACATTTGCTGTTTTTTACAGCCACAAGGTGGCAGCATCACAATACAATGCAATCCCAGTCCCTGTATTGGGTGCACAAATTTGTATCACAGAAATTTTTACCTGTGATAATTAATAGCATTTTAAGGTTCCCTTCATCTAGAGACGGAATTAAATCCCTTCCCAACCTGATGTTCTCTGTTGCTTTGTTTGCTTTAAAAAAATGCAAATGTATTTATTTCAATAAGTTTTATTAGCAGGAATTGTATTATGAGATATAATGCAAAGATCATGGATTTTCTAATTACATTATAAATACATTTAAATACTTGCCCGTCCAGAAAAAGAGTGTTACTATAAGGACTAAATGAGATAATATATGAAAGTCAACTTTGATGAATGAGGTTAGAGTGATAAAGCTGACTAGGAGGAAAGTGATAATACTGTGATAGGTCAGTTATACAATGTCCAAGAAAACCCAGGGTATGGTATTTTTGTCTATGTTCTTTCTTTTCCTATGTGCACCCTCTTTTAACTTTTGCTATGATGACTTATATAAATCATACAAATGCTTACTTACACAAAACATACTGCAGTCACCATCATTTTAAATAACGCTGAATCATAACCAACAGTTTAGTACTAAATCTTTAAAATGGAATGGGCGTAACTTTCATGTTTATAGACAAAGTTTCTATAAAAATTAGTCTATTTACTCATCATTATTTTAGTTCATTTTTCAAAATGAAACTGCTTTCCCTAAGACCAGTAGTGAACTCCTAGAGCCAGGTCCAAAGAAAATTAGCAACTTGTCACCTGTCTTTTTCCCTGACAACTTTGCCCTTTGAATGTTGTGCTTCCATCATGCCTGTTCTCCACTCTCCAGTGCTACCAGAATTGTACCCTCTTAGAATGGTAGATAAGTATATTTTTTCCTCTATCCCTAATTTCTTTTCTGCTTTGACCAAAAGGTTATTCTTAATTATCATGAGTGACTGACAAAACCATATATTGGGTTTGGAAATTCTGCCCAGTTCGTATCAGTAAGAAGCACTGTAATATAAACTGGCATATCAAAATAAACATGTGGAATATCAGCTAGCCACACTAAACAACCTTCTCCTCCATCACCCTTCCCTCCTCCTCCTCCACTTTCTCCTTCCCCTCTTCTTCCTTCTTCAACTTCACTTCCTCCTCATTGCCCCTTTCACACCATAGCACTACTTTTCATTCACTGATTGAACCAAATCCCTAAGAGTTATACAATACTCAGCCCCATTCATATCCAAATTGCCAAAACTTATCAGTACTTCAAGACCATCATCACCACTCACCCACCCCAGACACAGTTATAGGAGCTGTTCCAGCTAAGTCCTCATTTCTTACCTTGCACCTGACAGTTCATGTTCAACAGCACTGCTCTTCATGCGTCCCTGTCTGTCCTTCTTCCCGTTATAGGGTGACACTGAGAGCGCCCTTCTTCAAATGATCACTTGTACAGGAATCCCTCTCTTGGGTGCCGCTTGGTGTCCCCATATAAGACAACTCTGGAAAGAAAAGTTAATCCGCTTAGTCTCCAGAGAGGTTTTATTAACCTTTTGCCTTTGATTGAGAGCACTTTCAAGAACTTGGCTTCATTTGAGTATTGGACTGTTGGATTTTTAGACAAGTGTACAAAGTTTCTAAAACTCACCTACGAAGTTTCTAAAACTGGCCTACACAATTTTTAAAAAACAACTGGTAGAGTGTTACAAGTGGCCATTCTGAAAAGCATAAAACAAAAAGTTGCCATTTGTCTGCATTTAGAAGGCAGTGAAATTTTTAATGCTTGGGAACCAAAGCATTGTTTATGGCATGGTAGACGCATAAACTAAGTAATTGTGGAAAATAGCTATACTCAATTATTTTGATAATTGTACATATTTCATTGTACTTTCATTAATTTGGTATATTATTATTGGTAACATTATTTGTTAAGCAAATATTGAGCCCTGTTATGGGTAAAAATATTCATGGTTCTAGAGGGAGTGTAAAGTTTTAGAAAAATAGATAATACTAAATATCATTACCTAAAAAATAAAATAAGTATGAGAGTATCTATTATTTAGTGCTATATAAAAATGTATCAAAATATACTATCTTCTAATCAGGAACTTAAATATTTAAGGAGTCCTATTAATCAAAAAATTTAAATATGTTTGGAAAACTTATTGTATCTGTACGTGTTCAAGGTAGTACAAAACCAAATCGTGTATATTTCCTTACATGAGTTTTTTATATTGTTTTAAAATTTGCCTGTGTTTATGGGACTCTCACATACTGCATATTGAGGATTACATACTTTGACATCCTTCAAACTGCCAAGCTTAGTAAGGAAAAACAAAGCACATTTCAATAGGATGTAATATTTTCTTTGATCCAGCTGCTGGCTTAATAGAGAATGTGTCAATAGAAAAATGCTGCTATTTAAAGATGTGTTGGCCTTTTCTGCAAGACAGCAAATACAGAGAGAAAAAATCTGGAACAAAACCACATCATGTTCTTAACAGGACAAAGGAAGCAGAAAACAAACACCAACAACCTGATGGCTATCATGTGGGGCAGAACATGACTGATATGGGAAAAAAATGTTAGCTGGGGGCTGAAAGATATATAAAAGGGACAACTTCCTACAACTTATTGTCTCGTGTCTGTTTTTCATCTCATGAGATTCATATGTGTGGAGGTCCTGATATGTGAGATACTTTGACAAAAAACAGTCAGGGATATACGTGTTGACTGGTTAGTGATAGTTTCCAGATCTAGCTACATGTGTAGAATGACATAAAATTGGAACAGAAATCAGAGTGGCAGGCTCAAATTTGTCATCAATGAAAATCTTTCATGAGTGTTGAATTACTCAATTTAGCATAAAACCGGAAGAATTCCTTCATTACATCTTTTCCTATAAGAGTTCTTATGTTTTATCCCTAACTCTGGCATCAATTAATTCTGTGATCATGAAGAAATCACTTATGCCTCCTGAATTTTTTAATTCTCATTTGAAAATTGAAAAATGATATTAGATAACCTCTAGATGCCTTTCCATCACTAACATTCTATAATGCTGTTTAAAAAAAGAGTTATCTTGAAGATGATGAAAGAATAAATTTACACATCTCAATCAATGAATAAGTATTATTTGTATGCATAAAATAATGTTAAAAGAGAGAGCAATTTATACTTTAGTTGTGAATCAATTAAGCATTTGAATAAATACTGTTTGAGATCTCTTCATCAAGAAATCATATCTGGCAACAAGAACCAAAGAGAATCCCAGCAGAATTTATATTACTCATCCCAATTTTATTATGTAGACTTGTACTCTCATATATACTTGCTAGCAAAAGCCACATTTTATAGCTGAATATTGCATTTCTAGAGATGCAGAAAAGGAAGGAAATGCTGACATAATGTCTGAGAACAGCAAAGGCTACAGCTGCAATTGCTAAGACCCTCTTGAAAAAAAAAAAGTTGCTGTTCTGTTATTTTCTCCATCCTCTTACTATGTACCTGAGATGCCTAAAGTTCCACGTTCCAACATTGTTATATAGCTATATAATTATCCTCTAAGCCAAGACTACAAGGACAAGCATAAACCAAGAAGGTTTAGGGTGGCACACGGTCACCCTAGTGAGTTATAGTTCTACTTTTCATTTTACAAAGATGTTTCCTTTAGAGATTGTTTTCTTGTCCCTTCTTTTGGATTCAGTACAATTACCATTTGCTCTGGGTTGTTCTTTAAATTGAATATTAATCAAGGTGCTGTTACTAATTAGCAGTGTGACTTCAAGATATTTTTAAAAGAATTTCTTTGACTCTTAGTTTCCTGTTCTGAGAATTATTAGGACACACATAGTCTAACATATAGGGTCTTAGATTAAAAAAAGGGGGGGGGATTTTCCGTAATTAGGTAAAATCTAGGGGTCTTTTTTTTTTTTTACTCTTATTAAGCCCTCAGAGATGATAGAGCATATCTGAGAGCAGTTTAACTATTTTTTTTTCAGTTTTACAATCTGTTCTGCAATTCCTTTTCAGTTTGTTTATATGTATTATCCATATTGGTGCTGAGGAAATTTTTTCTTTATTGTTCTAAATTTGGGAGTGTTATCTCCGTGTTCCCTCACCTAGGATATAGCTGGCTGTTTTGGGGCATGGTGGCAATTTTGATATTTAGAGAAATTTATGGCATTTAAAGGCATACTTTTTATTGAGACTTTATAGTTCCTTGAAGGCTAAATTATTTGCTGTTTCATTTACTAGAAACTACCAATTGCCTCCTTTTTAAAAAAAAAAATCTCTGATCAGTTGTCTTTATAATATTGCAATATCTTTATTCCCCATATATTTTCCTCCTTCTTCTACTTCTCCTTTTATTTCCTAGTAGATGTGTCTTCTGTTGATCTTTAAAACTTGGGGTCTTGCACGAGTTCACTTTGACTTTTTCCTCCATGGTTGACGGCATCCATTGTCATGACATCAGCAAATACCTCTTGCTGATAATCTCAAATCTACATCTCTCATTCAACATTACTATGAATATCAGATCATATACTTAATTTTCAAGTAAAGCCAGCATAGCACATAGAGTCTCTCCTCTACCAATCTCAAATCCACTTTACATTCTGTTTATTGGCTAGCTTCACCAATACCTTCATTGCTTTGCCACACAGCCTAGAAATCTGGGAGTCATTCTTTTTAACATAGCACACATTCAGTGAGAAACAAAACTTACCAATTGTACTTATTAAAACATATTAGTTATTAATCTGTATCTTCTACCCCACTTGAGCCACGCCTTTTAACAGTGTTCTTAGATCGTACAGTAGATACCTAATTGGTCTCTCTGCTTTCAGTTCTTCAATCCGCTCATGGATCTGGCCATGCCGTTTTCTTAGATTCTTCAATAGTTTCTTCTTCCCCTCAGGAGCATGCCTTTGCTCCATATCACGATACATAAGACCATGCTAGGGTTGTCTTTGCCTGATCCATCTCTTCTCCAGACTCAGCTGTTGTCACTTTTGACTATATAGATTATGCTTTATAATCACTAAATGTTTCTAGTTCTTTCTGTATGTGTGTGGATACAGAGAAACACACATAGCTAAACCATCGTAACCACCATTCTGTTTTCTAGGCTGTATATTTTTGGCCTGGAATCATTGTTTTCTCCTTCATCATTTATCTTGCAACATCCCATACATCATCTACTCCAAGAAGCAAGGTGTAAATAAGGAGGGGGGAGAGAAAGGACGGGTGAGAACAGGGAGGTATGAGAACAAAGGAAGACAGAACTATGTGGGACTATGGGTGATTTGGTGATGGATGTACTAAGGGAGTAATGTGTTGGGGGGTTCTTTATTTCCAAAATACTGCAATATCACCTCAATATCACCTCAGTCAATCAATATCACCTCAATTAAATACATATATACATATATATTTATTTAAAATAAAAATTCTGCCCTAAAATAAAATAATATAAAGGGAATCTTCAGTCTTTTGAAGAATACACAAAGGTGTGCAAGTTAGTCACAAGTCTCAATAACTTTCCATAGATTATCCTCAATTTCTTCTCATTCTTAATTTTCTCAGATCTTCAATGTAAGGAAAAACTTTCTCCACATACCTCTCTTGGGCAGTTCTCTTTATTGTTATTTCTTGTTTCCTTTTTATTTAGTTATCTGACATAGAAAATGCTTCTTGCTTAAAAACAGCTGAGAACACTAGCTTTACTTTAGCCGATGAAGGGAGGCCCTTCAAGGACCACCTTATGCTAAACTGTTTGATCAAGATATTACTCTCTTTTGATTACTAGTCAGTTACATTTTTATATTGTTATGTGGAAGCTATCTTTACTTGAATATACCCTTCCACTGTAGGAGAATATATCTCTTATAAAAAACACCAAAATATGAATTTGTAACACTTTTAACTACAACTATTGTGAATGTGTTTAAAGCAGCTTACTCGATTTATTGAAAGGAAAATTCTTCGGCTCAGTACTTTGCTTGCTTTCTTTAGAGTGTTTGTAGTTAGTCTATGTACTTTGTGTTGTAGACATCAGCAACAGCTGTTTGATGAAAATCCAAAGAAAAGCTTTCTCAAAATAGTTTTGTTGCAAAGAGAAAATGGCATTTATGAACTTTGGCAGGAACTGTACTCTTGAGTCATGTTCAATTTTGAAACTTGAATGGAAAAATCCACTACATGGAGAAGCCAACTGCACAGATTCTGAGCTGTGGTTATAAGAGCAATTCTGAACAATTGTTCGAAGAAAGAGGCTTCGGCAATGCCTCTGAGAGCTTGTGCACATGAGAATGGCAGGGAGCCCGGATGAGCCCAATTAGCAGGGATGGCATCACAATATCATATATACTCAGGAAGAGGCGAAGAGTAAATCTACCCCATAACAAAATGACTGTACCTAACCAGTTTGGCATGTATTACTTATTTAGATGATGATTTCATAGTATTTTAATTATTTATTCATTCATTAAATTGTATTGTTCTTAAGTTCTGAGAATCCTTATAGTTTGGGGTGGAAGTTTCTGTGTTAGTCAGGTATCAGCACAGACACCTTTCTTTATTTCTGTGTTCTCACTGCCATTCTGAGATAGGGCAGGGATCTCATTTTTTGAGATCTCTGAGCCAAGACAGTCAGCTGCTGAATCACATAGCTGGTTGAGGCTCTACTTCAGTAACAATCTTGGATGTTGAAGGAATGTCTGGTCTTAGTTTTGCACTAATTGTCCCACCATAACTGGGCAGTCTTGATCTGGTTCTTCTTGCAGTATGAGAGGCCACCCCAGCATGCCTGGGCTAGGACAAGTATTCATATGGTCAGAGATTCTGAGCTGAGCAAGAGCTTCCATGGCACTAGGGTGCTACCCCTGGTCTGAAACTGTCCCACTGAAGTCAGAAGCAAAGGTCTAGTACAAAGCCTAATCAGGCTTTTGAGGAACTTGTCTTAATATACTTGAGTCATTCTTACTGAAAGACTCTAGACTATATATATAAAGTCTATATATTGCATCATTGTTCACATCCACACCCTTGCCAACATTTGTTGTTGCTAGTTTTTTTTTTTGTTTTTTTTTTTTAGTATGTGCCATTCTCACTAGTGTATGGTGGTATCTCAATGTGCTTTTGATTTGCATTTCCCTGATTATAATTGATGTTGAACAGTTTTTCACATACCTGTTGGCCATTTGAATTTCCTCTTTGGAGAAGTATCTTTTTTTTGGTCTTATGCCCGATTTTTTTGACTGGATTGTTTGCTTTGTTTTTGTGCAGTGTATGTATTCTCTTCTCAGGTGTAGTACTTGTAGAATTCCCACCACCAATTCACCCCTGCACTGTAACCATAGTCCCTTGTGCTCTTCCCTCCCCTGTTTTGATCCCTCTGTCTCCACCTCCATTGCAGAATGTTTCTGATTTACAGTGGCCTGATAATTTTTATTATTGTTGTTATTATTTTTTCCCTGATCTTTTATTTGGTTCCCCTATGTTCCTCCTATAGCTGAAACCATCTGATATTTTCTTTTTCCTTTGGCTTTTTTTGCTGAGAATAATCCTTCCTCCATTTATGTTGCTGCAAATGGCATGACTTTATGGCATGACTTTATCTTTTTGACTGC
>NW_004567113.1:10721706-10742107 GCF_000260355.1 Condylura cristata
AAGTCAGAATGAAGGTCCTATCATATCTTTTCTCCCAGAGAAAAGCCCAAGCCACTTGGATTCAAGGTCACCTGCTTCCAAAGACAATTGACAGTTTCTTCTCCCTGAGGGTGGAAAATTACTAAATCATGTTAAGATTCATCTATCTCTCTCTCTGGATTATGATACTTCAAAGAAAAGAAAAGTTTATTTGATTTAAGTATTCCTGTGGATTGTGGACTATTCTATTGAGAATTATTAAAGACTCTATTTTAGTGAGGATGTAAAAGTTGAAAAGCTTTTCCAGTCTAAAGTAGCTTTAGTGGTTTCTGTCACATAGCAAATGAATAGAGGAAATAGCAGCCTTTGGGTTCTCTCAGTCAAGTGTTCTTGCTTTTGAAAGGCTGAGTGTTGTGGTGAAGTGTCTGTTTAGTTCCTTTGCCCATGTTTTATTGGACTTTGTTGTTGTTATACAGTTTTATGAGTTCTCAGTATATCATTGATGTCAGTCTTTTGTAAGATGTATGATGTGCATTTTCTTCCATTAGTAGGGTGTCTTTTCACTTTAGTTACATTCAAACAGCCCACAAGCACATGAAAAAATGGTCATTATCACTTATTATTGGAGAAATGCAAATCAAGACCATAATGAGATACCAGTTAGCACTTGTAAGAATGGCACATACCCAAAAGACCAGAAACAAGAGTTGGTGAGGATGTGCAGAAAAGGGAACTCTTCCATACTGCTTGTGCAAATGTAAACTGGTCCAGTCCTTACCAGAAGCAGTAAGGAGGGGGGGGTCTCAAAATATTAAACAAGGATCAGTCATTTGATCCAGTAACTCCACTCCTAGGCATCTAGTAGAAAAATTCAAAGACACTAATTTGAAAAGAAACTTGCACTCCTAGGGTTTTTGCAACACTACTTAGTATAGTTAAATCTGATGCACAACCTAAGTGCTGTAGATGAAGATTTGGCATATATACACAACAGGATACTGCTCAGCAATCAACAAACATAAACTCATTTGCTGGATGGAGCATGAATAGAGAGTGCTAAGCGAAATAAACTAGAAGGAGAATGATACATACCAGATGGTGTCACTAATATGTGGACTATAAAGTAACTAAACTAATAGTCAGATAAAGACAAGCTTAAAATAAGCCCTTTAGCTGCCTACAGAACTGAAGCACCAAGTTAGGGCAGGTCGAGGGGAAAGATAATAACAAAGGAGGAAGGGAACACAATGGTCTAGGGTGGTGGAATATAAGTGAGTTGGCAGTGGGTATACTCCAGTGGTGATGCCTGGTGGGGCTAGCTCAAAATTTCCTCAATGAAAAATAAATTAATTAATTAAAAAATTAAGCATAATAAAGAATGACTATTAGTTTCTTAGACAGCTCTGAGAAGTGAGCTCACAGATTTGGGTTCTGCTACCTTATCTTGTCAGTAGAAAATAGTGGCATATGAACAAATCTTCCATAAGTTTCAGGGGCAATTTTAAAATCTATACCAGTATGATTATTCATAATTTATATACAGTTTTGATCATGACCAAAATAAATGAAGCATGTTATACTCTTATGCACTACAAAAGTTTGATTCTGTTCAGGTCGCTCTACAAGGTTAATTATTTGTTTTTATTCTGCAGCCTCCACCTCAGATATATGACAAACAGTTGGATGAACGAGAACACACCATTGAAGAATGGAAAGGTGACTTCTTAAATAAAAATTTTTTTTGTTGTTGAAACTCAGAATTATCCTCAGGGCTCTTCTATTTAAAATCTTCTAAAACAGATGCATTAAATTCCTTGGAAAAATCCACTGAGGGATTCATTGCCAATTTAATTTTGCTTTATATAGTTGAAAATTATTTATAAAAAAATCTAGTAAGTTATATACACTTGTTTTGATTACTGTATTCTATCCCACTCACAATAAATCAAACAAAATAAACATTCTTAATTTAGAATGTTACGACCACAAAAAATATGAAAATAAAGCAATAGCAGGTGATTTTCTAATTGCTATACTCTTAGACTATTTCAGAACTCCTAAAACTTCATCTATCTTTCATACTAACAACAATTTTATATTTACTCAAGAATAAAAAGAATTAATTACTAAAGTCTTTTAAAATACTGCTGATTGTCAAAGTATTGTCACAGTAAAGGACAAACTTTCATTTAAAATTTCAAAGTTAAACACTCCATGTTTTTATATAAATTTATAACACACCAGATAAAATTAAAATGATGATTTAGACATTAGAAATAAAAATGTAGTTATATGAATTCATTCACTGAATTTGTAGGAATTGTGAATTTGTTAGAAAATTTATATACCTAAGTGGCTTATTTCCCCTTTAAAATAGGAAAGAAATTAATATGTATTTTCAACAAACTTTTCCAATAAAAGCATATCAAACTTGTAAAGAATTCAAGTAATATAAATCACTGTTGAATAAGACATATATGAGAAAACAAAGTAGAGGTCATAGCAAAGTCAGAATGAGCAAGAACATAAAAGGAAAAAGTTAAAGGGATGAAACAATAGAACTGCCTTGAAATAACTGATAATAGTTATTTGGGAGAATAAAACTAAAGAGACATACCAGTTAGGAGACAATGAAGAAATAAAGGATAGGAAGAAGCAAATAGTATCTTAAAATAGTAAAGATCACACTGGCCTCAGAAACATATTGGAGAATCTAGCTAGTAAATCATGTAAAAAAATTAAAGATGTTGAATTATAGAAAAAGTAGAAAGGAAAGCAGCTACTCTTACAGGTTAGTAGAGTAAATAAGTGATAGAACATAAGCATAATTTGAGAAGATGGGCTAAGGTGTAAGAAACTGGAGGAAAAAATGCCAGCAAAGAATGATAGTTACATAAACTATAAGTCTTTGCAAAACAAGAATGTTTGATTTTTTTTTTTAGTGCTGGGTTTATGGCTAGTTTATTTTGACAAATACGAATTTTGGGTCTGAAAACCAGATGGAAATCTGTTAAGGATTTGTAATATTTTAAAATAAGGAGCATATGTATGTGATTTAGGAAATGAATATAAAATGGATTTTCAAAACTAAAAGATTAAAGTATTCCAGAGAAAAAATTAAAATGTACCAAAAATCAGCAAAAAAATTTAAATGCATAAGTGTATTCTCCAAATATTTAGTCAGATGCTTTACAGAACTTTTGCCAAGTTATGTACTAATGCAAAAAAAACATAGAGGAATAAAGGAATCTCAATTGCTTTTGAATCAATTTAACTCAACCCCATTAAAATGTTATTTGTCACGAACTAATGCACCTTCTGTGTGGATTAAAGATAAATTTGTGTTTTTTTTATAATAAAAATTCTGATAATTCTCTTGCAGAACTTATCTACAAAGAAGTAATGAATTCAGAAGAAAAGACTAAAAATGGTGTAGTAAAAGGACAACCTTCTCCTTCAGGTACTCACTCTCAGTGAATAACTAATAAATTGGTACCTGTGCATTTTATTGTTATGTTATTGTTTTGAGGAAGGCTTATAGCTAATAAAATAGAACCAATTCAGTCAAAATATGGACAAAAGAGTTAAACAGACTCTTCTCTAAATAAGACATACAAATGGCCAACGTATGTCTTCTCTAAAGAAGACATACAAATGGAAAAATGCCCACTGTCACTTACCATCAGAGAAATGCAAGTCAAAACCACAAAGCAAATGAACCAACTAAAAAATGCCAAATTAAAAAAACAAAAACAAAAACAAAAACAAAAACAAAAAACAACATAGGTCAGGCATCTGATCTAGCAATGCCATTCCTAGGTAATTACCAAAAAATGCAAAAACATTCATTCAAAGGGATATATACTCTGTGTTTAATGCAGCATTATTTACTATAACTAAGTCATACAGACAACTTAAGTGTCCAAAAAAAGATGAGTAGATTAAGAACATGTGGTATATCTACACATGGAATACTATTCAGCTATAAAAAGGATGAAAAGTTGTTGCCCATCCTGATACTAAGCTTCCTTATCTTGACGGATCTTTGTCTCTTATGGTAGCTTTATTTCATAGGTGGTATGTGGGGAGAACAGACTGAGAAACTGTGGATAAGAGGATCTTTTATATTTGCTCTAGCTCTAACATTCTATAACCACTGCTTTTGCAAGAAAATTAATTTCTATTCATGGACTGCTATTCCCTCAGCAGTCTCTAAAAATCAATTCAGAAAGCAAACAGCACTCTATAGTTGAAAACAAATTCCTGTGCAAGTAAAATCTGATAGCAGAAGTGAGTACAATTACTTAAGTCCAGATTCATTGCTTCTTGGTATACAAAATTCCATCAATAAATTTCAAATCCACATATTATTCTGCGAATATACATTTAGCTTCCTATTTACATTTTAGAAGCATCACTAAAACATGGGTTTGGATGTCAGGACCATTTTGTCACTGAGAAGCTGCATTAACTTATTTTATTCCCTTGATGCATTGTTGCTGTGATGGAATATTAGGAGAGTCTATATTGTAATATTAATTCATCCCTAACTATCTGCAAACTAAAATGATATGCAAAATTAATGAGAAAAAGTGACTATGATATAGAATATAGAAGGCTAAGTTTCAAGCCTTCTTCGTGTTTGCTTTCCTTTTAAAATTTAGTTTACTGCATATACACATAGACACGTACCTTCCTGCATGTGTACCTATGCACACACACATATACAGGTGTACCAAGAAAAATTAACTAAAGGTGACCAGGCTAAATGAAATAACTTAGAAGGAGAAAGAAAATTACTAGATAATTCATTCATATATAAACTATCAAGAAAGCAATATATCAATAAGATAATACAAGAAAAAAGGAATGTAGTACTAATATATACAACATAGATGTGCCTGGAAGCATTATGTTCAATGAAAGTAACCAGATCACCTGTTATATGATTCCATCTCTATGAAGTGTCCAGAATAGAGAGAAATTAGGGTAGTTATTGTATAGGCTTAGAAGGTGGGGCAAGGGGGTAGCTGAAGTTAAATGGCTTCTTTCGGTTAGAATGAAAATATTCTAAAATTGACACATATTTGTGAATATAATGAAAACTTCTGAATTATGCATTTTAAATGGATGAATTTTGGGATATGTGAGTTGCAGATCTACAAAGCTTTCACCAAAAAAAAAAAATTAAGTTAAATATAGCCAAAGGCTAGTTTGAATAGTAATTTGTTATTATGGAATGATGAAATGATGAATATAACCTAGTCTTAGAGAAAACAGGATGCTGGACCAGAACTGAGATTGCTACCAATTTCATATATTTCCATTTCTACTAGTGACAGCTTTATTTCTTCTGCTCTCATCCTGAAACCTGTGATTGGTCTTAATTCCATACTTATATTATTGATGACCGTCACTTTCTATATCCTAAAAAGTTTACTTGTCAGTGGACTTACGTCTAATTGCTGCAATTCTTTTCATTAATACCACCATGAGTTAAGTTTCCATGTTGTAATCTTCCTAACCAGTCTATAGAGTGATCTTTCAGATCCTACTGATCAGTGCTTACCCCATGGCTTTGTATCACTAATAATTTAAGCACAGTAACCTCTTCCCAATGTAAATAGGCCTCTTGTTACACACCAAGTTTTCTCCTTTACACTGTGCCCCATTTTGGGTTCTAAATTACCACATTCTTACATGACCTGTTGGGTTGCAAATATTGCCTTATCAAATACCACCACCACCAGGTGGTATTTTTTTTTTTTTAAGGATAATTTTCATATCTTTCTAAAAGGTTTTCATATTGTCCCAAAGAATAGGATATTTCCTGCCTATGGGTACTGCTGCTCCCTGCATTTAAATATTCACCTCTTGTTTTATTACTGCTTATTGGTTACATGTTCATTGGGAAGAAAGTTCTATGTGTGCCTAAGTGCTGAACCTTATAAGTAGTAGTATCTTGATACATGTTTATTAACTTGAAGTTTGCTAATGAGATCCTCCCTGAAAACATTGCTTGTTGTTTTTGTAAAGACTGATATCAAGAGGGAAACATAACTTCAATATAATATATAATTCAGTATGTTCTCATGCCAGTAAATATTCATTTGCCCTGTTAATTGTGAAGATAAATGAGCCAAGTTTTAAGTACATGAGTTGTTGCTATTGGCATTTGTTCAAGCTTCAGATAAAGACTTTCTGCTTTCAGGTGATTATTTGACTTATTATTTTGGGGGAATGTATTCCTATTTTTTTTTTTAGGCTGCATAACATGTTAATGATTCACAGGGATTAACATGTTAAAGATATGCCAGGGAGGCCCCACCTACATGTAAGAAGACCAAACCATTCCTTAAACCTTCCAACAACATGTAACCATCACAAATTATTTACCTTATACACATACCTAAATCTAGAATTGAGTCATTCAATCAATTTATAGAAAAGTGATTATGGAATCAGTCTTTCACTACATGATTTTTTTTTCATTACACAATTTTAAAGGGGAATATTCTAGACTTGAGAACATAGATTATGTAGGACATAGATATGTTGTTATCTTAGTATACATCATCTAGAGGCACAGAACTGCCATGTGCTAAAACTGACTCTGTCAGCTCAGTGCTAACTGTGCATTTCTCTCTTAAACAAAAATTTATTACCTCAAATTGGTGACCTGGAATCTGCCATGGAAGACTTAAGACATGGAATTGGCTGACTCCACAAATCAGGGCATTCTTCTCCCTCTGTGAGGCTCATTTGTAAAATTTTTATTGGCATATCGTGTGTATGTGAGGGGGCATGTATGCATGAGTGTGTACATATGCAGAGTGTACATTAATGTGTGTATATGCAATAAAATGTTTGAAAGAGAAAGAAATCACTAAGAAGGCTGAGCTTCTTATATTCTTTCTCATATTCCCCATTCTCATTAATGTTTGCATATCATTTTATTTTACCGAGTTAGGGATGAAATAATATTACAATATAGACTCTCCTAATATTCCAACACAGCAACAGTGGGCACCCTGCAGCAAGGGAAAAAAATAAGTTAATGCAGCTTCTCAGTGACAAAATGGTCTCAACACTTAAGACCATGTTTTAGTGATGTTTTTAAAATGTAAATAGGAAGCTAGATGTGCATTTGCAGAATAATATGCGGATTTGAAATTTATTGATGGAATTTTTGTTTATCAATAAGAAATGAATCTAGACTTGAGATGCATTTCCAAATAAGTAATTGTACTTGCTTTTGCTATCTGATTTCACTTGCACAGTGATTTGTTTTCAACTATAGTGTGCTGTTTGCTTTCTGAATTGATTTGTAAAGACTGCTGAGGGAATAGCAGTCCATGAATAGAAATTAATTTTCTTGCAAAAGCAGTGGTTATAGAATTTTAGAGCTAGAACAAATATAGGAGATCCTTTTATCCACAATTTCTCAGTCTGTTACAGCTGCACCCCACATTCCACCTGTGAAGTAATGCTGACATAAGTGACAAAGACTTGCCAAGGTACTGATGGTTAGTATCAGAGCAGATAAAGATTTTTCAGAAGCTCTGAGTAGAAGATAAAGCTTCCAAAGTGATTTTACTCTACAACCTTTCTCACATCATATTTTTCACACTGTATAAGTTTGGTGTCGCAACTAAATCACTGATCTAGAGTTCATTGATGTTATTTGCTTTTTTATTAAAAACCCCAGCTCCAAACATGTTGAGCTACAAGATCAAACAGAAAGGAAGTATTTCTCAGTGATTTTTTTCCATTCTTATATATCTAATAATTTTGTATATTTACCTTTTGTGGGGAGGAAGATAAAGTAATTTCCTCTTAAAAATTAGAACAACATATTCCCCTGAAATAATGAATATCATTTGGCCAATTTTTCATTTGTGTAGGTAACTTCTTTCCACAACCTTATTTTTTTTTCAAGTAAATTTGATAGTAGCTAATATAATTTAACTGAAACTCAGTTTTTTCCTGTAAATTTTAATGACATTTTTATTGATAACTTTGTAATGCTTTATTAGTGGCAAAAAGTTTTCTTAAAATGCACAGGTCTATTGCATTTTTTGGAATGTAATACAGAAGGACGGGATATTTCTAATCACATAATAGGATATACCAAGTACAAGTGAATATTAAAATCAAATTCAACTGAATTCAATCCTATTTAACATTTTCACAAATTCTTTGGCTGTAAATTAACCACCTGACCCTTCTATTTTTCTTTGGTTTTATGACTTATAAAGCTTTTTTATTGCCTACATAAGAACAGATTTGAAAGGATCATCTGGTAGAGCCAGAAAAGACTGTAGTCAAGAAACTACTTAGAAGTCATACAAACAAAGATTTTGAATGAAATAATGGGGCACTGCCATCTTACTTTTTTTATTGCATTACTTTTTATTGAGGTAACATTGGTTGAAAACACTATATATGATTTAGGGTATAGGTTCATACTTACTCAATTCTATGTTACAATACCATACACACCACCTAAACACCCATAATCCTCCACATATTCCATTAGGACTTCTTTCCCATTTCTGCCAACCAATATCCTCCCACTCTACTAGCTTCAATTCTGCAGTCAGATTTCCAGGGTTTATTTGGTTTAGTTTCACATATGAGTGCAATCATCTTGTAATTGTCTTTATCTTTCTGAGTTACTTTACGTAGCAGAATCACTTTAGGTTCATCCATGTTGTCTCAAAGGGAAAGATTTCAGTTTTGTTTTGTTTTCCATTTTTACAGCTGACTAATATTCCTTTGTATAGATATACCACATCTTCCAAATGCTCTCATCTGATGTTGGGCACTTGAGTTGTTTCCATAGTGTGGATATTATAAATATTGCAATGTACATAGGGGTACATATAGCCCTCCAAATGAATGTTTTTAGATTTTTCCTAGAGGTGTGGCTTCTAGATCATATTGCCAATTATTTTCATTATCTTGAAGAATATACATTCTCTTTTCCATAATGTTTGGGCACATCTACATTCCTGCAGTATATGTATATTCCTTTTCCTCCAAGTCTTTATCAACAACTGTTTTTGTTTGTTTTGACTATTCTCAGATGTGAGGTGAATATATATATCGTAGATGCCTGTGGGCCATCTACATGTTTTAGTTAGAGAAGTGTTTATTTAACTTTTCTGTCTATGTTTTGATTGGAAGAGAGAAACTCTTCCAAACAATACACAGAGGAAGCACTGGGAAAATTCAAGAGCGGGACCTCCCTGGTGGCGCAGCTAGTTAAGGTACAACACTAAGAAGCTAAAGGCACTTCAGCATGAGTTCGAGCTCCAGCCCAGAGATGATCCACATGGCGTGGCAGAACTCTCCTGACCCACCCACTGTTCCCCTCAGCAATGTACCTCATCAGTCAGCCTGTTTTACTCCCCACTTTGTCTCTGGTAAATCCTCTCACTGCCCTGCACCTCTGACCTGTACCCCAGTTCTTTATGCATAAATAAATAAATCTTAAAAATAAAAAAATCAGGGCCCTCCCTGGTGGCACAGCGGGTTAAAGCACAGCGCAAAGAAGCCTAAGCCACATCCGCATGAGTTCCATTCCCCGCCTGCCCCGGAGGAGATCCACATGGCGCGGCAGACCTCTCCTGACCCGCCCGCTGCTCCCCTCAGCAGTGTACTTTGTCGATCTGCCTGTTCTGTACCCCACTCTGTCTCTGGTGAATCCTCTCACCCTCCACATCTCTGGCCTGTACCCCAGTTCTGTACGAATAAATACATAAATCTTTAAAAAATAAATAAATAAAAAAATCAAGCACAATAACCAAGGGAACATTAGAAATACAGATGATAAACACACTGAACTTTGAATAAGTGAATATTAATTATTATTATTATTTTTAAAGATTCATTTATGCTTACAGAACTTGGGTACAGGCCAGAAATACAGTGGAGGTGAGAGGAATCACCAGAGACAGAGCGGGGAGCAGAACAGGCAAATCAACAAAGTACACTGCTGAGGAGAGAAGCCTATGAGACAGGAGAGGTCTGCCACGCCATGTGGGTTACCTCCCTGGTCGGGGATTGAACTCACCTGAAGGCGGCTGCAGCTGGCTTCTTAGTTCTATGCTTTAACTCATTGGGCTGCCAAGGAGGGCCCATGAATATTTATTTTTAATTGCATCCAATATTGAGAAAAGAAAGGGCAGGATTATTACAACTCAGAAGTAATGGAATGTAAATAGCTAACTGATACACAAAAGGGGAAGAAAGACAACTATGACAAAATATTTCCATTTGCCAAAACAGTTTAGTAGTCTGAACACTACAGTGGGCAGAAATTTGCTTTCCTCAGACAACCTACCTAGAAGAATACACACAAAAAGACACTTGGTATTTTAAAAATTAAGTACTTATTCTATGATTAAGAGTAGAGTTTACTGAAGACAGGAGAAATAAAGAAGTATAATCTAAAAGTTAATGAAAACATAAGTATAAGTTATACATGTAACACAATTATAGGTAAAAAGTGTCCAACTTATATACACAACACTCAGTATATTCCAAATATATGTTGAAAACATGTTGATTATTAAAAATAAGTGCTGAAGGACTGTTAGGTATTTCAGAAGCACAGCCTGCATTGTAATCCCCTGTATATGAAATGTTTATTAAAAGCCCTTTTGATTTTTCTGCCTTCATTCAACATTATTTATAGAGTGAGAGTTTTTTCTGAGGAAATTTTCTGTCTTTGTGTAATTTCTCTAGATGTCATTGTTATGGGTTTGCCTTTACTTGTAAAAATCAAGCTATGTTTCCCTAAGAAAGTCTTCTCTTTGCTAAGTCTTATCTGATGCTTGCTTGAGTCAGTGCTCAGCTCTCACCACACCATTTAGAGGAGTCCACATAATCAACTCCAATCAAAAAAGGAGGAAAAGTTTATCAAGAGAAGACCAGGACTATTGTAGTATACTTTGAAATACTTTTTGATTTGCACTGCAATAAAACTTTTAAAACTTTCAAACTATTTATTTTGCTGTAGTTGAAATAAAACATGCCAGATGTGTTAGCTTTATGAAAGCCCTATGTCCAGTTTTAATCTTTAACCTCTCGTAAGGATGTGGAAAACTTACCTTCTGAGCCATCCATCATAGTGATACCAAATTATTAAATACCAAAACTAATGACAGAAATGAGATATTAGGATAATTTAATCTTGAATCAGAGGGAAAAACAGAGCTGGACATTTGGTTCATGTGAGGGAGTCAAGTGTTGTTCACTAGGATATGTCACAAGAAGAAATTAACTGAATTAGTACTAAGTCTAAAAGGATATAATTAAGTAAAATTGGAATAATGAAGCCCGCTTAACTAAACATCACACTTTATTCTTACAGTGAGAGTAGTCATTTACAGGAAAATTTTTTTTTTTAAAGATTTATTTTTTTCACACAGAACTTGGGTACAGGCCAGAGATGCGGAGGGTGAGAGGCTTCACCAGAGACAGAGTGGGGAGCAGAACAGGCAGATCGACGAAGTACACTGCTGAGGGGAGCAGCGGGCGGGTCAGGAGAAGTCTGCCACGCCATGTGGTCACCTCCGGGGCAGGCGGGAATCGAACTCATGCGAAGTGGCTTTAGCTTCTCAGTGCTGTGCTTTAACCCGCTGCACCACCAGGGAGGGCCCATTTACAGGAAAATTTTAACAAGAGTTCTTGTTAAATTTCTCTAGAGACATTTACAAGGCATTGATATTTTTAGGATTTTAAAATTCTTTGAATATGAAAATATCATGATATAAAAGAATATAATTATATTAAGCTAGTAAAAAATACCAGAAGTTTTATAGTTCTTTTTATTACTTGAGGATTAGTGAATGCTTTATCTTTTTTTTTTCTGTATCTTCCCATAATTGACAGAAATATCATCAACAAATCAAAAACTTAAATACACATGGATGCATATGTCTAGTCTAGGTGTGTAGGTCCTCTCCAGATACTGCCAAAATTTTATCACATTCTTTCTACAGGCAAGAATTTTTCGCCCAGTAACAAGGAGAGTGTGCTAATCCTTTCACTTCATTAGACTTTTTTTCTGATTTATTCAACCTCTGTCATACTATTGTAATCTATTTTTGATTTACTACTTTTTCACCAAATATATCTTGCAAACTATATTGATTCAAATATGATACAATTTTAAGGAGAATTATTAATCTTTTATCTTACCAGATAATTCTTCAGAAGATACTTCTGATAGCAAACTGTTTCATAAAGCATACATTTACTACCCATATTATTTAAGTGTAAAGAATTTCTAATAAGAAAAACCCTAAGTTGTTTCTGTAGTATCATGATTTTATTAAATGATGTTATGGCATCTCTGACTCACCTTTCCTTCATAGTTTTCAATGTTAATGTAATTCAGTAAATGTTTACTGAGTGATTACTGAGCAAGTTTTTCCTCAAAGTTTCAAAATCTTCATGTTCCTGCATTTATAAATAAAATATTTTTTTGAAAATTGATGTAAGTTACCAATTCAGATTTTTATCTGTAGATTCCCAGGTAAGTAAGCTTGCTGGAAAGTACATATATGAATAAAAGCAACATTCATTGAAAGCCCTGCTTTTTCTATGTGTATTTGAAGTGTGATGTCATATGAATGACTATGTAATAACATTTACTTAATACACCTTCTTTTCCCTAGAGCTATAGTCTACATGTAATTCAAATTTCTGGGCTTCATCTCAGGTCTAGAACTCTTGCCTGGATTTGCCTTATAAGCTGCCTACATTAAATCATGTAGGTTCAGGTCATTGCATGAAAGGGCTTTTGCTCACCTATCTTCTCCATAGCCATGTGGCCTCAACCCTTAATTCTGTTGTCTCTGAAGATCATTTTAAAATGAAAATGCCTTTACTCCACCCAGTACCAGATATAGTGATATCGGAGGTATGGGAATGGATGAGTTTGAAGTGGGTTTCAGTTTATTCAAGAATATGGCAGATGAATCTCAAATAGAGCAAGAACTTGTAACTATTGCCCTAGTTGTGAATAACTTGCTCCAGGGACATTGCATTTTTGCCTTGATTTTCATCAACTACCATAGTGCCCTGACTTGTTCTAGGAAACCTTGTCAAATGAATGTTAGACTAGACAGACCTCTTGAATTGCCTATGACTGCCTTCCAAGCGATGTTGACTTGAGTCTAGTTCCAGATTTAGTCATGTGGGTCTTCATTTTCTTAGCACAGGTGCAGCAGTGAACAGCAGTGAGAGTCTCCCTCCATCCTCGTCAGTCAACGACATCTCCTCCATGTCCACCGACCAGACCCTGGCATCCGACACTGACAGCAGCTTGGAAGCCTCGGCAGGCCCCCTGGGTTGTTGCAGGTGACTAGCCGCCTGCCTGCGAAACCCAGCGTTCTTCAGGAGATGATGTGATGGAACACACACGCAGACATGCACGCACACACACACAGACACACGGTGACAAGAAAACCTCAAGGGAGAAAAGTCTAAGTCTAAAATTAAAACAAATCTTTCAGCCTGCTTCTTCTCCAGAGTTCTGTATTGCAGCTCAGCCAAATGTGTATTTAACTTCTAGTTGCACTTGCTTTGATCTTCTTCCAACGATGCTTACACAGAAAGTAAATCAATCAAACCCAATTAGAGAAGCCTTTTCCATAAAGTGTAATTTTAATGGCTGCAAAACCAGCAACCTGTAATTGCCCTTCCAAATGGCATGACAAGGTGTGCAGTGGCCCCATCAGCATGTGTGTGTCTCTATCTTGCATCTACCTGCTCCTTATGGCCTAGTCAGATGGATGTAGATACAGATCCGCATGTGTCTGTATTTATACAGCACTACTTACTTAGAGATGCTACTGTCAGTGTCCTCAGGGCTCAGCCAAGACATCATGCACTGGGGTACCACATGGTTCATTTCATGTGATCTATTACTCTGACATAAACCCATCTGTAATATATTGCCAGTATATAAGCTGTTTAGTTTGTTAATTGATTAAGCTGTATGTCTTATAAGAAACATGTAAGTGGGGGGATTACGGGGGGAGTGAGCTCTCTCGGACCCTTGAAGATGTAGCTTCCAAATTTGAACTGATTAAATGGCACCTGTATACCAATTTGTAGAAAGAACATATGTGATGCTTACGTACAGTGCGGGGGGGCGGGAAGGGGTAAGAGTTTCGAGGTACTAAATGGTTTGGCCCTTAGAAGAAGTTGGAAATAAAAAACAAAGGTCTTTTCTCTGATATGAGAGGGTAGGAGAGACTAGAGAGTAGGTTGCAGTGTGCAAGATCTAAAGGAGATTCCTGCCCAGATACCAGGAGCCACCGACACCCATACTTTAGAGATAGACCCCATTTGTCATTTAAAAGTTATGTGTCTCAACTGGATAGCAAGTGACAGGTGGAGAAGCAGAGTCATTTTGTATATCTCAGGCGGCAGGAGCCCCTCGTTGGGACACAGCAGAATTGTCTTTATATGATTTCCTTTGCAGAAAATGAGCCTACTTAAAATACTTTCCCATTTTAAGTTACATTTGCCATGAGTGTGCTACTTTCCAGAACTATACCCTGCGCAGATTTAAGTTGAGAAGAAACATTATTTTCCTCATCTGAAATAGAAAATTAAATAATTAAAAAATAAATATATACCCAACGCCCAGGGTGATCCTCAGGTTAGCCTTTGAAAGCATTTCTGCAGACATTATTTATTCCTCAGGGGGTTCCCTGTCTCCATCATGTGACTGATGTTTCATGTTTATTTATTTTTGTAAATTTAAGCAATCCAAGAAGGGCTGGTAATCTAAGTTTTGTACTGCAGTCGATGTGACAGCAATAACTATGCCCATAAGTTACTGCTGCTAAGTAGCTTTAGCAATATGAGTTTGTCTTAAAAGCCATGAAACATTTATGTCAATGCTTAGGAAAATCACCTGCTTTTAGCTGAAATTAAATGAAAGTGCTTTGCCAAGCACTGAAGGAGGCACTGTGAAACATCTTGGTTATATACAAGGCAATATGAGGGTGACTTCTCAGCAATAATAGGGACCAGGTCAAAGCTTCTCTTCTTAATCACTTTGGTGGAGTATCCATCACAGTTATTTGCACTCTGACCATGTTGCTGCTCACCAATGTGGTGATATTTCACCTGAAGAAGTGAGATGCCTGAAGTAGGTGGTTGATGAGTGTGAAATGACTGGTAAATGGAATTCCTTACAACAGAGCAAAAAAGAATGCCAATAGTCTGAAAACTGCCTTAAATTCAACAAAAGGGAAGCTTTGTCTTCTTTCAAGCAATAGAGTCACCCCCTACCATCCCAGGACAGCAATGCTGCTGTTGATGAGATTGCTTCACACGGTGAGATTCAAGACAAGGGATTATTTGTTCAAAATGGGGAGAACTCCCATTACTGCAACCTTCCCCTAGCAATAAAGTGGCCCATTTTCCAACTTACTACCATTTTTTTTTTGGGTTAATATTGCAGACAACCTGATCTTAAAATGCCTCTGGGTCACATATGCTCTCTTTTCTACCATACCCCCATTCCTTTTAAAAATCTCCTCTTCTCTGTATCCCTTATTCTATATTTATCTCTTTTCCCATATTCTTCTCAGTGTAATACCTGTGTTCCCTCCACTTTTGGCTTTCTGCCACTTGGGATTAAGTGCAGAGAGAACTCAGCTGTCTGAAAGAAAGTGGGTAGCAAGAAGAATTTCATCACCACAAAATGACTTCAAAACAGAAAAAAAAAAAAATCTCCAGGCAGCATTTTAGAAGTGCTTGACAGGTAGACTGGCTTTCATATTTGCACAAGTGGTGATTTAGTTATTTATATTTTGCTTAGATTAAACCAGGCAAGAACTAAGCAATGCCTCCACCTTACTAATGCTGCCTTCCCTATACTCTACTGGTTTAATCTTCCCTGTTGTATAGCTCTTGGGAGTTGATTATTTTAGCCAGATCTCCTTTATGAACTAAAAAAAAAGTGGAGCACGTATCTCAGATTGAAGTATTATGCAAATAGAGCAAAGATTTTCGCTTCTTGACTGCTTATGGGATTTATTTTACTCGGCGATCAGGCAAGAGGAGAGATGAGATGGTATACAGAGAATCCTCATTTCAAAAGTCCTCCAATCCTGTACATGGTGATTATAGTCTCAGTTTCATAGAATATATTATACTTTGAGTCTTTTTGTTTTCTAAAACAACACACACACACACACACACACACACACACACTAATCTCTCCTTATATGATCACTGTCACTTCCAAAGGATTCTCTTGCTTTTCAGTTAGTGAAGTCTCAAGACACCTGCATTACATTCGTGGAAAAAGTGAAGCCTGTGGCCAGGTGCTCTTTTGAAGTCACCCCTGTGAGAAGCCAACCTGTTACTGCCTAAAAGGTCATTGTTTACACAGTGATCCTGAATGAAATGTTCCAGAGTATGCTCATTGTACCCACATGTAGCACGTTCGGGAGAGATTCATTGTTGGGGTAACTTGGTGACATCACATTCCTTTCACATATTAGTATGTATTTTGTGGGCCAGTGTGTATATTTTTAAAAGGAGATGAGGGAGAACATTTCAAAAAGATAATTTCTTCTTATGGAATAAAAAGTGGCAGTAATCTTGCATCTTCAAGAATCTGATGCTTGAACTTTGTAAGGATGTACCCCACAGGTGACTCTGTGGCTGCGCAAATCCCTCCAATTAAAGTAAGCTATTTAATTGAGGGTTGAAAAGTTGTGTTCTTCTCAATCTATTATCACTACTAGAAAAGTTTTACCTAAGAATGCTGATAGCAGCTGACTGGTGAATCGGCAAGTAGAATAGATGAGAAAAAAATAAACCTTTTTAGGACCTGTTATGGGTGGGAGGTGGGGAAACCAAAAGCAAAATTGATGTTTAAATTTTAAATATTCACTGCAAAATATAAATTACACAAAATCTATTTTTCTTATTTGTCTTTACCTTGAAAAGAAGTCTTGAAAAAACTATGCTCTAAGAATATTATCAGCCAAATTTACAGAAAAACTTATCATGTACAACTCAGAGATAACAATAAAATTATCCCAAGAATCTTCAATGCACAGAATTTGGATCTGAAGAGGAATTCCTCTTCCTATTCACAACCCTTTCATCCACACACACACAAAGTTGTGAGAGTCCAACATTTTACAGATACCATCTAGCCAAGCAGGGAACCCCCTTTCTGTAAAAGCAGCAAACAAGTTACAATGTAAATAGTAGTATCAGTTGTTTTCATGTAATTGAAATATAAGATTTTTTTCTTTTTTGCCACTTAGTTCTTTCACTGTCTGAAATGGTTCACTTTGATCCATTTCCTCAGTCACATGGAAATGGAAGGCTTCTTTTTATATATGAATCCTGTATATCTAACTTTTATTATGTGGGACCAATGGCCAGTATATTCTAGTAGAAAAGAATCTCCCAACCCTTATCTAGCATTAAGCTGTTCACCTTGCCATGTTTATCTTGCAATGAGACCTGACTTGCATTTGCCTGCTTCTTTGCATGACTGGACTCCAAAGACTATTCCCAATGATGAGAATTGTCCTGTGTCTGTGTTTATAAAATGGAATTGAAGCACATACACTCATTCATACATAGTTCACCCTTATAGTTCTAGATCAACCCGGGAAGGTGAAAACATGTACACCCAGTTTCCTTGCAAGATCTTAGTGGTGAGAACTAGTCAGCATGATGGATCAAATTCAATCTCAGTGATGTTTAATAAGAATGTGAAATTACTTAAGTCATTTGTGTTTTCTTTTTCACTCTTTCTTCATTTCTATTTGTTCCCTTTATTTTCAAAATGTCGGTGGAGGATGAATGGGTGGGGGGAGACTTTGACTCCTTTGGACTTTTTGTAGGTGGATATTGAGTTGAAATGCTGTGATTTCTGTTTCTTATGCATTATTAAAAACCAGAGAAAATTACTTCCCTTAACATAAAACCAAATCTAAACTCAGATTTTGTTGGAGCTCGCCTGTTGACAATGATTGTTGTGTGGCTCATTGTCTTGGGATTCATGGCCTTAATGTAGCTCTGAAACATCTCACATGATTTCATTTTGACATCTGGTGAAAGAAACTTACATAGTGTGTGGTCTCAATATGATAGGGAATAAATGAGAAATGAAGAATGACTTACTTTCTCACTAAGGGTTAAGCATGTGTAATACTTCGTGAACATTTCAAAGGCTGTTTTTTCACTTGAGACTGGTTTTTCTAAAAATAATCTTCACTTCTGCCTGTGGATATCATTTGTATATCTGCAATCTGGTAAGTTTCCTTTGGAGTATAAAAACAGCAAAGGTCAAAAACAGCCATTTCGGGGCAACATTAAAGGAGTGGAATAATGTTAAATTCCCTTGGTTAATTATCAGAATTCTTAATTAGTTTAATTATTCCAAAAAGAGAAGATAGAAGTTTCATTTTTGTTTACATGGTAGCCAACCTTAGTATCTTAAGCTTAATGAATTTTTAAAAAATAAGGTTTTGTGACATTAAACTTGTATTAGTTCACCTGGAAGTGTCGGAAGTTGAGGGATGTTGCTTCTGCTGCTGTAAATATTTTTTTTAAGGTGTATTTATTTATTTATTTATGCTTACAGAACTGGGGTAAAAGCCAGAGGTGCAGGGGCAGTGAGAGGATTCACCAGAGACAGAGTGGGGAGCAGAACAGGCAAATCGACAAAGTACACTGCTGAGGGGAGCAGCGGGCGGGTGAGAAGAGGTCTGCCATGCCATGTGGGTCAGCTCCCTGGCTCCGGATTGAACTCATGCTGCAGTGGCTTCAGAGAGCTACATAATGCAGTGCTTTAACCCGTTGAACTACCAGGGAGAGCTCTACTGTATTTAACTAATTATAAGAATGGAATATGGAATGGAATATGGAAGATAAGCATATATATTCTTTGTGTTTAACACGATTTATCTTTTATTTACTAAAGGAGAACAAAAAGTATAATCACTTGCACAGCCTTTATTCTAATTCAAATCACAGATCTTTTCTCTTTTAATAAAATAACTTTAAAAATGGTCACATATAGGTACCTGGAAATCCCCTCAATATTAAGAAGGGAATGTGAATTCCACAGGAGAGCTCAAAGAGAGAAAAGGTAAGAAGGACACTTTTTGGTGCATTGGTGCTACTAAACATTTGGGTCCTTTTGACGCAGTTTGCAGTGAGAAGGAATGGGTCTCAAAACTAACTTTCTTACTCCTGTTTGTGGAATGACTTACCTAGGATGACTCTTTGCTCAATATCTGCCCTGAGTAGACATCATAGATAAATTAAATTTGGTGCTTTCCACTTGTAACTTGTCTCTCCTCCGAGCATTTCAAAAGGTCTGCATGGAAGATGTGTGTAATGGGTGAAACACTTAAGATTCCACCATCTCAGACCATTTCATGTCCGGGGCCACTGTATATGTGGCAAGTCATCTTAGCTCCAGCCTGAAACCCAAACTTTTAGATCAGTGTGTTCTGTGTTAGTTACTAAAACAAGATGTGGAAATGTATATTTCTCAAACACATGAAATATGACTCATATAAAAAGAGGATCGGGCACCATTTGGAATTTTTCACACTCATGTCATATATAGTACTTGCTTAAAAGACCTAGCTCTCCTGATATAAACTCATCAAAAACTAAGTCTGAAATGCTGAGTTTCCCACGATGGAGTGGGTGGCTTCATCTTCACCACTTTCTGGTACTACTCTCCACTTGATTCATTCTGGAATCTTTCTTTTCACCCAGTGGTCCCCACTGCTTGCAATTTAACAAACAAGTATGAAATCTTGAAAACTCTACACCATACTGAGAACAGTGTTGCACAGGTAATTTGCCTTCCATTAATATTTTTACATTTACTCTTACTCTGTGAAAATATTCTTTGTGAGCAATTACAGATAAAATAAATTTTTATAGCCTGGTCAAAATTTTACATGGACTAAGAGAATGAGTAATATTAAATTATTTCTTTTTAAAAAGAAAACACTTAAGAAGCAATTGCTTCTTCCTTAGTTAATATATTACAAACTTGGATTGACGATATTAAGCACTAAGAAAAGTGCTATAATCTTTAATTTCTGAACTATGTTCTGAAATGAGTAGTACATCCATTTTCTTAAAAAAACATCTATTAAACATCTATTGTCTTGCACAGGAGACAAATACAGCATAGTTCTTATCAAAACTGCAGAGTTAATAAAGCTTCGTGTTTAGAAATAATGGTTAATGTGTGTGTGTGTGTGTGTGTGTGTGTGTGTATATATATATATAAAGCAATATGTTCAAATTAGTGATGTGACTGATTAGTTTCTTTATTTTCTCTTAAAGGAAACATATCTGCTCTTTTCAATTATTATCATTTTTCTAATTG
>NW_004567113.1:10743272-10820732 GCF_000260355.1 Condylura cristata
TTGCATAGCATAAAGTTTATTTTGACATAAGTCTCCTCTATAAGCTATTGGGCCTGTATGCTGAGCTGGAGTTTTGTATTTCTGGTATGATAATCTCCAAATCAGCAAATGTTATCACACAGAACCTGAAGCCTCTCTTCAGTGAGAATCTCATATGAAGCCAAATCTCTGCAATTTGTTCAGCCTGTGGGCAATAGTTGGAGCCATAAAGTCACTTCATGTGGACTTTCATAATTTATTATTTTCCATTAAGAGACACTACTCAACATCGCTTAATATCTGAACCAGAACCTTGACATTGAGCTCTGAATATCACTCATTGACTCATTCCACAAATATTGATTGAGCACATTCTTCTCTCAACAATGGTTCTGGGCACTCACAGCTGCAATGAACTCAGACAATTTCCCTGTCTTTATGTAGACTACATTCTAATGGTGGAATAAGGAAGTGAGAAGTACAATGAAAGGCATTTAGGTGAAAAGATGTTAGCTAGACAAGATGGTCAGGGCAGGCCTCTCAGAAGACATAATATTTGAGCAGAGACCCGAATAAAGTAAGAGAATAAGCTATTTCAGCATCTGGGGAAGAGCATTTCAGACTGAGGGAAAAGCAAATACAAAGGTTCTACAGTTAAGCGCTCTCATGTATATGTGAGGAGTGACTAAAGAGTCATAGAAGAAGCAAAATGGACAAGGAATATATGATAGCAAATGAAACTGGAGAGGCAGGCAAGGGTGTGAACATAGTAAGCTTTTGGAATTCAACTCTAATTATCAGAAGATGAGGGATCGATTTGAGCAGGCAAATGAGATATAATTTAAATTTTTTTAAAAAAAAGATTATTTATTTATGCCTACAAGTACTGGGGATACGGGAGATGTGAGAAGTGAGACAATTCACCAGAGACAGAGTGAGGAGAAGAACAGGCAGATGTACCAAAATACACTGCTGACGGGAGCAGCGGGCAAAACAAAAGAGGTCTGCTGTGCCATGAGGCTCACCTCCCTGGCTGGGATCTTACTCATGCTGCAGTGGCTTCAGATAGCTTCATGGTGCTGTGTGTTAATCCCTTGCACCACCAGGGAGGACCCTAAATTTTCTTTTTAAATGGAGAGCTCTGGCTGCTGAGTGGGAGAGGAGTTAGGAAGCAGGGTAAAAACGTAAAGAGTTCTTCGTAGGGCGTACCACTAGCCCAGAAAGACATTATGAGACTTGGACTAAGAAGTGAAGGTGCTAAGAAGATGTTGGATTTGAAGTACAATTAAGTTAATATTGTAAAGACAGAGTTGATGAGGTTTGCTAATGAATTGATATGTGGCAGGAAAGAGGTAAAGGAATACTCTAGAGTTTTCCTTAAATAAGCCATAAGATCAAAGATGGAACAGTTGATTGAAATGGTTAATAATGGGCTAGAAGCCTACTTGGGAAGAAAGTTATGCCTTAATTTGGAGAGTTTTTTAAAAAGATTTATTTATTTATGCATACAGAATTGGGGTACAGGTCAGAGGTGCAGGAGTGGTGAGAGGATTTATCAGAGTCAGAGCAGGTTGCAGAACAGGCAGACGGATAAAATACACTGCTGAGGGCAGCAGCAGGCAAGACAGGAGAGGTCTGCCGTGCCATGTGGATCTCCTCCAGCACAGGAATCGAACTCTCACCAAGGTGACTGCAGCCAGCTTTGCAGTGCTGCGCTTTAACCAGCTGCGCCACCAGGGAGGGCCCTATTTTGGAGGTTTTTAAAGAACATGTAAGTGAAGTAGCAGAAATCTCAGAAGGTTGGAGTTAATGGAAGAAGTTGGGCTAAAGCATGAATCTGAGCACAATCAAATTTTAAGTGGTGTTTGAAATTATGAGACTGTATGAGGCCACCAAGACTTGGAGTGTAGATACAGAGGACAAACGTGTTAAAGATGGAGTCATCAACCTAACCCTTTGTGCACTTCCCTCCCATTTTGACTACACTTGAGGGAAGAAAGAAAATATTGTACACAAATTAACAGTGACATACAAAGATTAAAAAATACATTTAAAAATATATATTAAAAAATAAAGATGGAGGCACCTCTTAAACATATAACAATCAGAAAACAAGATGGTCTTCTAAGGAATACAGTGAAAGGAGAAAAACCATGAGAGCACACCGTTATGGAAGTCATGTGAAGGTGTTCCAAAAACGAGAGCATGGCCAGTGGGAACAATATTGCTGAGAGACTGAGTAAGGTGGACTGAAGATTGACAAATGGACTTGACTTTGTGAAGGTCATTGCTGACCTTGATTACTGCACTTTTTCTGCAGCACTGAGCAAGAAAATGACTCAAATCAAACAAACAAGGGAGATGAAACAAATAGACACAGGTTGTTAAATTTTTAAAAGTTCTAAAATTTGAGCCTGAAGAATAATGTGGAAATTAGAGACAAATGGATGGAGCTGGAAGGAGTTATGCTAATCAAGATAAGCCAGAAGGACAAGATAAGCATTGTCTGTCTCAATAAAACAGACAAAACTATCAAGCTGCCCATAGATCTGAGGCATCCAGCAGAGAAGGGGAGGGAGGGGTCAAAAGAGGGGCCCATTGAACACAAGGGATTATGGGGATGGATCACAGCTGCTGAGGTGGTAAAACTGTGGGGATCACTCCTGAGGGAAAAACCAGTTATTGTACAAAAATGAACAATGGAGTAAGGTGATTTAAATAAAAGGAAGAGAAAGAAATTTGACACAAAGAAAGGGTTTTTTAATAAAAGCTATTGCAGCATGGATATGTATTGATGGACTAATACAGATAGTGTAAAATTGGTAGTGGGAGAGAATGTTTTATTTTTTTTTAAATGATTTATATATTTATGCATAGAAGAGCTGGGGGGAGGGGGAGGGGCAGTCAGAGGATTCACCAGAGACAGAGTGGAAAGCAGAACAGATGGATTGATTGAAGCACACTTCTGAGGGATTAACTGGTGTGTCAGGAGAGGTCTGCCGCACCATGTGGGTCATGTTCCTGGCCAGGGATTGAACTCTTGCTGCAGTGACTGTGGATAGCTTCATAGCGCTGTGTTTTTATCTGTTGTGCCAAACGGGAGGGCCCGAGAATGTTTTATTTGAAGGGAAAATTTCTGGAAGAGGGCCAGAGGCAGTGCTGCAGTCTGAGTAGAGCAGAGACCCTGCTGGAGCCTGCAGCATCGTCATTGCCACAGGAAGGAGGGCAGTGGACACAGGACGGACAGATGTGTGTCCCTTGGTACATATGATGGACACAGGACAAACAGATGTGGGTCCCTTGGTAAATATGATGATGGAACATAAGGATGTAATCTCTGGGTATTTTTTCCCACTAAAGATCAGAAGTAAGATCATCATTTGAGAATGAGGGAGAATTATTTTTGGATGTTTGGAAAGGGTGATATTGACCTTAGCATATGTCGAGGATTAGTTTTCGAGAAGTGATGAAAACTGTATTCATGAAAGTATAAGTTCAGACAAGCCAGCATGTTGGTCTTTTGCTCCGCAGTCATGTTTACTTTCTTACATAGAGGTTAGGAATCAGCAAAAATTGAATTTAGCTAAGGCCTGGTTGTTTTCTGCTTGTTTGTTTTTCTTCTCAGATGAGTACAGTGCTATAAAGGAAAAAAGGATTTGAGAATGGGGACAAGAGAAAAGTTATGAAGGAACCACAGACTTGAAGGTGGTTAAGGAGGACAATAACGTAAAAGGATGATAGTAAAAATAAACACAATGGCTTGGGGACCTTTGAGAGTATCCAACAATTGATGGAGTGGGGGTGATAAAGGAAGTTACCTAGAAAGGGATGAAATAACCAAAGACTGGATGCCTGACATAAGCATTTTGGTGACAGTGCAGTTCTTAGTAATAGTAATTAGTAACGTGGCCACAGGTAACAGACTAAGATTTTCGGAGGGAACAGGTCATAGAATTAAGTGGTCCAATTGGTGGATGGCGCGTGAATAAGGGTGGGAAAAAAACAACTGATTAGGAACTAAACTATTCCATCATGTGACTTGAACTTCCGAGGAGGGCGTTAGGAAAAAGGGAGGATCCAAAGATCTGGAGTAGCAATGAAGAGCAGAGCAAAACCTACTCCTTCTTCATGATGGAAGAAGGATCTCAGGGGGAGGCAGCACAAGATCATTCACTCAAGGGGGATGGGTGGAACGGGCTAGCATAGCAATTAACACAGCCATAAAATCAAGATCCTGACACAGCCATAAAATCAAGGTCTTCAGGTCCTGGTGCCCTGATGTCTGTGGGATCTGCGATTTCCCAGCAGATAACAGACTGTTGGGGGCTGTGTCTGAAGCTCAGACCCAAAAAGTAAACAAATGATAAGGACAAGGAGATGAAGGAAGCTCTTTAGGGACTCTCTGGTCCTTTCAGATTCCATTCAAAATCAACAAAACTAGGCTCACAGGGAGTGAGCCCCTCCCAAAAGAGCAGCTGTCTATATCTGTGCAGTCTCTGCACCAGAAAGGGCAGCTGTTGTCTGCCCACCTGTGACTATGCAGGTGCTTCTTTCCACCAACTCTCTCCCCCTGCAGGGCAGCAGCCTCCTGCCTGACCGGGACCTCTCTGCACTGACCTTCCCCAGTGAAGGCAGCCCTCCTAAGGCTGTCTGCCTGTGACCATGCAGGTCTCTCTTTCTCAGCAAACCTGTCCCTTTCGGGGCATCTCTCCCTGCCTGCTTGTGCCTATGCAAGTGTCCAATACTCCTGTCCTTTTCCCTCATAAACCTGCCCTTTTAAATATGACCGAGCCTCTGTCTTGTGGAGAAACTCACTCCATACTGCAGAAAGGGGAGCTCTGGTGAAACCATTCCCAGATTGGGCCCCGAACTCCAAAAATGACATCACTTCAGACTAAAGATAGGCCAGGTGTGGGAAGGAAAACCATCTAAGTTTAAAAGGGCTAAGAAGAACAATGACATCTTTAGGTGTGGCCGTGTTCCAGAGATTTGGGGAGAGTGATGACAGTTGTAAGATCTAGCAGGTGTAAGGGGAAGATGTGAGGGGTGGGATGGGGGTCAACTTGAAATAAATGAGGGAATATGCTAAGCAATGTGGGGATAAATACAGATGGGAAGGTGAATGAAATGGATGTTGGTTATTGATAAGTAATGGAGGAGGAGGAGAGCATTGTGGCACAATGCTGGGCTTATTTTGGTGAGGAGAATAAGTGATTCTCATGGCTTATGAGATGACAGGAATGTAATTATTGGAGGAAGAGACTTGGTGTTCTCACATGAACAAGTGGTACCCTGATCACCTCCCTCAGAGTCAAGGGACAGTTATGTCCAAAGCAATTTCACTTTAATGCAAGTTTTCTCCTACTACCTGTATTCTCTAATTAAGAAAGGTAATCCCCCTCTCCTGGCTGGTCTTACATGGCTTGGCTCTCAAGGGTAGCAGTGATACATAGTCCATAAGAAAAAAGTGTCATTCAGCCACATGACATGGTAAAAGAATACATTTTTTACCAACTGAACTTCTACTGAGATATCTACAGTATTTTATTAGTTTTTGGATATTGCAGAACTGTTAATTTTCTGTCACTTTTCTATACGTGGTCCTTAAGTTGGCCAGTAATAACTTTCTATTAGAGAGACTTCCTGGTGGCGCAGTGGTTAAGTCTCAGCTGTAGATAGTATGATGCTATCTACAGCCACTACAGCACAAGCTCAATTCCCAGCCAGGGAGCTGGCCCACATGGTACAAGCGGACCTCTCCTGCTCCATCTGCTACTCCCTCAGCAGTGTACTTCATGGTGCAGCAGACCTCTCTTTTCTCACCCACTGTCCCCTCAACAGTGTATTTCAGTTAATCTACTCCCCACTCTGATGCTGGGAAACCTTCTCATCACACTTCCTCCCCATGCACCTCTGGCCTACACCGCAGCTCTTGGATACATAAAGAAATACAATAAATCTCTAGCTTTCTATTAGAATAGGATAAAGAGAATAAAAGAATAGGCCTTTGGGAGCCAAGAGAGTCCCACCTCTCTTTTCTTGTGGTTGGTAGGTTCAAAAAAAAGCAAAATGTGTCCAGCTCTAGCTGCTTTCTTTGAATAAAAGAATAGAGGACGCCTGGGCCCTAAGCATTCTGTTTGGTCTCAGAGTCTGCCGACACTATGCACACTCCCCCTTGACAACATGGACTTAGTAGGTCATTTCAACCAGAACTTTCCTCAGGGTCTTCACTGATGGTACCTTTGCCTATGCTGTTCCAGGCTATCACCCTGGGAAGTCCTTAGCCTTCAGAATGCCTCTTAGAGTCAGTCACAGGGCTCGGCAGTACCTTTTCCTGCCATCTCTTTGTGAACTCTTCACTACTTTCATTACATAACATTATATGTGGTCATTGTAAAAGGAAGCTATCCCAGAGAACAGCCTAGGACCAGCTTAGCACATAGAGACTTTCATTAGATATTCACTAATATGATGCTGATGTGTAAACAGTTCACTGGTCCACATCCTGAGACATTTACATTGTCAGTTACCAGACATCTTCAATATGTGACATCTTCTTTAGTGTCCACATGGGTAGCGCAGATGCATTTCTATTATAGGTAGATCTTTAAACATTATTCTCAGGTTTGGATGTAATTGAATCACCTCGGTGTAGAAAGGATGCTTTGGGTTGTCCCTTCCTTGCTATTAGTCTCTAACAGATTATCTGGACAGAGATAAAACTAGAGTTCCCAGGACAGGGAAATAATTATACCTTCCAACAGAGACTATGCTGCTTTTTCAGTGTTGTTGAAATTCTTGAGGCCAGAAACCCAGTATGTTCTCTGGAAGCTGGGACACCCTTTGATGCAATTTGAGGGCTGACAGCTACCATTTGCTAGGCACTTACTAGATGCCAGTTACTGGGATTAATGACTTAATTTATCTTATTCCTTTAAAAAAAAATCGAATGAGGAACAGCATATTATCTTATTTTTACAAAAAAAAATGACCAAATTAAGGTTTATAAACATTTTGTGACTTTCTTATATTCATATAACTACATAATGTGGCAGATCTGTGATGTTTATCTAGATTTCTTATTCCCAAAGTTTATTTTCTATGATACCCCTAAACAGGTGTACCTTACAATGTAGGAAACACTTGGTTTGTTTCTGTATGATGTTCTTTAATACTCTCTTCACTTTCCAAGAGGAGAAAATTGTATCAGTGAACTAAACTATCCTATGTAGGAATAATATAATTTTCTTACAGACCCCCAGTTTGTGAATAATAAAAATATACAGGAATGATATTATTCAAATCCTATATGGGATTTTTAGCTTTTTCATAATGAAATTGTGTGTAAAATCTATATTTCAAGTCGACCTGATATCATAGGCAATTATGTTTTAAATTTTTTTTTAAAGATTTATTTTATTTATGCATGCATCCAAGAACTGAGGAATAGGCCAGAGATCTGGGTGGGGTTAGGGGTGAGAGGATTCATCAGAGTGGGGAGCAGAATAGGAGCATTGACTGAAATACACTGTTGAGGGGAACAGTGGGCGGGTCAGGAGAGGTCTGCCATGCCATGTGGGTCAGCTGGAGATAGAACTCTGTGGTGCATGTCTGTGCTGAGACTTGCACACCTCCAGGGAGGTCCTGTTTAAATACTAATTAAAGAATATCCAGGTATGTACTTTGATTAGTGAAAAGCTACTACAGACTCAGTATTTGGAAGCAATTTTTCTTTCCTCCTGACATCACAATGTATTTGTCATTATATAGTTTTTTTTTTTTTAAGATTTATTTATTTGTGCATACAAAACTGGGGTACAGGCCAGAGGCTCAGGGGAAGCGAGAGGTTTCACCAGAGACAGAGCAGATAGCAGCACAAGCAGATTGACGAAGTACAATGCTGAGGGGAGCAGCGGGCGGGTCAGGAGATGTCTGCCACGCCATGTGGTCACCTCTGGGGCAGGGGGGAGTTGAACTCATGCAGAAGTGGCTTCAGCTTCTTAGTGCTGTGCTTTAACCCGCTGCGCCACCAGGGGGGCCCAATATACATAGTTTAAAAGAAGCATTTATATGATGTAACCAATGAGCTCTTAAATAACTCAGTACTTTCTTCCAGTTTTATCCTTATGTAAAAAAACAGTTGATATTTTCTAGGCCTTCGTTGTGCTAGTAGAGCTTATTGAAACCCAGATGCACAAGCTACTCATGCTATCTATTGACTGAGCTCATCATCACTGAGACACAGTTAAAGCTAATAATAGTAGCCTCTTCAATCAGAGGTCTAATTTACTGCTAGTGCTCAGTGCTGGCACTCTCTAGTATAAATGGTGGCAGAGAGAGATTGAAGGTTACGGAATACCATTTTGGTCTCTTAAAAAGCTCGATCATTAAACAGAGCCAACACTGGAGTAGATACAGTAGATGTTAAAGTACTGTAGCATCACTGCTTTGTAGGAATTGTCTCATTTTATTGATGGATAAAACCAAGGCTCAGGAGACTAAGTGGCTCATCATTTTCTTGCAACTAGGCACACCAAGATGCATGTCTCTGCCTGTCTGACTCAGTTGTCTGCTGTTTACATTTCACCACACTGCTTCTTAACATGTTTATTTGTTGAATCATATCAGTGATTGAACTACCCTACTTGAGAACTATATAATTTTTTAAAGACACCTATATTGTGAAGAACAAAAATATATAGGAATGATGTTATTCAAATCCCATTTGGGATTTTTAACCATTTCATTATGAATTACATATAAAATCTATACTTCAAGTTTGCCTGATGTCACAGAGAATTCTATTTTAAATCTCAAAGAATACCCAGGAATGTACTTTGATGAGTGAAATGAGTATTATAGATTCACTATTTGGAAGCATTTTTTTTTTTTTTAATCTCCTGAGCTCATAATTTGTGGCAAATTGGAATTGAAATCTAAAAGACTTCAAGTTGGGAGCATAAAAGGCAACTAGCCCTGGTTTGAGACCCTACAATACTTCACTGGGGAGATGACATTAGATTTAGTACACATAAAGTTGGTTGGAGTTTGGGAAGTCAGGTAGTCAAAATGGACAGCAATAGGAGGAGAATTCAGGGGCTGGCAGGTATGGGGTGGGGGAGGGGAATGGTAAGTGATGAGAATAAATCTACAAGTCAGAGCCTCATATCTGTGGGACATGCATTATTACGTGGGTAAGTGAGAGTTCCATGATGTCAGCAAGACCAAGATATGATCAGGTTGATAACTTTAAAAAAAGAGCAGCCTACAAAAGATGAAAGTAAAGGAGAGATAACTGGAATAAAAAGGGCTGGGTAAGCCTTTTGTCAAAACATCAGGTGATACTGATCAAAAGGAGCAGATTGAAATGATGAGGCGTGGGAAAATAGACAGTAGTTGGTGAAGCAGGGAATTCACATGTAAATCCTTCCCATACACCAGGAGCTGGACTCATACTAAACACAAGCTACCTCATTGAAACCAATTAAAAGTCAATGAGAGTGGTAGCTTTATCAACAGCATTCTACATATGAAAAGAGTGATGGGACCCTTCTGGTGGTGGAGAGGGTAAAAGTGCAGCACTATGAAGCTAGCGGCAGCTGCTTCGGCATGAGTTCAATCCTCAGTCAGGGAGCTGACCCACATGGCGCAGCAGATCTCTTCTGCTCACCCTGCTGCTCCCCTCAGCAGTGTACTCAATCTGCCTGTTCTGCTCCCCACTCTGTCTCTGGTGAATCCTTTCATCACCCCAGCACTTCTGGCCTTTTACTCGTTCTGTATGAATAAATAAATAGATCTTAAACAAAGAAAAATATGATGTATGGAAATACAGAAATTGCTACTCAATTGTAGCAAAAATTTGTACAAAGGCAATTTGGTGGCTTTTTTTTTTTTTAACTCTTGTAGTATATAGCTACTTGGATGAGTCTGAACTTTTCATTACTAAGATACTAGCTGAAAAATGAACTAAAGTCACATAGAAAGACCTATTAAGTTCAATTTTGCACAATTTGAATTTTCTATCCAGAGAAAAATGTCTGGTGAAAGAAAGGAATGAAAGAGAAAAGGGAACAAATGATAAAGCTATTATTCCTATACAGACAGTGGTTGATACCAATGGACCAAGTTTGCTTTATCAGTGGAAAGACAGTAACAAAAACAACATTGTTACAAAAATAAATGCTGTAAACACAACTCTCCCCTTTGAAAGTAAATACACATAAACATAAATCTTCAAACGATAAAACTCCTATCAACTTAAGTAATCTTTATTTCTGATTAAATCTTTTGTGACTTCTTGTTCTAGTGTGAGATTTATTTATCCAGTTTCTCAAAATCCTTGTCTCCTTGGAGTGTGAAGAGTTGTTCTTTCCAAACTATTTCCAGAGGGCTCTGGGTTTCTCTGGAAAGCTACCAGTACAGACATTCACAAATTGGTCATAATTAGAAGTTTAGGCATTCACATTTTAAAAGATGGCTAATGAAACAATAGTGAAAACTTTAGAAGTCTTCCAAACTTGTCTCCTCCTCTGTATCACCTCCCTCTGCTGCAAACCACCTCTGCCCGCCCTTGCACAGATTATCCGAGGGAGAGAAAAACATTGCATGATACTTTGTCTTACTTAGAGGACACAGTAAAGACTATTTCCCTATTGGGGTCCCTAAGGGTAAATCCTGGGTAGAGTGGACTGAGGGGGAGACAGATGCTCAAGTGGACATGGTTTAGCCAGCATTATTTCCAACTTCCAAATAGCAGGAAAAACTCTAATAACCACCCAGCAGTTAAAGATATTTAATTAAGAGGAACTGAGAAATTCAAGGAATAATTGTTTCAACTGTTTTCTTTAACGTTAATGTTAAGAACATAAGTTTAGCAGTGGAACTGCCAAGGCAGACAGGGCACTTGAGAAAGGGACTTTTTTACAAAGTCCCAAATCTCCTGTGTCAAGTCAACTCACAAAGAAAACCGAACAGTGTTAGGAAAAGTATGCAAAGAGCAGTTCAAAGGCTCCTGGTGATTCTACTGTATTTTATAAAATTATTTACATTTCTCTTTTTGGTCATGATAAGGTCTATTGGCACAAACAGCACAGCCACAAAGTATTCTTTTGATTTTAATATCTCATCTTATATATATTTATATATATTTATATATCTGCTTATCTTCGTTTCTTCAACAAAAGGGGAAATAAAAATATTGATCTATAAAATAAGCTGATGATAACACAATGCCAAAAATAGCTTATGTTAAGTGCAAGGGGTGAAGCTTGAAAGCAAGCTAAATTGCAACAATGTATCGATTTAACATTTTAAATACAAGACTTGCAATAAAATAATTCTTGAGCTATGCTTCTCATTTTAGTTTACCTTTTAAAAGCTACTCTATATACACATATCCAGTTGTAACACTTGACAGTAGCATGATGGGGCATGATAGAACTTTGGTACACATTGCAGATATGGATGGGTAATGCCTGAAAATGATATTCTTTCACCAGTTAGAGCACTGTACAGCAGGGGACCAGCCACCAGATCCCTCATAATATTCCCATCAGGACCCAGAGTCCTTCCCACATCGACTGGAGACACGGGAGAATGGAGGTTCATTGGATCCATATTGTGTTTCCTCTCTCGGTTCTCCTGGGTTCCACTGTCAGCTCCCCGAATGTGGAGAAAAACTGCTCCATTTCTTTTTGAAGCATGTCATTCCTTTTCTCTGCGTCTTCTTTTGCTCGCTCCGCATTTCGCATTTTGATTTCTATCATTGTGAACTTTTTCCTTTCTTGATCCAGTTCATCATGGAGGCTCATCATTTCTGTTTCCAAAGTCAAGTTTCTCTGTTCTAAGCTACAAAGGGTGAAGGAAGGAAGAAGAAATAATTGTTATTCTGTTTTGAAATAAGTGAATCTCATGTGTTGCTACTACATTCAGATAATAATGACAACACCTAAAAATGTTCTCCTTTTGTAAGCAATATTTCAAAATATTCATATTCCATACTCACTTTAAATGTTTCCTCCCTGGTGGCACAAGGGATTAAGTCTCAGCACTATGAAGATATCTGCAGCCACTGCAGCACAAGATCGATTCCCAGCCAGGGAGGTGACCCACATGGCATAGCAGACCTCCCCTGCCTCACCTGCTGCTCCCTCAGCAGTATATTTCAGTTGATCTGCCTGTTCTGTTCCCCACTTTGTCTCTGGTGAATCCTCCAACAATCCCCGCACTTCTGGCCTGTACCTCAGTTCTTGTATACATAAATAAATAAATCTTTTTAAAAAGTCTATTTTGATTAGAGGATCACATTTTTTAATGTAATATCCTGGTACTATGCTATTTGCCACTCAGAATATATATGACACATCCCTGTTCCTTGCTCAAGTTATTAGAACTAATTCAAGCTTAAAAACCAAGGAAGATAATCCTTTCAAAAAAATATGCCCACTTGCACATATCAGACATGTCTATGAAACTTCCAGGGATCTAACGGACTAAGATGAACAAAGAAATAATAAGCCCCCCTATCCCACAACCACACACCCCTGCAAACACAGAGTAATGGTGGAGAACAGTCTGATAAAAAGTATTTTCATATGCATATTCTAGATATTAAAAAGCATTTTTAGCTGTCAGAACCCAGAAAGAAACTTAAACTTAGAGCTAAGTGCTTTCACTTGGTATATATTCCATTTTGTATATTTCACAAAGCATCAGGAAAGAAAAAGCTGAAAATGACTGGACCTAGAGAATGGAAAATCAATGGTCTTTATGAAGACAGACAATAGAAAATGTGACTCATGGATTGGGAAGGTGACTGAATTAAATCAGCAGAAGAATCACTAAACTGGAAAACAAGTCTGAGAAAACATTCCCCAGGATGTCTCACGATATGACAAACATAGAAATTTAACATACAAAACTTTACAGAGATGGAGAATGGATTAAGAAGTTTCAACAAAGCCCTCCCTTGTGGTGCAAGGGGTTAAGTCTCCACACTAGGAAGCTATCTGCAGACACTGCAACATAAGTTTGATCCCTGACTCTTGTATGCATGAATAAATAAAATCTTTTCTAAAGATTTATTCATGCATACAGAACTGGAATACAAACCAGAGGTGCATGGGCGGTGAGAGGCATCACCAAAGACAGAGTGGGGAGTAGAACTGGCAGATCAACAAAGTACACAGCTGAGGGGAGCAGTGGGCAGGTGAGAAGAGGGTGCCTGGCCATGTGGGTTAGCTCCAGGGCAAGGATCAAAGTCACAATGAAGGGGCTGTGGACTCTCTTGCAGTCCTGAGTCTTAATCCATTGTGCCCCCAGGGAGGGCCCCAAAATCGTTTTTTATTTTTAAGAAAGAAGTTTCAACATACCTTACTAAGGATTGCCGAAGAAGAAAACTGAGAAAATGCATGGGATAAATAAGCCAAAAGTGATGGATAAAAATATTCCAGATTTAAATAAATATAAGTACTCAGATCAAATGAAATAGTAACTTTGAAAATTAAAAAAATGAAAAAAAAATGGCAGGAAACTACTAATCAAAATAAATGTGGTAACTTAAAAATAATCAAGTTAGCAAAAACCTATTACAATCACAGAAAATCATGGTATAGTGATAAGAAGAATAATTGGGAGATAGAAATAATTCTGAACTATCATTCACTTGATGGTCTCACATTATTTAATGTAAAATATAACATAATTATAAGGAAAACACTGATACATTTCCTATGATATTAAGAGATTTTGAGCTGTCTTAGTATTACAGATATCTCTAATAAAAATTAAGAAAAATATAAAAGATTTGAACAGTTTGAGTAGTTGACCAGATCTGTTGGTCAAAGGAAAAATCTCAAACCAATAATAATAATATGTTTTACCAGACCAAAAAATAGGTATCATAGAAATGTATTTCTCTTGCTACAATTATAGTAAACATAGAAACTATTAAAGGGGTAAGAGAACTCCAAACTCGATGTTTAAAAAAAAATCAATTAAACAGATTAAAATATCATCTGTCTAGGGCTCTCTCTGGTGGCGCAAGGGGTGAAAGCACTGCATTATGAAGCTCTCTGAAGCCACTGCAGCACCAGTTCTATCCTCCGCCAGGGAGCTGACCCATGTGGTGTGGCAGACCTCTCCTGACTTGCCTGCTGCTCCCCTCAGCAGTGTATTTCAGTACATCTGCCTGTTCTGCTCCCCACTCTGTCTCCAGTAAATTCTTTCATCTACCACAACTCTACCCCAGTTCTGTAAGCATAAATAAATTAAATCTTTAATAAAATATCACCTGTCTAGTTACTAATATCTATCTATCCATCATTCATTATCTAAATTTGATGCTTGTGGAATGTAGTTAAAGAAGAATCAAAAGGAAACTGTGTAACATTAAGTAGTAATGATCAAAAACATCTATCACAGTCATCTCTGATATTTCTGAAGCTTGAAGATATGTTCTACTTTACTGTGACCTCTCCCTTTGCCTTTCAGGTAGATAAGAATGCTACGGTGGAAAGACCCGCTGTGGACACTGTCAGAAGTTCTATTATGTCATCAAAGTCTCTGGTGTGTAGTATAAATCTCAGAACATAAATATATCACCAATTCTCAGTTCTCAAAGATCACTATGTTCTTCCATAGCTATTCAGAATGGTAACTTCCTTCCTACTCTAATTAACACATTTAAAGTGTTACCTCTTGCTAAGTGCTAACTCATCATCATGCACTGGCAGCAATTAGACTTTGAGTCCCCAGTTTTCCAAAAACCACATTCAGAAAAAAGAATAACCTTATAAAATGATGATTGGTTATCTTATGAAAGATGTGAACTGATATCACTTAGGCTTTATAACTGATTCCTTATGATATTTATACTCTATTTAAGCTTCCACTTCTGTAGCTCTTGTGAATGTTGTGCTATGGCATTTTTAAAAACCTGTAAGTACTCCAATCTTAGAGTAAAGTTCTTTCTGCTCCTCTCCCATCTCATCTCATGGTGTCCCGTGTGCCCCTCACCGAGAATGCACACAGTGTACTCTCTAGACTCCTTTCAGGCTCAAGCTTGGGATTGCTCCTCATCAACACAGCCCTCCTCCCTGTTTGACTCTTCACATAAGATCTATTTTATTTATGTCCTTATCTACTTTTCCAGTAAAATGGATGTATGCACCAATGGCAATTTCTGTTTTATTCATTGTGGAATCCTCAGGGCCTAGAACTGAGTCTGAGAGATCACAGATACTCCCTCCGTATTCATGACTGAAAATGTGAAATTAAAGAGCTATTCGCTTTCACCGACAGGAAGAAGATAAAATAAGGTAAAGAAAAGTAGAAGAGACTTTTCTATTTTTTTTGCCATCTTCTTCCTGTCAGTGAAAACAAACAAACAAACAAAAAAAACACAAAAAAAACCTCTTTATTCTCCATTCATCCCTGTCCTCCAACTCTCTAACATAAATCCACAAAGTCAATAATATCAAGAGCATAGCATTATGGAACATCTATTCTCTGCTAGGTCCATGTTCAATGATTTCTTACATGTTTTTGAAGTACCTTTTATTCATGTGTAAATTTCCCCATTAGAAAACCCAGTTTGTAGATATGAATGGACTTTCCTAAGTCCCACAATTCATGAATGGTGAAATGGGACTTGGACTCAGGACCCTGACTCTGGAGCCAGCCTGTCTCACACTCTGTGTAAGATTTAACACAGTAGCAAGCTGCTGTACCCCCGTGCAAAGATGCAACCATATTGTCCTCACCTCTTTATCCTGGACTCGTATTCTATCTTTTGTTTGGTCATTTCCTGTTTCAGGCTGGAAACTAAGCTGTGCAGGGCACTGTGGTTGCCAGTGCTGTTACCAACAAACGTCTCACTGTTGTCGCTGCTGCTGGTGGCACGACTACTTCGACCTCCCACACTCCTCCGATCACTTTTATTTTCATAGTCCCCAGGGTGGGAAAGGTCTTCCTGAGGGGGCCCATCCAAAACAGGGTCCTCAAAGTTCCCCCCATAGAAGTCTTGTTCCGGGCAGGTGGTGGTAGAGGAGCGACAGGAGTTGGAGTTCTCGGGGAGAGAGATTTCACAGGAGGAGGTGGACCAGGTAGCGCTGTCCACACTCTGTTTGTCATCAAGGTTCATCATGGAGAACTGCTGATGGACGTTATCATAGGTGGAGAGCCTGTTGTGCTGACCTGACTCTCCCACTTGCTCTTTCTGCTTGTTGTCCCTCAGGGTCACATAGCCGTTGGGCAGCCAGCTCATGCTGCGACCATTCATGGGGTTCCCAAGTGTGTCGCTGTTCAAAATGCCCATGCGTACCGTTCCATTCTGTACACTGTGGGTACCCATTTTTGTACCTGATCCCTTCAGGGAAGAGGTTCTTCTGGCCTGTAAGCTCCCATTGGGAGTGGTTTGGGTTTTCTCAAGACCTTCTGCATTACTGCTGCTGAAGGAGCCATTGGTGACGATCCCACTGCCCTTATTGAAGGCTGGATTCTTTTTGACCATGAGAGGGGGGCTCCTAGAGACATCCAGTTTGTTAATGCTGTTCCTTGGGCTGTTTGCTTTGCCGCCTGAGAGAGCTGTGGGGGATCCAGTATCTATGCTACTTCTCTGCGGAGACTCAGGCTTGTCCCAAGAACACTGCCTACCAGGACTGTCCTTGGTATTATTGTTCTCCTTGTTCTGTAGCTGACCCATGGTGCCTTTCTTCTGAATTTCATTGTTGTTGTTGCTCGTTCCATCTTGGGGCTTGCTTTGCACCTCTGTGTCTTTGGGGAAGAGGTGATCATGTTTGCTAATCATCACTGACATCAACTGCTGGACTACAACAGTGCCTGGAATTCCATAGAAAAGAAATTAGTATAAGTGCATCAATTTTGATTTATTCTTCAATTTAAATGTTAGTCTAGAAGATTTATTCATTTATTCAAAAGTAGTTTATCAGCAGGATTTTTGAGGATGATCATAGTAAGAGACACAAACATGAGCATTTACTTTGTGATTTACTTTTGCTAATTTAGTTGTGTTTTAAAGCAAATCTGTGAAAAGTACTGTTATGAACACTACATTAAAAAGACAACCTGATGAAGGGCACCAATTTTTGTCCAATCATTAGCTGACAACCAAACAAACCAAGGAGAGAATTCAATGACTGCAAAAAGTAAAGAATCTAGACTTCATAGAATTACTTCATAAAAATCACTAAACAGGGGCCCTCCCTGGTGGTGCAGCGGGTTAAAGCACAGCACTGAGAATCTGAAGCCACTTCCGCATGAGTTCGATTCCCGCCTGCCGCCTGCCTCGGAGGAGACCACATGGCGAGCCAGACCTCTCCTGACCCGCCCGCTGCTTCCCTCAGCAGTGTACTTCGTCGATCTGCCTGTTCTGCTCCCCACTCTGTCTCTGGTGAAGCCTCTCACCGCCCCTGAGCCTCTGGCCTGTGCCCCAGTTCTGTATGCACAAATAAATAAATCTTAAAAAAAAAAAATCACTAAACAGTAACATAAGAAACCTTGTGGAGGGGGAGAATCTGACCCAGAGTTCCTATATTATTATATTTTTAAAAAATGCATAGTTATCAACTAAAAATTATGAGCCATGCAAAATTAAAGCATATATAGAGGAAAGTACAGAATCTAAGGCAGTCTACATATTGTACTCCTTGGAGAAAGAGTTTAAATCAACTATCATAAGTATATTCATATAACTCTAGGAACTCAGATCTTAAAAAAAAAAAAAAAAGGAAAATGAAAACAATGACTCGCCAAATAGAAATTAACAATAAGTAGTCTAAAAAGAACTACGTATAGGCCCTCCCTGGTGGCTCAGTGGGTTAAAGCACAGCACTAAGAAGCTTAAGCTTCTTAGTTCAATCCCTGCTGGCCCCAGAGGAGATCCACATGGTGATGCAGATCTCTCCTGACCTGCCCTCTGCTCCCCTCAGCAGTGTACTTCGTCGATCTACCTGTTCTGCTCCCCACTCTGTCTCTGGTGAATCCTCTCACCCTCCACATCTCTGGCCTGTATCCCAGTTATGTATGAATAAATAAATAAATCTTAAAAAAAAGAGAACTAAGTATATACTTGAAGTTGAAAAACAGAATCACTGAAATGAAAATAAAATTACTAGAGGGGACCAATAATGGACTTGAACAGGTAGAAAAAGACTGAGCACACATGAAGATAAACCAGTTGAGGTTATCCAATAGACAGACTAAGAAGGGAAGGGCATGACGAAAAATGAACAGAGCTACAAGGACCAGTGCGGTACCATCAAGCACAGTAGCTATATGCATAAAAGTAGTCTCCCAGTGGGCTGCACAAGGGGTTAAGTCTCAGCACTATGAAGCTACCAGCAACCATTTCAGCACGAATTTGATCCCCTGCCAGGGAGGTGACCTATATGGCACAGCAGACACAGCAGACTGCTCCTGTCTCTCCCACTGCTCCCTTCAGCCGTGTATCTTAGTAGATCCACCAATTCTGCTCTACACTCCGTCTCTGGTGAATCCCCTTATGCCCTGCACCTCTGGCTTATACCCCAGGTCTTCTATGCATAAATAAAAAACAAATCTTTAAAAAAAAAATAGTCCTCTACAGGGCCTGGGAATAGAAATAAACAAAACAAGTAACTACACAAATATTTCAAGTGTCCCAATTTGATGAAAATCAGGAATATACACACTCAAGAAGCTCAGCAAATTCCAAGCAGTAAATGCTAAAGGATTCACCTAAATTCATCAGACTGATTTAAACCAAAGAGGTAACTTTGAAAACAGCAAGAGGAAAAGCATTGCATGAGAAAGGGATTCTCCATATGATTAACAACTGATTTATCATCAGAAGCCATGGAGGCAATGGGATAAAATCTTGAAGATGTTGTAAACTATCAAATAAGAATTCCAACAAACCCACACTATAATAATGGAGGAGAAATAAAAACACTATTGGATAAAGAAACACTGCGGAAACTTATTGCTACTAACCCATACTACAAGAAATATCAAAGCTTCAGGACATTTTAAACAAAGGGATTTTCACGAAAGAGAACAATTTTCTGACAGATGAAAATACTATTGTTCTCATTTAAATCTCTTACTTTTACTGTGCACTTTTGTAAAGTATGAGGATAGCAAAGGTGACCTGTGAGTAAAGAGGTAATTTATTTTTAAAAACTCAAGGGAATATGAGGTTTTGTGGCACAATAGCTGAAATTTCAAAATATACACTCGTCTACCTCTCACTGACTACCAAACTGGGCTTTCCCCCTTTAAAGCCAAATGCCATCATTAGTCAAGCTTCTAAACTAGCTTTACAAATTGGAGCTCCATGACTCCTTTAAGATTTTCTTAAGTATTATTACAGATTAATTATAGGGTATTCTGATTCTGTTATCTTTAATATCTTTGAGGAATTCTTATTTAGAAGAATGGAGATAAAACCATAACATGGAGAAAAATAGATAAAAATCCTATAGTCATGATTTTGATCTGGAAGTACAATGTGAACTTTTGAAGCATTTTCTTTAATCTGTACATATGTATGTAAGATGTGGTATATATAACATGTGTGTGTCTGCATATCTGTATTTTTTGTCTACTAGTTCTGCCTACTGAAAGATCTAGAAACATATTTATCACAATACAAAATTGGAAAAAATATAGGAATATAATATACTAGTTAAATATCTAGTAAATTAACAATATTTAAGAATTGCATTAGGATCACAAAATTAGAGATGGTCAGACATGCCAATGAAAAAATACAATATATAGCAGAACTAAAAAAAAAAAAAAACACTTACACAAGAATTTTTTCACATTCTTATTCTTAATCCTAATTGTTGAAAACAAGGCAAAGGAATGTGTTAAGCTGTACCATGCATATGCCATGAACAAAATGCAGGTTATAGGAAATTACATATTTAAAAAAAAACCCTAAATTTATGGCATACTAGTTTTAGGAAATCCTATACATTTAAAGAAAATTAAAAAGATATCAAATACAGGAATAGCAGAGATTGAAATGAGGGAAGTGGATGAAGATAGTGCTGTCCAAGTGTACAAACTTCCATATATAAACAAAATAAGTATGGGGTTGTAAAGTGAACTTGGAGAATATAGTTAACACTGTTCTATAGTATGCCTGAAAGTTGCTAGCAGAACCTAGAAGTTCTCATCATGAGGAAAACACATTTTTGTGCTATTTTTATATTAATATAAGAAGAAGGATGTTAACTGAAATTATGGAAATCATTTCAGAATATATGTTACTCAAGGTATTGTGCTGTACATGTTAAATTTATACAAATGTGTCAATTATAACACAATAGAACTGAAAAAGAAAGATTCAATATAATGTCCAGGGAAGTCCATTTGGTTGCTAAAATTACAAAGAAATGCAGGAAGTGATCTATAAATGTGCCTACATATTAAGATGGAGATTTTAACTAAGGGGAATTATAGGGGGGGGGACAGGACACAAGAAGGAGTTTTGGAGATGCCTATAAAAGTTAAGACTTCTTGATTAGGTGATGATTTCTAGAGTGCCTAGATGTGTGTGCTGGTGATAATGGTAATATGATTTATTTGTTTTATGTGTTTTATTTCATAATAAGAAACGGGTTTTAGAAAACAGTGTACTAGAGTACTTTAAACTTCTTGTAGCTTCAAATTTTGTATTTTTGAATTCCATAAATTCCTTCAGGAGGAAATTACGTTTTCTGCACCAACAATCTTATAGCCCGAAATCTCTTTATTCTATATTGCATTTGGTATTTGACAAAGGAAATTAAGCTAGTAAAATAAGAAAGCAGTTCTAAAAAGCCTTTTCTCTTACAAGATATAAAGGAATAAAAAAATTAGAATTTTCCAGAAAGGAATGGTATCAAGGAAATACTTTATTCTAAACTAACATGCTCAGAATTTTTACATAACTAAATTTGGACAATTTGCAGAAAACCATGTCATGCTAATGGTAATAAATAAGAAAAGTACTAAAGCAGAAATGTCTTCTAGAAACAAAAGTAGCAGCTCATTGTAGAAAATAATGAGGCATTTTGTAATGTAAAAACACAACAATTCCTTTATATTGCAACCAAAAAGATAAATAAACAGCAACATTTTATAGGTGATCACATTTATTTACCTTGTGAACCCAAAGAAAACCAAAATTAATGAAAAGAGTAACTTTGAATTTTCCATAAATTGCATTGTACTCAAAAAATGCACTAGATTTTTCCAGTTTCTGTGTAACACTTTATAAATGATTTGTGGAAGTTCCATTTATACTTGTAAGGCTACTGAGGAATTATTTAAAATTACCATATGTAGTAAACTCAAACATTGCCTGACTCCCAAAGAGACAGTTTTGCATTTGAAGAACTTGAGTCAATAAGTGAAGTTTCCTTGTTTTTTTTTTTTAGTTTGCTCTAAAAATATTAGTTTCAGGTCAACCAGAAGACAGTTTATTGTTCTTTCACTCTGGTTATAAGATAATCATTTACTTACCCTCCATGATGGTCAAAGGATCTTCCACTTTAGGTCTAAGGATATTAGGGCCAAAAACAGTGGCCAAGTTCTGCACACTCATTTTGTTAACTCCAGAATAGGACTGTACTTCATCCAAGAATCTGTTGGGTATAAAATATGAACAAACACAATAGGATGCTTTTTGTCAGTAAAAGAAAATGGGTCATTGGGAAATAAGATGAACTTGAGAGTGTTCAAATATGATTAAAGAGACAAACTTTTTTCAAGTTTGTCTGATAATGCAAGTATCAGTCAAATATGGTGAAACTATATTGCATATGATTAAAGATCAAACTTAATGGATCATATCAAATATCAGCTCTTATTTGACTTGTCTTTGTTTCCTCTATCAGTCATAGGATCAAATGTATTTGGAAAATGCTACTATGAACTTGAGGTTCAAAAATAATAGTGTAGGATTATGGGCACTTTGGCTATGGTAATATCTACCTGAAAAGGTGTGAACCCATAATTCTTAGTCATATACACTGTCTTAAACCAATGTTACCTCAATTTAAAAAAAACAATAAAATATGGATTTCCTTACATCCCTACGTATTAAAGTTATAAGCACATTTAAATCAAGAACTATAAATTAGATCATTTGATACAATCCCTTTATTTCAGAGAGGAAGCAATTAACCTTCTTCATGGAGCAATTTGTAAACTTCAAATTTATAGTATGTTAAAAATACAGGCAGGGCTCTCCCTGGTGGTGCAACAGGTTAAAGCACCACATTATGAAGCTCTCTGAAGCCACTGCAGCATGAGTTCCATCACTGGCCAGGTTGCTGACCCACATGGCACAGCAGACCTCTCCTGACCCTCCTACTGCTCCCCTCAGCAGTGTACTTTGTTAATCTGCCTGTTCTGCTCCCCACTCTGTCTCTGGTGAATCCTCTCGCCCACCACACCTCACCTCTGGCCTGGTTCTGTAAGCATAAATAAATAAATCTTTAAAAAAAAATACAGGCAAATATGGTTTAAATTAAAACCTCAGCTCTACTGATATGAAAAATTGCAAACACAAAAAAAATTGTTTTAACTTATTAGGTGCTAAAGAATAAGAGGCATGAAACAGGCCTTCCTCAAGTGATTTTAGTAAAAGGGATTGTTTTTGTAGTCTTTCAGGCTTTTTACTCCCCACCTCATGTTCATTTCTCTGAGAGCTTCTGCAATTTCATGGCTTATTAATTCTACTGATGAGGCAAAGAAGAAATAAGGAAAAATAACTTCTTTTGTGCTATTTAAAATACTATATTCTGTACCAGTCATTGTGCCAGTGTATTAAAATAGCAAAGTGTCTCTGTGAGGTAAATTTTATTTTTATCTCTACTTTGTAAAAGAGACACATGAGGTACCAGAGAGGTTAAGGATCTTTTCTAAGGACACAGAACTAATAAGTGGTAGTTTGAGATTTGAATTCATATGATTAAATGCTAAAATCTGTGTTCTCAATGACTATATCTTGACATTAAATATAGGGCTCAGAATGTCCTGGTGGCACAATAGGTTAGGACTCAGCACTTCAAACTACCAGCAGCTGCTTCAGTGTGATTTCGATCCCCAGTCCTGGAAGTACCCCACATGGAGCAGCAGACCTTTCCTGTCTCACTCACTGCTCCCCTCAGCAGTGTACTTCATCAATCTGCCTGTTTTGCTCCCTACTCTGTCTCTGGTGAATCCTCTCATAGTCCCTGCACCTCTGGCCTGTACTCCATTCTGCATGCATAAATAAATAAATCTTTTAAAAAACCTAAAAATAGGTGTTTGTACTTGGCAGAGGCCCTATACCTTTAAAACACAAATAATGAAGTAAATGACTTTTAACTCAATTAAAAAAAAAGAAAAATGTTTGGAATCGTATCATGTTACCTCAGTTAATAGCAAGGTGTCCACACCCACGTGCTCTCTACTAGTATGCAGTCTTCATTTAAATGGAACAGCAGGGTCAAAAGTCAAATGATTACTTTTTATTCTGAAATTGCTAAAATTAAAAGTCTTTTCCTTTTTTAATTATTTATTTATTTATGCATACAAAACTGGGGTACAGGCCAGAGGTGCAGGGATGGTGAGAGGCTTCACCAGAGACAGAGTGGGGGGCAGAATAGTAAATCAGTGAAGTACACTGCTGAGGGGAGCAGCGGGCAGGTCAGGAGAGGTCTGCTGTGCCATGTGGGTCTCCTCCCTGGCTGGGGATCAAACTCGCAATGAAGCAGCTGCGGCCAGCTTGCAGTGCTGTGTTTTAACCCACTGCGCAACCAGGGAGGGCCCTAAAAGTCTTCTGAATGTTTCGAGAAAATTCAGTTTTGCCCTTGTGGAGACAGACTAGAATATGGTTCTCAAACGAGACTCCTTGTACTTCAGGAGATTGCAATCTTTTTATCGTCTACTACAATAACTTGACTGATTTAAAATCTTGGAATGGAAGTCTAACACATCGATAAGCCTATACTGCCCGTGAAATTCTTTCTGTTTTAATTCTGAAACTAAAAATCTTTTTTGGTTCTTTGAAAAATTACTCATTTAATTATTTTTTACTTTAATGAATTTATTTTAACTGAAGAAATATTCAGACGCACCCATCAAGTATTGCCACCAGAGTGCCCCACCAAATCACCCATAGTCCATTGTGTTTTTTCCCCTCTTTGTTCTTACCACCACCCTTCCCTTTTATTTGTCTTTTAAACATAACTATAATCAGAAAAAGGTTTTAGAATTCCCCTTAGTGTTGACAATAACTTCAGTGGCTGGCATTAGCCTGAAATGCCATAGTTCCTAGACTGCTGAATATTTATTTAATCATGACCCATAAAAACAAACAAACAAACATAAATAATGCATTGCACTAAATTAAAAATTTAAATTTTGCTTTAAAATGGATTGGGAAGAATCATTTAAGACATCCAACACTAGTGCCAATCACCAATCTCTTTATTTAGATTTTATGTTTCTTTGATTTATGTAATATGTTTCCATTCACATATTTGCTTTCTTAAACATGGGCACAGGCATGGCACAGACCTTGCAGGCCTTACATTGACATGGTTATTGATAGAGAGGTACAATTGCTATTTTTACAGAATTAAAATACAAATATCTATTTCAATGAGTCTTAGGTGTGAGAACAATGAAAAGAAAATGGTATTTATTGAACATTTACTACGTATTAGTCATATAAAAATATACTTTAATTTTTTCGAAAAATGTATTTATTTATGCATACAGAACTGGGGCACAGGCCAGAAGTGTAGGAGTACACTGCTGAGGGCAGCAGTGGGTGGGTCAGGAGAGGTCTGCCACACCATGTGGGTCACCTCCCGGCCAGGGATCGAACTCACACTGTTGTGGCTGGAGCCAGCTTGCAGTGTGTGTCCTAACCTGTTGCGCCACCAGGGAGGGCCTATAATTTAATTTTTTAAGCGACTATGAAATGTATGATTTTACTGTTCTTTTATTTTTTGGGACCCTTAGTCGCAGGTAAATTAAGAAAATTTCATAAAGGCACATAGGTAGTCTAAGCTCCCAAGTTGGTCTTCCAAACCCAGGTGGGTATTCTTCTTAAATAAAAGCACAAAAAAGATATGTACAAAAAACTTGGGAAGTTCAAGGCTAGATACTATAATATATAGTGGAAAGAGAAATTGCAAAACAAAATTATACGGTGAAGCACTTTTCATAATCAAAGAAACCTTTGAGCTCATTTTGTCAAGCCTTTTAACTTTACAGAGGCCAACACTGCAGCTTAGAGCAATTAAGCAATTTCATTCATTGTCAAATATGTTAGTGTTCAGTTAAATATATTCTTGTTTTGTCTTTAGGACAATTCTTACCTGCAAATATACTTGAGGAGGTTATAATTGACCACTGGCAAACTCTTCACTTGCTTTGCTAATTCCTTAACACCCTGAGTATAAAGAAGAGAATAAATATTATCTTTCTAACTGTTGGCTTTGGAATGACAATGGTCATTTATTTTTAAAATTTCTTTCACATATTATCAGTCAAGATCCTGTCCTGAAAACTTCTCACCATCACAGAGAACAGTTTGGAAATATTTTCAAAGATGTGAAAGCATTTTTAATGTCTCTTATAACATTTAAGTGTCTCTTTAATACTTAAGTGAAATGAAGATCTTTTAACATTTTTAACATTAATTCACAATTAACCAAACAGGGAAGATAGCTTCATATATAATAAAGTTATTTGGGACAAAAAGTAGCTTTGACATGTGAGGATACTTCTTATTTCTAGTATGTCTAAAACCCAAACACACATCCACCAACAAAAAGTGTCTCAAAACAGGTTATGTTTCAGATGCACTGTTTTGGAATGAGCAAAAGATTAGAAAACCTGACCTTACTGGAAATTCTATAAATAGATTGATTGCCTTGATTCTTCTTAAAGCATTTAATCTAGAATGCAAATAGTCTCATAAAACATAATAGAAAATGAAATCTGTTCTCCTTGAAAAGCCAGGTAGGAAATATTTTAAACTTCTATGAGATATATGTCTATATTTATACTATTCAATAATTTTACCATAACACAAAAGCAGTCACAATGTTCTATTACAGATGGAATAAAAGTTCATTTACAAAAATAACTAGAAATTTTGACCTGAGAGCCAAAAAAATCCAATGGGGGAAGAATAATAATTTCAACAATTGGGGATGAGACAACAGTATGATTCACACATACAGAATGAACTTGAATTTCTCCTCAGACAACAAACAAAAATTAAAATGATAAGTACTAAAGTTATAAAATTGATCAAAAAGTATATAGGATCGTACTTTGATGGCCTTGGGTTAAACAAAGTCTTCTTCGATATTACACTAAATCTAGAAGTGAAAAAAAGAAAAATGGAAAGATTGGACTTCACCAAAATTAAAACTATTGAGCTTCAAAAAACAAATAGATAATCCATAGAATGGGAGAAAATATTTGTAAATCATATTTATGATAAGGACCTTTATTCAAAATTATATAAAAAAGTCTTCCAACTCAACAAAAACAAGACAAATAAACCAATTTAAATTAAATGATGTGAATAGCTGTTTCTCTAAAGAAAATACAATAATAACCAACAAGTACATGAAAAGATGTTTCATATCATGAGCCACCAGAGACAGGCAACACAAGCCTTGATGAAATATCATTTTACTTACATTAGAATGATTTTGAATTTTAAAAAGAGATAGAAGAAGCAGAAGAAGTGGAGAAAGATGAAGAAGACATGGAGGAAGCACATGGAACAGAGAGACATATGAAGAAGCTGTGCTTATCCGTGGGGAGGCTGACAATGGCAGCTTTTATCATGACTTGGATTTTCACTTTGCTCATTTCCTTTTAGACTTGTCTACCCCTTCTGGTGCTTTCTTATGCGTCCCCACTAGAAGGTTCCTTAGACTTGTGGCATGCTTTGGGCCTAAGCAATCCTGCTTTGGGCCAACCATGACTGGCTGGGCAGGTACTCACAAGGGGATATGTAATGTGGGGTGTTTAATTGGAAGTTATTTTAAGCTATCTTCTTTCTCTCCCTATAGCACACTAATTGTATTAAAGTTCCCTTCTACTGAATAAATGAATAACTAGTGCTGGCATAAAGGAGAAGCAGTTGGAACTGACATACATTGTCGGTAGGAATTTAAAATTTAGATCCTCTTTGCAAAGCACAGTGATATATGGCCCATCAATTCTACCTCCCACATATGAAATGAAGAAAAATGAGAACATATGCCCACGCAAAAATTTGTACATGAAAATATTCACAGCAGCATTATTGATAATAGCCAAACAATGGAAATAGCTCATATGTCCTGCAACTGGTGAATGAATATAAGTAAAAGGAGACAAACATTAATACGTGACACATCAAAGTGAAAGAAATCATATACAAAAGGCAACATAGCAAAAGATTCCGTGTATATGTCCAGAATAGATAAATCTATAATAAAGAAAGTAGATTAATATTTACCAAGAGCTGGGGAAAGCGTAGCTGGGAGAGCATGTCTGGAGTTTGTTATGGAAGGATGAAAATGTGATAAGTGTAATAAATTAGAAATTGGTGAAAGTTGTACAGTTCTAAGAATTTATGAAAATCTCCGAATCACATACTTTTTACATGAGTGACTGTATAGTTACGTACTAATAGGCAGAAGGTAGGATTTGTTCGAGGTGACTAGAAGAATGGGAGGAGTAATACAGCACCCATGGCTGGCAATAGCACTCCATTAACCATTTAGAGGGACATAGTGACATTTTTATTTCTGATGAAGCAGGGGATGCATAGGACCCAAGCTGTATGTGTGAATACCTAAATATGTGGGCTTTCAATACACAAAGTAGTGAAAGCTGTGCACAGATAAGACAGAGAGAAATTTGCAAATAAAAGACTTTGAACATGGACAAAGACCACAAGCAAAAGTTTGTAAAGGAAATAAATGCTTCAACTTACTGCTGCCTCTTCTTTGCTGAGCAGTTTGGCACAGGACAAAAAATCTTCATACTTTGCATAAGGAATAACAGGTTCCGGGAGTTCTCGGAGATACAGTTTAAGAAGTGAAGCCACTGTGTGTACATCAGTGTTGCTGTGGAGATAGAAGTGAAGATAATCTTTGGAGTGAGATTAATACCATTAGATCCATTGCTTCATCAAGCACTTGTCTAAGAATCAGAATTCTATACTAGCTGGCAGCTGAAGCCATCAATGCACTTTTTTTTTAAACATGTACTAATTTATGCATACAGAACTGGGGTACAGACCAGAGGTGCAGAAAAGGCATACCAACAAAGTACACTGCTGAGGGGAGCAGCCGATGAGACAAGAAAGGTCTGGCTGTGGCTAGCTTGCAGTGCTGCATCCTAACCCATTGCGCCACCAGGGAGGACCCACCATCAATTCACTCTTGAGGAAGAACATGATTTCTGTAATGACCATTGGATGCTACTACATGTGGAAAAGAGCAAGGCTTAGAAAGGTTTTTGGAAACTTCAGTGTGATTTGTAAACATTTACTTTAATCAATTATTTTTTTGTGTGTATTTGATGTCAAACAAAAGTGTGATAAAATTAAATAATGAGAATATAGCAAACCTTAAATATAAATATGACATATGTTTATAGGAACGTGTCCACTGTCAAATGAATTACTACTGATTCCTAACTTCATTTCTCAAAAGTTACACTAATTCTTGAGGAGACATTGGTGATTGATTATAGATACCTGAAGTTTAATATAACATGATAGAACTTTTCTTTATAAACACTTTAAAAAAATTTATGTACTTATGCACACAGAGCTGGGGTACAGGCCAGAGGTGCAGGTGTACTGAGAGGATTCACCAAGACAGAGTGAGGAGCAGAACAGGCAGATTGAGAAGTACACTGCTGAGGGGAGAAGCAGGTGGGTCAGGAGAGGTCTGCTGCACCATGTAGTCACCTCCGGGGTCGGGATCAAACTCATGCTGAAGTGGCTTTAGCTTCTTAGTGCTGTGCTTTAACCTGCTGTGCCACCAGGGAGGGCCCCATTGTAGAAAATTTTAAGCAGACTCATTTTCAAGATTACTGTCTTCCTTAATCTAAGATGCTCAGGAAAGTGCAACAAAATAAACTATGAAAACTTAACACACCTTTTATGTAACATGCAAAATTTGCTAAATGCCAGTGTGGCAGCAGAATTATGGAATAAAATACTAACTTATATTTCATTTGCTAACTTCTTTTTGATAATCAATGAAGAAGACTAACAGCAAAGACATGAAGGTCTTTTTGTTTTTATTGTTAATATTTTTTTCTTTTGGGGTTGGAGAACAGGAGCATGGAAAGAAGAGATTGGTCGTTGGTGAGTAACACACCAAGACTGACTGAGTGACAGTGAACAAGATTAGGGAATCTGAAGTTGTGAGGACACAGTCCACTTTCAGACTGTGTTGCAGGAAGTGCAAAGTCCCACAGAAGATATGTCTGCCATGACAAGTTAGAAGACAGGTAGTAGACTCTCTTGCTTCATTGAGTGATCTCTTGCCTCAAGAGTGTCATGGAAGTAGAACTGACCTCACAAAACCACATGAACTGGGATGAATGACATCTCAGGCCTCAATTTCAGACTCATAGGTTTATGTTAACAGGTATTTCTCATATACCTACTCTGAATGGGCCTCATGGAAACATAGGCAGTAAGGACAGGAGATATTAAGCAGATAATTCCATAAACATATAATTACAAAGTGTACTGAGTAATAAGGGAAACTAAAATGGATGCAATCTAATAATTGCTATCTAATAATAAGCCCAGGAATCTAGCAGTAGGAAGCCTTCTCTGTCAAGATCTTAAGTGTGTGTGAAGAAACAAGAATAGTAGAGAACATTCCTGATTAAAGCAAGGCAGGCGAACATAGATCAGTGTGGAGGAAGGGTCCTGATAAGAGGCTAGTGAGACTTGAGCTCTGAGCTCTGAGTGGGACTGGGTGATGTTTTGGGGGCAGGAAGATTTCTCAAGAACCAGGAGTGTCAGAATTAGAAAAGCAAGTGCTGAGGTTTTCCCTTCAAACTTTGGAGTAAGTACGAAGAGTTTTCAGTAATATCTAAAAATACTTTAAAAATATTTGCAGAGGGCCCCCCCCTGGCGGTGCGGCAGGTTAAAGCACAGCACTAGGAAGCTAAAGCCACTTCAGCAGGAGTTCAGTTTCTGGCCCCAGAGGTGATCCAGACCTCTCCTGGCCTGCCCACTGCTCACTTCAGCAGTGTACTTTGTCAGTCGGCCTGCTCTGCTCCCCACTCTGTCTCTGGTGAATCCTCTCACTGCCCCTGCACCTCTGGCCTTTACCCCAGTTCTGTATGCATAAATAAATAAATCTTAAAAAAAATGTTTGTATAAAAAATAAAATCATCTTAATAGCAATCATGGAGGAAAGAATACAAAATCTAAAAGAGGCATTATAGTACCAAAACCTGAGTCCCAAGGATATAGGTTAGAAGGGATTAATGTAGCCATTGACCCAGCTATAAAAACTAAGATCCTTAGGCAATGCCTAGATTACAAACACAAGAACCAAGTGGGTGTCAGACTGCAGTCCAAGGACTATCTAGGTGCAGACCTGAAGGTAAAGATACAGAGATTGAGCCTACTGTGCAATCTCAGGCCCCTTTCAATTTTTACATAGTTAACCAAAATCAGTAACAAACTGAGGGCTCACAAAAATGAGCCCCTCCCTACCAAAACAAGATGATAAAACATAGCTACCCCCACAAAGGGGCAGTTCTTTTTGTCCTCTTGTGTCTTTACAAGTGTCCTTTTCATTTCTGTCCCTTTTGCTAATAAACCTGCTCTTTAAAATAAGTAACATCTTTGTCTTGTGGAAAAACTCGCCTGGGAACTCGCCGCGTGCCGCTGAAAGGAAAACACTGATGAACCCTTTTCCAGAGTACATCCAAGGACCCTACTCTCCAAACTCACAAACTCCAAAACGATATTGTAACAGGATGGTACCCAGGAAAAGGGAGGTTTCAGGTTCCCTGCCCCACCCAGGAGGGTGGAGCTGAGCAGAGAAGAGTAGGAATCTGAAGAGGAGTCTGAGGAAGAAGGAAGCAGGATGGAGAGCCAGAAGGTGACCTGAGGGAGCCAAATGGAACAGAGAGACATGTGGAGAAACTGTGTTTGCTTCTTGGTCCAGCACTGGTTGAAACAGACGTGGGTGAGAGACCCATTTGTGTGTGTTTGGGGGGGTTTGGGGGTCGGGAGGGAGTGGGGGGGTGTTCCCTATGGCAGCATCTATCTTGATTTTGATTTTGCTCTTTTCCTCCCTGACTTGTCTGGCCATATCTCACCCTTTTCTATGGGTTGCAGCCAGAAGGTGCTTTAGGCTGTGGCTTTCAGGCCTTGCTTTGGGCCAACCCTTTTGGGTGAACTTTTACCCCGGAGGGGATGGGTAACTTTGGGTGTTTGATTTAGAAACTATATTACTTTTTCTTTTTTGTATTGCACACTGTATTAAAGTTCCTTTCCATTAAAGGTCTTTTGTCTTATCTTGATGTGGTAGATGGCAGAACCTACTTAGCGCAGACAGGTCTGGGGGTTCAGTGGTGACCCTCACCCTGCCCTGTAACAACATCAGTAAAACAGTCACTACTTTTTTTCTGGCAAATCAATGTCTCTTGAGTATTGCTGGGGAAAGAATACAAAGGAGGAATGACAAGACTGAGTCACAGAGTTGGGGGTAGAAGGGATTAGCATAACCATTGATCCAGCTATAGAAACCAAGATCCTCAGGCACTAAAGGCCTAGATTACTAAATTTATGGTCTAAACTGGTAGCAGACAGCTGTAGGCTGTCTATGGCAGACTCCAAGGTGAAAGATAAAGATATGGACATTGAGCCCCTTATGGGATCTCCTGGCCCTTTCAGATTCTATTCAAAATCAACAAACCTAAGCTCCCAAGGGACTTCCTAAAGAGAAGTTAGTGACACAAGCTATGCAACCTCTGTGGACAGACACGACGGTACAGATGGAGGGACAATGCTCTGAAAAATCAGACTTTCCATGCTAACTTATGTTATGACCTCCCTTATTTGTATAATCGTAATATCAAAATATTCTGAGCAACCTTCAGTTTATAATTGGATTGCCTCAGCCTCATAAGGAGCTACCTGGCTCAGATAAGCAAGTACTGCACCAGGGTGAGAAGTTCCTCTTAAAGTCAAAAGTGATTTAACAACTGGCTGATTAATAAAAGCAATTGGCTGTTATTGCAAAGTCTCTTTTACTGCCCAGATGGAGGAAAACCCAAATCTCATCACTCTGCTATCACGCTTAGCCTTCTATTCAGTTTCTAAATAACCACTCAAACTTTCTATCTAGTCTTTAGATATGGAAATTCACCCACTTCGCCTATTCAGAGCTAATCAGGTTTCTACCATCTAGACTTCAAGGAAATTCACTTAAATTTTTTAACAAGTTTTCAAAGAACTTTACTGTAATTTGATTTACAAGAAATTTCCTCTTCCTGCTCTCACTTTACTTTACCCCCAGGAAGTCTCAATAAGAATGAAAGCCATTAAGTAATAGATAAGGTTTAAGGGACTTTATTTTGGTTAATATTTACTGTGTTAAATATAATAATATTAGTCTTAAATTTTGCAAACCTATATACCTGCTTTAGCCTTGATAGACTGATTTAAAAAATGTTATAATATCAACTAAAGGTCAATATGACCCCAGACTGTTCTTAGAAAAAAGATGATAGTGATCTCTCAGCCCAATTCATATGCTTGAAATGTATAAAATAAACCTGCTGAAGCCAGAGCAGGAAGACTTGCACCCAACTCCGATTCCGTGTCTTCCTCAAGCCCGCTCTCCCTTTTCCCCCCTTTTCTAGGAATCTCTGCTCGCCGATGCCACTCCCACCTTGAGACCCTGCCTGTTCTGGCCCCCAATAATCTGTGATCCGGGACAAAGAGTCTCCGACAAGTCAGTATTAGTGCAGTCTCTGCCCTGGCCCAGACTACGCAGGTTCTCCTTTTCACTCACTTTCTTCTTCCACAGGGCAGCAGCCTCTGACCTGCCTGTGACCTGCCCCATGCTGGGGATCCTCCACACTGACCTTCCTCTGCAGGGCTGCTCTCCTAAGGCCACCTGCCTGCAACCCTGAAGGCAGGCCTCTAAGCAAGCCTATCCCTTTTGGGGCAGCTCTTCCTGCCTGCTTGTGCCTATGCAAGTGTCCTTTACTTCTTTTTCCTTAATAAACCTGCTCTTAAAAATATATATAACTGACAGCTTTGTCTGGTGGAGAAACTTGCCTGGGGAACTCGCCATGTGCCGCTGAAAGGGGAGCTCTCCTGAAACCGTTCCCATAGTGAAACAAAGGACCCCACACTAAATCCAAAAAAGACATCAAACATCATGAACTATGTTGGTTTCATGTGTTATATATTTTTATTGCTATATAGTAAAGCACCTGCCTGATCCTTGAAGGCATAGTCATCATTTGTATCAAAACCATGCCCTGAAGTGGATTATGCAGTACAATCAGAGATTCTAATAAATTATTTCCATCATTCGATTCCCCTCTAACTTAACCCAATCCATGACATGTTTGAATCATACTGCCGTCAAAGTCAGTGCCAAAATTTACAGAGAACACTACAAGGGCAATATAAAATAACATGTAACAATCAAAACATTGAGTGTGACATGTATAATGTGTATTTGTAATCAATATATCTAGATAAAATAATGAAATACTTAGGAAATAAATGCAGTAAATAAGACAATGATAAAAAGTAATATATCTAAAAGAAACTTGTTTTAGTGCTTCAGTGACACACTATTCAGTACACCAGTCTCCTTAAGCACACTGTTTATATGGCAGTTTGATGGTTACTTCTGTATTGTGCTTCTAATGAAGTTGAGTGGCAGCACTAGAGACATTTGAACACTAGATGGCAGAATTGCAAAGTTAGAATAATTCCAAGGATGCAAAAATTGTAAAGGATGCAAAGTTGCAGAATCATTTTTCACCGCCAGCAATTTTCTTAGCACCAAAGCTGCAGTAATGTTCACAGGACAGAAATATTTGAGCTATGAATCAAGGTAAGGAATGTGTAGCGGGATGATTATTTTAATCTTCCCTAAAGGATAGGTTACATTAGCTTTCTAGCATTATAGTACGTATACCCACATTCTTAGTTCTATAGAAATGATGAAGGAAAAAATGACCATATATATTTTCTTTCTTTTCAAGGAACAAAGATTATTACATTTTGCTTCAAGGCTAAAACTGAAAAAATGTATGACTCTTTTGTGGGTTTTATTAAATGTATTTTGCAGAAATGGAGACTTGCATTTTCTTAGTATTCTCATTTCTGGCTTTGCCTTTTCCACTAACTGGAAGAAAAAAATCACTTCTGGGCAGACTCCAACATGTTTGTCACTTGTAGTTCACCCCAAAAGCCCAGAGTCCAGCCACTGTGCTACCTCCTAGAATGGGAAGGCTAGTGTTTCTGAAAAATCTTTCTTTATGTACTTGTGTTCAGACCTGAGCTAAGAATAAAGATATGAACCCATCTTAAAGTCACTGAAATACATTGCTCTGGGCTATGGTATTAGCTTGCCTAATAGTTATGGAAATATTCCGTAGGTGCTAATGACATGGTGCCTGAGAACACCTGCAGGTCGTTTTAAATTGATACTGCAGAGAAGAGCAACTCTTTCAGAAATACAGTCTTGTGGGCTGGCATTTGATCCCCAATTGCACCCCAGCTCCTGCCAGGGAACTGAGAACAGAGAAACTATCACCACTCCTGCATCTCCCGAATTCCTTTCTTTCCCATATAATCTTCCAGTCTTCACTCATCACTCTGCCAGGTTGTTTTTCTTGAGTACTGATGCCACCTCCACCCGATGTGGTGCTACTTGTTAATAAACAGTGTTCTTAGACGAAAGTATCTCCTGGTTCAGAGGAAGGCTTCCTGAACAAGAATGAGCAACCTTCTGCAGTTAACTCTGCCTACTATCTTTATTTGAAATCCGTTACCTTGCCTAATTAAAATTTGTTTTAAGATGCACAGTCAATTAAGTAAATGTCAATATTGTTAATTGCCCAACTTACCTACAGGTCTACCAGCTTTGTCTCACAGAAATGTATGTCAGCCTTCATAAAAGATGAGGTAAAGTGACTGCATTGTGGCAAAAGTTGATGTAAATGGGGAATTAAAATACCTACTCTTGTTAATAACAATAATGGCAGCAGCAGCAACAACACAGATCCATATGGAACTCCTGTCCAAGCCCTCACAGCAGATCAGTGATTAGGTTTTGTTGCAAACCACCCTTCCATGAATATGAACAAGAAAGCACAGATAAATTCCTTTTGCTTGATCTCTCAGTTAAGAAGGATTTTAAAGTCATGCTCTTTTAGTAGAAACTTAAAACTAATGGTCTCCCTGATGGTGCAAGGGGTTAAGTCTCAGCACTATGAAACTATCTGCAGCTACTGCAGCATGAGTTCAATCCCCAGCCAAGGAGCTGACTCACTTGGTGCTACAGATGTCTCCTGTCTCATCCTTGCTCCCCTCAGCAGTGTATTTCAGTAGATCTTCCTGTTCTGCTCCCCACTCTGTGGTGAATCCTCACACCTTCCCTTCCCCTTACCTCTGGCTCAAACCCCATTTCTTGTATGCATAAATAAACAAAATAATTTTTTTAAAGAAATTCAAAGCTATATGCTAATGTATAATCATTATAGGTATGTCAGGTCTCTTTCACCTTGTAGTAGAATCTGTGTTCAGAAATTAAGATAAATAGCCGTACAGTGTTAGCAAGGAGACTGGCACAGGCCCAGGGATGCTGAGACGAGGTGCTGTCAGACTAGGAAATGCTCTGTAGCATATGTCCCTTAATTGATCAACATATGGGGTTTGTTTCACTTTAGATTATAATTGGGTTTTTTAATGTCTAATTCCTAGATCCTCATGTGTAGAACTTTTAAATCAAACTTAAGTGGAGAATTCCATGACAATTTCTTTGATTGTCTTACTTTACATTTTCATGGGTTCTTTTGGTCACTCTGGATTATTCTATGAATTATTCATTCAGCACATAGCTTCTGAAATGTATGGTGTGTCCTACTTCACATCATATGTCAAGGGAGACAAACAGCACAGAACTTTTTTTTTTTGTCTCATTTGGGCTTCTGTCTCTTTAAGTGATCACTAGAAACAGCCTCATTTATTTTACTTTTTTTTTTAAAGATTTATTTATTTGTACAGAACTGGGGTACAGGCTAGAGATGCAGAGGGTGAGAGGATTCAACAGAGACAGAATGGGGTGCAGAACAGGCAGATCGACGAAGTACACTGCTGAGGGAAGTACACTGCTGAGGGGAGCAGCAGGCGGGTCAGGAGAGGTCTGCCTCGCCATGTGGATCTCCTCCAGGGCAGGCGGCAATCGAACTCATGCAGAAGTGGCTTTAGCTTCTCAGTGGTGTGCTTTATCCCGCTGCACCACCTGGAAGGGCCTTATTTTACTTTTTATAATTTCTGATATCCAACTGTGAAGCTGGTCCCTTCCAGGTGTGTGATCTTAAGAATGTTCTTTATGTTTCACAGAAATTGCCTCACTTAGCTAGAATCTAGGTATAATCTAGGTCTCTTATGAAATAGGATATGGGAATCTAACAATAGCTCATTTCTAGACTCTTACTGATAAAAAGACTCACATACAAGGATATGTTCAAATGCTACTGTATCCACAAGTATAATACTACTAGGCAAACATTCAAATATTTAAATCTCAAAATTGGAAATGGGATTTTTTTTCATCTCAACACTATGCATGGAACACAATATAATTCCTTGACTTAATGGAGCAGAATGAATTTCCAAAACATCCACACAGGAACTAATTTTAGGTATTATGAATTGATTTGTAATACCTACCACAAGATGATCTAAAATCCCAGGCAATTAGTGACCTCCCTGGTGGCATAAGGGGTTAAGTTCCAGCACTATGAAATTATCTGCAGCTACTGCAGCATGAGTTCAGTCCCTGGCCAGGGAGCAAAACTACATGGCACAGTAGACCTCTCCTGTCTCACCCACTGCTTCCCTCAGCAGCATATTTCAATAGATCTTCCTGTTCTGTTCCCCAATGTCTCTGGTGAGTCCTCTCACACCCCTATACCCCTGCACTTCTGGCTCACACCCCAGCTCTTACATGCATAAAATGAATAAATCTTTAAAAAATAAAATAAAATCCCCGGCAATTAAAAAAAAAGGACAATAGCCATCAAACTCCAGGGAGAATTCACAAGTGACTGAAGACACTCAGAAGAAATGTCTGGTTTTGTTAAAATTTAATTTCTTATGTATCTGTCAAAAATGGTCCACTTTTCCACAGTGAAACTTGATTATGGTGAAACTGTCAAGACTTATTGTAAAGTCATGTAAAGTGTCAACAGTGAATCATACATAACATAAAATGACAGTTTTACTTCCAAGCAAGGTCCTGGAGTGCAATGAATTTTTATTTGCCCCAAGCAAGTCTCCTGGGTGAAAGTAATGATGGTAGAGAACCCTTAGAGGGCCACTGAATTATGTCCCTAATAAATTTATACGTTGAAAACATCTGCTGTAATGGTATCTAGAGCTAGCATTTTGGAGGTGTTAGAGTTGGGGCAGTTATGAACATGACACCCCGATTTGATGGGCTTTGTGCTTGTATAAAAGGAGACCTCAGAGAGCTTGTCTCTATGCATACATAACAAGGAAGGGCTCTTTGTACATACTGGCCAGCAGGAAGCCATGTCCACACCAGGCAGAGAGTCCAACTCAGAACTGACCAGTTTGTCAGCCTGATCTTGGACATCAAGTTCCTGAACTGTGAGAAAATAAATTTATTTTGTTTAAGCTGCCCGGTCAATGATATATATATATTTTCTTATTTTACTAGACTATTGGACAATGCAATGTTAATAGAAAGGCAGACACATGCTTTTAGATAACAGGAGTATATGGAAAATATTTTCAAATAGACCAATGTGAGGCAGAAGGGTGATTTTCAACCTTGGTTGCCTATGGATAAGTTTTTTCAAAATACTGTTGATGGGTCCTATATTTTCTTATATATAATTGGTCTGGGCTGATTCCTGGCATTGATTTTTTTTTTTTTTTGAGTTCCTAAGGCAATTCTTGTGCTGTCAAGTCTGAAAAGCACTAATGAAAGACATACATTTTGAGGGAGAAACTTCCATGAAAAGAAGGCAGCTCCCATGGGCACTGGTCACAAGTTTAAATTTGTGCACGCCAGGATCCACTGGAGATGACCAGTACATACTTGTCTCTTCAGTTTTCCTGGATGGAACAGAGGTGGAAGGAATGTTGGTGGGGAGATGGTGTTCATGCATAAGTCAGACTGTCCCACTGACCTTTTCTTTCCTGCTTCTAGAAATAGATGTGCCTACAGATCCAGGTGTGTACTGACTCCTCACCATGCTAGCCAGTTACTAAGAAAACTTGATAATTTGATATACGATCCAACACATCACATGCAAGAGAATGTGTATGCACACATGCCCACAGATATGTGCAAATACAAATACACTGAGAGGTGTATTATTTAATAATCCAAGTAACAAATGCCCTGCTTTGCAGTTGTAGGAAGAAACTACTTGGAATAATCTGAGTTTTGTGACTCCAAATTACAGACCTCTTAAAAAAGTAACTACATTCTCATACTGAAAATAGGATAAGGACTATTCATTCACTTGCTACTTGTGTTGACTACTTCCCACAACTAAGTCTGTCAATTCCTTATTTCCTCAATGCCTCTCTCACTGACTATTTGCACATTTTAATCCTTATTTCTGACTATCATTCCTTATCCGTTTGTTCCCAAGTTTTTCTTCCTCTGCTGGCCCTTAAGTGTCATTTTCCTCAATTCTATGCACAACCCCTGGGAAATCCATGTGTTCAACTATCACTTTCTTACAATGACTACAAAATATGGGCGTGCTGTGGAAACAATGCATGAAAGGGTTCATCCTATATATTTCCAAACCATACAACATGCTGTAAGCCATTATTACTTCAATGAAAATAAATAAATAATTTAAATATAGCTTATAGCAACACTAAATCACTCCAAGTCTGCACTAAAAAAAAAAAAAAGTAATTAAGTAAAAATAAACTTTTTATTGAAATCAAAATGTAGTATTTTACAATTGTACAGGCTCCAATGATGTTAAAGTAAGGTAATATTAGGAATTCATTATATGAAAATAGAGAATTTTATGAATCTCAATCAGATTTATTAAATGAATCTATAATGGAAAAAATTCTGCCTACACATTATAATGCATAAAACTGAACTCTGAGCATGTGGCATTAATTAAATCATGAATCAATCTGCAAAGAGAGAAATCAAAGGTACTTTCACAGAGAGAAGTCATGGCATAGATATATTTTCCCAGTTTGCAGATGTTCAGATCTGACTTCTGCACTGAACCTTCAAGGATGATGATCCACCATTCTTGAATCTTCCCACAGGGATCTTCTTCCTTCTGGGGAGTTGGTGGGGAGTGTAGGGGGGAAAGGGGGCCCTCTGGTACTGCAGACCTGTGTGTGTGTGCGTGTGCGTGTGCGTGTGTGTGTGTGTGTGTGTGTGTGGTTGGAATAGCAGCAGTGAAACTGCCCTTTGGAAAGAGTGAAAGGTGAACTAGAAGCCCAGAGGTTAGGCAATGTTGTCTGAAGTTACCATCTTCTTTCTTTAACTGATGGAACATTCGCTCATTCCCCTGACTGAGATCCATTTTTCCTGAAATCGCTTTTCATAGAAGACGATTCATGTTTTGTTAAAAGGAGGTACTTCTTTGCAATTCTTTCTCCACGACATTGGCAATCCCCTTGTTCACAGCAGCTCCCCTTTCCACCCATGTCTGGAATTTTCCTCTGGGAGGTGAGGCAGCGGTTTTCCTTCTCAGTTGGTTTTCTCAGAAGCTGCCTTATAAACTCTTCATGAAACTCAGGCAGCAGCTGGAGTGTCACCGGAGCTTCTGAATTTCACTTCTGAGCTGAGAATTTCAAACTCCAGAGCTGCTTTTTATTTGCTCCATTTTGAGGCTTTTTATTTGTCCAGTAAGCTCCCTTGTTTTTTTTTTTTAACACCCAGCTTTCTGGCTGGTTCTCTTGCTTCCTCCTGCTTGCTTCTGAAAGGACACTTCTGCATTTGAAGCACAAGGGAGAAGCTTCAGATCCTCTTCGGACGCAAAGCTTGGAGAGGTGCACCTGCTGATTCTCTCTTCTCCTCTCCTTCCAAGGAGTCTGACTCTGAGCGTTCCTTCTTAAAGAGATTGGACAGATGGATGATCTTCAGGATGATTTTGGCCAGAGAATTTAACTGGCTTTCTCTGTCATTCAGCATCTGCTCCACCCGTGCCTGCAAAGCACCTTGTTCCCACCATCCCACACAGGCCCCTTTCATCCCTCCCTTTCTTGGAACAGCAATTCTCGATCTTGTTGAATACGACTGTTTTCATCTAAACCATCCATTAACTTCTTCTGAAGGTATCACACTTGGTCCTGAGATATTTCCAACATACTTGTCGCATCAGTCACTTGGGATAGGTGGATTTCTAGTGTATCAGAGAGGGGCTGCATCTGTCCCTGGAGGTGGGCCTTCAACCACCAGGAAAATGAAAGGGGATGAAGGAGGGTGCGAGTCCCTCTTCTGTCCATTGTCAAGGATGTCTTCCATGTCCACCAGTGACAACCTATTGGGAGCTTTAGTAAGTTCCTCCAGTGCAGGGATAGCATAGGGAGCCTGGCCAACATGCAGGCAATGCCAGAGATTCAAAGGTTTGTGTCTTTGGTCTGGTCTCTTTCTCAATGTTTTCATGGCCTGACATCTTTTCATTTGCTTTTCTCCTTTGTCTCCTCTTTGCTACAAAAACCATCATGGGAGCGCAGAGCAGAAGCCTGAAGGAAATCTGAGACATCTCAGGGTTTTGGACTCAAAAACCCTGAGATGGCCCAATGCCACTCCAGGTTTTGCTGGAATAACGTGGTGGGCAGCAAAGGGGAAGGCTGTAGGTTTCAATAATCCAAAGGGTTTTGCAACTCTGCATCAAGAACCAGTGTCCTGGTTCCAGGGAGACCCCTTCGGCAGACTGAAACCCCGAGGAGTACTCAGTCTCCAACACAAACAAGTGCAGGTAGTGGGGTATTCCATCATCTGGGTGGAGGAAAGGAAAGTACTAGAAGACAGTGTTCCCTGATCATTCGGCTCACTGAACAGATACACGTGTTATTAGCTGTACTGATAATACAGGGACAGGTGAAAAGATGAAGAAGGTGGGTGCATCCTGGAACTCTGGTCTCTCCAGGCACCAACTGGACATGCAGCAAACCAGAGGCTCACAGTTGTGTCAAGCAGAGGTGTGCTCAGGTGTCACAGGCAGGTGGAGAGGTCCATAGCTCCGCGGGGAGCTCAGTCTCCCGAGTTCAGGTTTTATTCTGCTTGGGGAAGCTGGGCCTGCCTACAAAGTTTCTGGGGAGATCATTCCCCAGAGGCTCCCTCTGCCTTCGTGTTTGGTCAATGCCAGAACAAAAGGTCTCCCCAAAAGGACCAAGAGAGCTGGATTCCAAATGTAAGATCTAGGGGAACTCAAACACAAGCAGTAAGGAACCTAGAAGCTTATTTCAGGACTATAGGAAGTATATGTGATCACAGGACTCTGACAAAGGTGTGCTAAAAGTCAGGTTCTGGGAATATCTCCTGACCTTGAAGATTGATAGCATCTGAACTATCTCTACCTCTCTGACCAGTTATCCAGACAGGCTCCCCTTGACTGTGCATGCATTTCTCCATAGCATTCAGCCCCCCACTGACTGCCTGCAAGTCCTTAAAGGCAGCTCATAAAACACGGCCTGAGAGAGAGAACAGCAGAGGGGCGTTGTTCCACTTGGCTCTCCCAGATCTGATTTCTCATTCACTGGGCTGGCAGCAGTTCTCATACTTACTAAGTCTGTTGTGTGATTTTTTTTTTACTTGAATCAGTTGTATATTCATATGCTATAAATTCAGAAACTCTAAAAGGGCAGACAATTTATGAAATAATTTTTTTTTCTAGTTTGTCCCCTCCTAGTCCTTTCCTAAATCAAGCAGTTTATCATTTTCATGTGTATCTTTCCAGAATAGTTGCTTGCATGCATAAAATATACACAAAAAGCCTTAAAAATGATAAATTTCTTGACATCAGTTTATGCTTTGTTTTTACATTATCATTTGCATGTGACAGATTAGCTTTTTGATGAATAATTTTACTTTCTTCTTCTTTTTTTTTTTAATTGAGTTTTGGTGTTATATTGTTCTTCCATGTGTGTTCATGTCCCACTCATACTTCACCAAGTCATTTCTCCACGTATCTTCCTCCCCTTTACCCTCAACCCTCCATTTTGTTCCCTCTGATAACCCTTATATTTTTTGATTGACTCAACATTTATTCCTGCTTTATTTTGCCTGTATTTGTTTTTTAGTTATTTATATTTTACAGATGGGTAAAAGCAACTGACATCTGCTTTTTAGTTTCTGACTTATGTCACATGACATAATCAACTTGAGCTCCATCCATTTTGCCCAAAATGCCATTGTTTTATCTTTCACAGCTGTGTAATAGTCCATTGAGTATACATCCCACAGTTTCTTTGTTCATTCATCTGTTGGTTGATTACTTAGGTTGGTTATAGGACTTGGCAACTTTGGACAGGGTTTCCATGAACATAGGTGTAGGTAAATCTTTTTGTATTAGAGTTTATTTGGATAAATACCTCTGTGTTAACAGATCATATTGTTTTTAGGTGAAAGGGTGATCCCACCTTCTGTAGTCCACCATATTATGGGTACAGAGTCCACTCTACACAAAATTTGTTACTTCTCAGAACACTCTGAACATTTCTTATTACAACATAGATGTATTCACAGCATATTAGCTAAACTAAATGTTGTAAACATATATATGTGATTGTATACATGCACATATATGGGGATGGGGTAGAAACATATATGGGGAAGGATTAAGGAACTTTAAAATAAGTCAGTTATATATTTATTAAGGATCTCCTATTAAAATGCTATAATGCTCTTTGTTGGAAAGGTTACTTGGCTATCATATACATAGATATTTACTATATCAGTGTTGGACTACTTTCAAGAGAAATCTATAAGTAGATTCTAAGAATCTACTTAGAATTAAGTAAAGATTGCTGTTATCATTTTTACTATTAATCAAAATAGAGTTTGCTTTGAGAACAGAGTTAATCTATATTTATGAGAACATATCTAGAGTACAAAACAGATAAAGGTGCAGGTACTAATTTAGAGCTATGGCTTTTATGAAATTCATTCATGGTATTATAACTGTATATTGACAAAGCCAGGCATTCTGCTTTAGTTGACAAAATTGATATCCTAAAAATTTTTGATGTTATTTTGAAATATGAAAAATTTCAATTTCCTAAATTCTAACTTATGGAAAGAAGCACATGATTTGCTTACTTATTAAGATAGGTACATTCAAAATGTATTCCTAGTATTCATTTATTAAGTAAAGTTTTATTAAATGTTTACATTGTGGCACTATGTTCTAAGTATGAGGGATTTAAAAATGTGATCAAGATTAATAAAATTCTCTACTTTCATTGAATTCATATTCTAGTTACAAAAATGTCATTTTACTTTATGAATCAGTTTTAAATTCATATTCACAGTGATGTTCTGTATATTGTTCTTGTGATATCATAGATGTTTATCAAAAAGCCTAAGTAGATATTCCTAGAATATTATTATTGATTTTCTTGCAAGTTCAAGATTTTCTTATACTACATTAGCAGTATAATCTGAAAAGTCAAATATTTTAAAACCACATGCCTCTTGAAGTGCATAAGTAAATGGCTCATAAGCACACATAAAGGTATATAGTGTAAGTAATCATTAGAAAAAATCGAATTAAAATGATTACATTTCACACTCACTAGATTGATTAGAATAAAAAACTGGAACACTCATACACTGTTGGTGGAATATAAAATGGTACACTCACTTTGGAAAACAGTTTAGCAGTTCCTCAGATATTAAACATGAGTATGATTCAGCATTTCCACTTCTAGTTATATACCAAAGGGAGATGAAAATATTTCCACACCACAGTTTGCTAATGCTTGCTCATGGCAGCATTATTCATAACAGCCAAAATATTGAAACAAATGTCTACCAACTGGTAGTTAATAAACAAGATGTACTGCATCCACAAACTGTAATTCTATTCATCGATAAGAAGGAATAAACTGGTGATATATACTATAACATGGGTGAGCGTCAAAAGCATTATGTTAAGTGAAAATTTGAATGCAAGTGACTACTGAATAATTGCACTTACATGAAATATTCAAAAAAAGAGGAATTTATAGAGACAGAAAATGGATTAGTGGCTGATTGAGGATGAAAGATTACAGGGAACAATAAATGGCATAAGGAGATTTATTTAAATAATAAGATTGTTCAATTGATATATGGTAATGTTTGTATAATTTGGCAAATTTGTTAAAAATCCAATGATTTTTTGAGCCCTTGAAATGGGTGAATTACACAGTTATAAACACATAAATTTTTATTTTAGAAAATATATGTGCTTAATGGATATATTTTCACTAATGTCATGCAAAAATATTTATAATCTCTCAAACACACACTTTCAGAACAAAAAACCTCACAGGTAACATTTTTTCATTAGGGATTATGATGGAGATTTCAAAAGAAATGAAGTTACCCTAGATTAAAATCTATGCACAACTATGGTTATTCACTGGTTTCTGTATCACACAGGCTCAAATATATTACTTTGCCACATCAAATAAAATTTTAGAGTCATTATCAGGAACATTTTGATACATGTGCTAAGAGTCTTACTCATATCATTTATTCCCGCTTTTTTGGTTCCACTTTGTTTTATTTTAAAGTGAATTGATGGCCTTCTCTGGTGCCACGATGGATTAAAAAACAACATTATGAAGCTATTGCAGCCACTGCAGTATGAGTTCAGTCCCCAGCTGGGGAAGTGACCCACACACCACAGCAGACCTCTCCTGACTCACCCACAGCTCCCTTCAGCAATGTACTTCATCAGTCTGCGTGTTCTGCTCCCCACTCTTTCTCTGGTGAATCTTCTCAGCCCCTCCCCCCCCATACCTCTGGCCTGTATCCCAGTTCTGTAAGTATAAATAAATAATTTTTTTAAGTGAATTGATACAACAGTCTGGTAGGGCTAGGCATTGTTACTGCTGCTTTACATAGGAGGAAAATAGAGCTTTTAAGAAATTAAATAACTAGTCCCAGGAATTGTTAGCTTAGGGAGCAAATAGTGGCCTGGAATTGAGTCCCACACCTGTCTGTCAGGCAAGCCTGAACACTTTTTCTTACACTGCTGCCTTGCAAGTATACATATATCCACTGATAGATATGACAAATACTTGGAAATTCCTTGGTAAATTGATTATTTTTATTCACCTCTCCACCCACTTTCAATAAAAGTGAGAAATTATTCAAGGGCAATTTGAAAGGAAAGGGAAACTCATGTCCATGGTTTCAGATGTACAAACCTCTTAGCTACATCACCTAGAGGGCAAAACACAATGAAACACAACAGATCTCTAGCTAACAGCTTGTCTTATATATAAATATTTAATAACTATGCATACATGTGAGTTTTTTCTACCTACAGAATATTTTCCCTTAAAGCTCATTAACTTTTCAGACTTTGGTATGTTTATAAAGGGGTTTCATGCAAGTTATACCCATTATTCAAATTAGGTAAGAAGCCAAGCATCTTGGAGTATGCCTGCCCATGTTAGCAGAGAGTTATCTCATTCTATTTTTGGAAGTGTGGGCAATTACCGCCAGGATGCCAGAGGGTATTTAGTGAGATCAAATCACACAGTGGAATCATTAGTTCTTTTTTAATTTTCTTTCCGCTATCCTGGTTATATCAAATGGGAAGTACCAATTGGGAAAGAAGTATTACATGGTACTCTAGTGTGCCACTCTTCATTTTCATCAAATAAACAGAGGGCCTTAGGGTCAGGGTCTTTGGAAAACAATGTATTCAGCTGGCATTAATAACAAGTGTTGCTGTCATTGCATTTACTGAGCTTTATTTATGGTTAGTGTACTGTTTTCAACTCAACAATGATGACAAATTCTTTTTACAACAAACCTGATTACCAAAGCAGTAACTAAGTTTAAAGAAATCTACCAGTAATATTAATGCAGGCGTTGTACATACAGACATGTAAAATCATGTTGGTACTACATGAATGCGGATGTTTAAGAGGTTCTCCAAGACAATGGTTACCAAATTACTCATATATCTAACAACCTCATCAAAATAAACCTTTGAGTTAACTTAGCTAGACAGCTGTTCAAACTCTCGAAGGCTATCATCTCTCTCTTCACTTCAGAGAGTCATGTTGGGTGCTGACAGAAGTAGCCAGTACAACATCCGCATGTCAGGGCCGCCTTAAGCTCTGGGAGTCTGTTCTTCCCTTTGTCAACTCTTCACCTAATGACATGTCCTCAAGCTACCATGTGTGTTTGCTTCTCTTTCACCCACTACTCTTTGGTTTTAATTCACATTGTGATTCAAGGACTCTTGTACAGTATATTTGCCTCTGAAATCTCCAGGGTTTCAATTTTCACATGTGTTAAAGCATAAAGGCAAAAAGATGTGCTTGTCAGCCTAAAATTTTAGGCTCATAACAAGAATGTTTAAAATAAAGCAAACAAATAAATAATCATTATAGATATTCAGTATAGTAAAATTTTAGGCTCATTTCAGCAAATAGGGAAGCTTGTATTGTACATACCAAGAGCAAACCCCAGAAAAAAAATCTTGTTTCATAGTAGTTTATGACGTGCATTGCCTAATCTGAACTAATGTGTTGCTTCCAGGAGGGCTACAAGGCTGATTTCCAGCCCCCCGCCCCAGCCCCAATTCATGTATAATAAAGATATATACTTTCAATGGAGTAATTCCTTTACTCCATACTCCTGCAACCTATTATATAATCTGACTAGCATTTCCCAAGTTATGGCTTGGAGACCATGCATAGAAGAATTGGCCAGGGACATTTTTTTTTAAATGAAGATTCCTAAATATCATCCGACCCTTTGAATCAGAATGACAGCCAGTGAGGTCTGGACAACTGACTCTTGAGAGAGTTCCACAGCTCATTCTTACACAAACTAACATTCAAGAATCTCTGTATTCTCGGATGCAGAACATCTGCAGTGTTCCACACGTTCAAGGTCACTTTTTAAAACTCAGGATATTATCACTCAAAGCTATAGACCTATCCCAAGGATTATATTAAAATACTCCTGGCTTTTCTGCCTCCTAAATTTGGACTTTTTGTTTTATTTCTCATTTTATCTCTGTATATTTGTAATTCATTGATCCTAATTCAGGTGGCAACATGAAAAGCAAAAGGAAGAGAACAGGAGGAAGGACAAAAGCAATGAACTGAGCATGCAGGAATGCAGCTGGAGTACCTCAAAAACAGTTGCTTTAGGCCCTCCCTGGTGGCGCAGCGGGTTAAAGCACTGCACTGAGAAGCTGAAGCCACTTCCGAATGAGTTCAAATCCCGCCTGCCCCGGAGGAGACCACATGGCGTGGCAGACCTCTCCTGACCCGCCCGCTGCTCCCCTCAGCAGTGTACTTCGTCGATCTGCCTGTTCTGCTCCCCACTCTGTCTCTGGTGAAGCCTCTCACCGCCCCTGAGCCTCTGGCCTGTACCCCAGTTCTGTATGTACAAATAAATAAATCTTTAAAAAAAAAAAAATTATGGCTTTATGGTTTTGGGGGGCCGGATGTGGGAAATCACTGGCTTCCTTTTGTCTTCTGTCCTTGCTTTTGAAAACTGCTGGAAGAGTAAAGTTATTTTGTTGCCCACTAATTAATGGTATGAGGACCCCACCTTTCCTGCTCTTCCAAATATATGTTCTTTAACAACTGGCACCATCTGGACAGCTTTGGAAACCAAATTATACTTGGCTTCTAATTTCACTTTACACACTGGATATTTCACTTTGTCCCTTGGAAATAGGAAAGCCCAATGTAAAATGTCTTATTTTAATTTGCGTGCAATCCTGGATAGAAATAAAATGGATAGGAACTATGATATCTGTTGTTTTTTTTTTTATGGTTTTCACACACTGATAAAATATAAATCCTTTCAAGTCAGTGAGAATATCCCTTCTCACGGAATTCATTCTGGTCAAGGAGCTTGTGGGAATATGAGATCTAATTGCAGCAGTAATAAGTCATGCATGCATAAAGTCTTAAACCTGAACCCTGGAACAGGACTAATAGCATTCAATGTAATCAAGGGAGAGCAGAAAGTACATGATTCAATAAAAGCTGCAAGAGGCACTTGAAAACCTCACTAAGTACAAATAATGACCTAAATTTTTCTCAACTTGTCTTTATTTTTCTCCCTGTGGACAAAATATTCCTTCCCATTCAAATGCGAAATATATCTTTTAAACCCTCAATGGATGCAGGGCTTCCAAAGTACAAGCAGTTTTATGAAACAGATGCTGGTCAGCATATGTGGGAATGCTGGTAATGTGTGCAAACCCCTGAAAACATGAGAGAGGCAGGATGGAACCCACCTGTGCTGGTGTGATGAATAATTATAGAGCCTTGAGATCACATGAAATCTATTCAGTGACATGGAAAATTGTTCATGATTTAATATTAATGAGAAAAAAACAGGATGTGAAATCTGTGATTCCAATACTTTGTATATATAGATATTTTGATGTAGATCTATGTCTATGTCTCTACAAATTTACTGAACTATATGTTATACATTGAACTCTTTGGGTTGTTTAATTTTGAAATATTAATCTTTCAATTTGTATTCATCTATATTCTGAATTATTTACAAAAATATAATTTTAAATATTTTAATAATATTTAAATTAAATTTTAATATTTCATACTATTATAATTCAAAATATTACTTTAAAAGTTGTCTTTAAAAATCAAATTTCAGGGCTTGATACTAAAACTACAACAATATTAAGCTTCACTGTTAAAATTAGAGATTATCTTTCAGAATTCCTGTGAAAATTCCTTCCCAGGCTTTAACAAATACAATGTTGAAAACCAAATCCTGTAGACTCTGTAGTGAGATACAAACAATATTAGAATAAATAGGGAAGATTATTTATTCATTCTCTCTAAAATATATTTTATAGTGAAAAACTTTCTGTGCTTTGTTTTTCATTCTATTTCAAATCTTATGCAATATGTGTATTTTTAGCCTATATTTAATACTATTTTATTTTGATAGTGAAGATTAGTGAGATAGCATGAACTAGCAAATGTTCCCAGGAGGTTTGCATTTATCTCCTGAAAACTAAACTCCTCCCGAACTAAAAGTTTATCATGTTATTGTCAAGTGCAGCTAACTCACTAAAAATATGGATGGGGTGGAACACTTGGATACATTTCTGAAAATAATCTTATGCTCTTTGGGAAAATGTGACTATTTATTCTCCTACCAGTGTCATTTACAACTACAAAATGCCACAGATACGTTACTTTCTTCTTATTTCATTATTTGTGGGTTGTCTTTTATTTAAACAGCAGAATCAGGTAATTTGTATAAGAGCCTCCCTATATTGGCCCTCCCTGGTGGCACAGCGAGTTAAAGCACAGCATTAAGAAGCTTAAGCCACTGTCGCAGGAGCTCGATTCCCGCCTGCCCCGGAGGAGATCCACATGGCGCAGCAGACCTCTCCTGACCCGCCCGCTGCTCCCCTCAGCAGTGTACTTCCTCTATCTGCCTGTTCTGTCTCTGGTGAATCCTCTCACCCTCCACATCTCTGGCCTGTAACCCAGTTCTATATGAATAAATAAATAAATCTTTAAAAAGAAAAAAGCCTCCCTATAACTAAGGCACCCAAATTTAATAATATAAAAATGAGAGTATTCAGATTGCCAAAGTACATTGTACTGAAATAAGAAACACATGATTATTTTTTCATGCCTGATTCTGGGACAGAGCTCCTAACAAATCTTGTACTTTCTTAAATGATGAAGGAGATAAAACCTTCTTTTGCTATAATACTTGGGTTTTATACCTAGTTCCTGAAATTGTTCTGGATGTTGAGGGTGAAGGGAAAGTCTGTTGTTCTTCATAGAGTTTATGTTAATGAGGTGACTTTTGAAAAGACTCAAAGAATGGGGACTGGAAAGACACTTGGCTCGGGAATCAATCCAGTAATTAGCAGATTGGAACTTTAAGCCTTACGACTCAACTCTGAAAAAAGGTGTGGGGACTAATGGGTGAGTTCAATCACTGATGACCAGGAAGAGCTTAATCAATCTGCCTATGTAATGAACTCACCACAAACCCCCTAACTAGAGGGTTTGGCTCAGAGTGCTTCTAATTTGAATATGTAGAGGTGCAGGGAAGGGAATTTCCTTCTCCCTGTTTTTCCTAATTATCTCTTCCATCTTACTTTTCCTTTTATTAAAAAAAAAAAAAACAACCCAGTAAATAATTTCACTGAGCTGTTCTAGCAGATTACTGAGGTTGACCACATTCTAATTTATAGTTGGTTAATCAGAAGCACAAGAATCAGCCCAAATATTATGATTGGCATTTGAATTAGGGGTTGGGGGGGATAGAAGACATAATCTTTTGGAACTGAATCTAACCTGTGGGGATATGTGTTGACTCCAGGCAGTTAATGTCAGCACAAAATTAAATTTCAGGACACCCAGTGTCTGCCAAGAACTGGAGAATTGCTTGGTGTGGAAAAACCCATACAGTTGGTGTCTGAAGCATTTCGTGGGTAGAGTAATGGAAAAAAGTAGTTTTCCTCTACAGAGTGAACATTTTTAAAATTTAAATAAGCCATTTCATTTACTTGCTAAAACACTTTCAGCAGTTTTAGAGAATCTTTATTTCTTATCATAATGCACTGGGTTATCTAGAATTAAACTGTCACCTCATCTCCGAGAATTCTACTGAATCATTGTGTTCTAGTCACATGGACCAGGGTTATTTTCTTAAATGAGTCTGTCTCAAAGCCTTTGTGCCTACTATGCCATCTGTAATGTGCCTCTACTAAAAAGCAGCTGAGGAATGGCAAGATAGTCCTGTGATTCAACTCAGACCCAAATGTTATTATATCTTCCTTAAGGCAATGTATGTTTACCATTTCACTCACTGACATTATCATATCACTTTTATCACACTTTTGGCTGACTGTTTGCCAACCTCCGTAATGCAAAACCCAGTCTTTTCACCTAAAATAGTGAGTAAGACAGAGCAAAACTGCAATATTATGTATGGGATATAGACAGACTGTCTACAAAAGTGACTGTCAATAATTATTTCCCATCCTTAAATACACACGCCATTCTTTTCTTCAAAAGGTAGAGTTGATTTTCAAATATGTTCATCTGAACTGACAGTATACTTTGCTTCTGACCACTAATATTCAGTGGATGTGATATGGGAATTCTGAACCTAGACCTTTAATAGACCGGTAACTTCATTCCTATTGTCTATGAGCCCTACAGCACTGTGTAAAAAGTCCCAACAATTCACTTAAAGAAGAAGGCTTGGAAGATACTGAGCTGCAAATACAAGGAGAGATCCTACCAGCCACTGGCCATTTCAGACTCTCAGCACAGGTGCCAGACTTTGAATGCAATTCCCTTGGATACTGCCGAAATTATAAGATTCAGCACCATGAAGAACAGAGATAAGGTGTCTTTGCCAAACAAATGAAGATTAGAAAAGGCTGTGGTTGTTTTAAAGCAATTAACGTTTTGAGTAGTTGGCGATGCAAAAATAATACCAGAAATAATTACTGATACCAGAAATTGGATGCTGCTACAGCAAAAACCTAAAATTTGTGGTATTGAGTCTGGAACTAGGGAGAGTCTGGAGACTCAGTTAGGAGACAATGAGGAAGAACTATAAGGACAATGAGAAAATTTCCATTGAAATTAGGAAAGGTAAGTGCTTATTAAGCAATAATGATAAAATTAGCAACACTATTGTCTGCAGCAACTTAGAACACAGAAAATGTTACTGATAAAAACAAAGAAACTGTTTAAAGAAGAAGAATTTAGAGAGCTTTACTACCCCAGGTACAGTGTCTCCAGTTGCTAAAGGTTACTTAAAAGTAAAAAACTACCACAGAGCAAAGATCAAGATATAGCCTGTAATATATAACCTACAGACCAGTTACCATAGCACTTCTTCTTAAAAAATCTCTTAAAGGTTTAAGGTGGCATCTCATAAATTATTATTTTTTTTAAAATATTTATTTATTTATTTATTTATGGCCTGCGGTACAGGCTAGAGGTACTGGGGCCGTGAGAGGCTTCACCAGAGACAGAGTGGGGAGCAGAACAGGCCGACTGACGAAGTACACTGCTGAGGGGAGCAGCAGGTGGGTCAGGAGAGATCTGCAGGGCCACATGGATCACCTCCAGGGTGGGGATGGAAGTCATGCCGAAGTGGCTTTAGCTTCTCAGTGCTGTGCTTAACCCGCTGCACCACCAGGGAAGGCCCAACATCTCATAAATTATTTTAACAGTACAAAAGTACACAGAAGATGGCCCTTCTTGGTGGCGCAATGGGTTAAAGCGCAGCACTGAGAAGCTGGCTGTGGCTGCTTGGGAGCCAGTTCAACCCCACCAGGGAGCTGACCCACATGGTGCGGGAGACCTCACCTGTCTCGCCCACTTCTCCCCTCAGCAGTGTTTTTCATCCATCTGCTTGTTTTGTTCCCCACTCTGTCTCTAGTGAGGCCTCTCACCACCCCTGCTCCTCTGGCTTGTACCCCAGTTCTGTATGCATAAATAAATAAATCTTTAAAAAAATTTACAAGCACATACAAATTTTTTGTTTGGGAATGCAAGAGACCTAGACTAGGCAAAATCTCAAAAAGGAATTTACTCCATCTGATCTGTAGATTTTAAATCTATAGTGATTTTCTCCACAAATAGCTTTCTACAAATTATTTCTGCACAGTATATACTTGAGCTCTTTTCACCAAGTGGTAGAATCTATTTCCCTTACTTGAATCTCCATGATCCCTCTCTTGTGATTTGCTTTGACCAATAGCATGTGCCAGAAATGACAGTGTCATCTGGGCTTAACCCTGGTGAGGTTCACAAGCTACGAGTTTCATTGTTAGAACTCTGAGCTATTACATCAATGGACAAATCTGCTAGAGTTATAGATTACCTGAGAAAAAGTTCTATTAGATGTGAGATGAGAAAGGGCAGAGGGAATTAGAGGGGAGACTGGGAGTTAGAGGGAAGACTGGGGAGTTAAAGGGGAAACTGGGGAGTTAGAGGGGAGACTAAGTAACCTCCCCAAGACAATGCTTGAAACTTATGAGTAATGCTTTTATTATTATTGTGAAAATAGTTATTTTAATTACATCGCCAATAACCCAAGCTGTGCTTATAAATATTTTTAATACTTTTCTCTTAAATGAAAGAATGCCATGCTACTATTCTAAACATTCATGTTTCCAGTGTAAAAGTTTAATAAACTTTTAATTTAGAAACACAGAAAAAGAACAGATAATAATTTCTCAAGAGCAAGAATGTATGGAAGAGAAAAACACACAAATCATCAACCACTTTCCCTTGTAACTTAGTAAAAGCAGTTTGCCCCTGTGAAAAAATAAAATCAATCCTGGGCACAGTGACCCTCTCAGTGAGGGAGTGGCACTCCACTCCATGGTGACATTTCAATTTGAAATTCTCAGAGGATAGCAAAATCTTGAACTCTACCTGTCAAATGATGGCTTCTCCCCACAATCAAAGGCATCCTGGAGCTCCTTAACAAGATTCGCCTGGCCTGGCAGTCGAAAGAGACCCTCTTCTTTCAGACCCCTTTGTCGGATGAAGTCCACACACTGCTCCACCAACATTGGAGCCAGCCGGTTCCCATATCTCTTTTCATAACGGACAGTGTCTTCGAGTTTCTGTCCAAAAATACCTGGAGAAATAGAGGCACAAAGTTAATTTGAAAAACTTATTTCTTCCCATTGGTTGTTTTCTTTGAAAAGACAAATGCTAGATGGTGTCACTGAATGTTAAATACTGAGAAACTAAGCAAAGGAACAGATAGAGCAAAATTTAAAAACTGACCCTGGAAAATTGATTATAGAACTGAGGACTTCAGAGGGGAAAGAGTAAGGTGAGGAGGGAGCACAGTGGACTAAGGTCGTGGAACATAGGTGCTTTGGTGGTGGGAGCACTGTGGCAATGACACTTGGGGGAGGAGAGAGTCCAATATCCCTAAGTGCAAGCAAAAGTGTAAACCAACATCCACTCAGTAAAATGAATGAATGAATGAGTAAATAAATGGTTAAACTCAATGTGAAGGTGAAACAAAGACTGGAATGGTGATGAGCATTTAACATTTGGTAATTCATGTTATTACATAATCACATTCATTATAAATAATCTTTCAAATAAAAAATGTTCACGTTATGCTTTCCCCCTTCCCTTACATTACACATCGAGTTCCAAGCCACATAAAAGTTTGGAGATATCTACTTTGAAACAAGAAACACTGTAATAAATATAATGTGGATTTTTTTTCTTTTGGAAAAGAAATTGGACTCATAAACTTAAAACCACAAATAGCCTGCAGATAGTATCAAATGCTATTTTTTGGTTACATATTTAACTTGATGTCTAACTTTGATTTAGTTTAAATGTTTTTCATTTCTCTCTTCACCGGTTTTCAATCAAGTGATGATACCATGGGTCACATCAAGATGATAACTAGGCAGTGAAATTCAGAATTCTCATTCATGTATTTCAGATAATGATCTCTTTTAAAACTGTTGTTTATATGCTTTACATAAATAAATTTATATTAATTTATTTGAGAAGGAAATATTTGAATTATGAAGCAGTGCATAACAAATGAACAGACCGTATCATGGTGGTTTGCTGTGAATGGGAGACATATCTTATTACACATTGTCTAGAACTGTCAGTACACAGAGGTAATAAAAAAAATCCAATTTTGTTCAGCTTTCATAAAGACTTAAAAATACTACAAATAATAATTCTTAGTACAAGCATTTGCACTGGACACTCCCATAATTCATCATAGGCGTACCACTGTTTAAGAAGCTATGGCTCTAAAAGGTATTTCTATTAAGCAGTAGTTTGGCAAAAGTGATCCATAAAAGAGAAAAAGCCAAGGTAAACGTGACTCCAATATTGCCAGAGGGGATAAATACCATCAAATAGTTTTAATGCTCTAATGAATTTCATAAAGGTGAAAGAAAAATAAATGTTGCATGTTCAAATTATTTCAGACTCTAGAAGTTTAGGAAATATTTTTCAAAACCATTTGGTTAAGAATTCGACCATGAGAACAGATATTTACTATTCTTTCTATAAATTATTTATAAATTCAGTAATGCAAAGTCTACATATTAAAAAAAACAACAAGTGCTACCAGAAAGGATACTTATGTTCAGTTAAAAACAATAACACACACACACATACACACACTGTTCTATACTTGGTAGAACAGCACTAATGGATTAAAGGCCAGGTGGCCAATATTAAAATAGAATTAGAAAATGGCACTACCTTAAGGCAGTGACAATTAAAGCTGGTGACAGACTTATTTAGCTTTCCTTATAGTCCTTGGAATAAGCATTTGAGAAATAACGGTGTGTGAGACATAGTTCACTAACTCATCATATATTCATACCCTATTTTCTCTTGTCATCTCCACTTAGGAGGCAGGAAAATGCAATACTTATGCTTCCCAGGAAGTCTTCTGGAGACTTTACAAATACATATTTTTCCTGATCAAAGAGAAAAGCTCAGCTGGAATTGCCAATCACTCCTTCTTTATATCTTGAACTTGGACTGGCATCTGCTAATGTAAGAGTCATCTTTGGCCATCAGGCAACAAAATGAGGGGAAGGCTGAAATGTGCGAAGAGAAAATGCGGCTAAAATCAGTGCTTTGCTGAGCTGAGCCAGCGGCACGTCTATATAACTTTCTTTATAGTGTGAGAAAATTAATTCCCTGTGTGCTTATGCCACCACTAGCTGTTTTCTGTTATTTACAGCAACACACACTTTTAAATCACTCAGTAGTTGTAATGATTTTGAAGAATGCAATAGTTTGATTATGACTGAAGAATTTATAAAGATGAGTTTTTTTTTTCTTCCTGTAGAGTTTTTTTTCCAAACAAATTCAATGTTTATTTGCCTAGGATATCTGAATCCTGGCCTGTCAAAATTAAGCTTCTCAAAGGTACTTACATATCATTTTAAAAATTCTGACATTTGGGGATAAATCTTATTTATTAGAGATTTTCTTCATGTTTTGCTCTGGGTTGATCTTATGTAAGGTTCCTCTCTATATCCTGTAGAAATTCTATTAAAAATATTCCAATCGTGCCTCCATGCGTTCTATCAATGATAACCAAACTTTCAAGATTTGGTTTTATGCAGTAAAAAAAAAAAAGTCAACTATTCTTTTCTTAAACTAGCAGTATTTCTTTTTTGCCAATAACTCAGGGAAGAGATAACAAAAGATAACAAATTTTCCTTTAGAAGGGCTTTCTTTGCTTTCTTTCCCTTCTTCTTCTTTTTCTTCTTCTTCTTCTTTTTTTTTTTTCAAAATGGCCTACTTTAAAATATGAATTTGCTTGAGGTATATAGTATAGCAAGAAATGAAAAGCCCACAATATTAGCATCTTTCAACTTAGTAAGTATGCATTATATAACATGTCCGTGACATATATTTATATAATAAGTATATAAGGTAGCTCTTTTATATGAGCAGGAATTGGGATTCAGATAGATTAAATAACTCACCCAAAGTTAGCTACACAACACCAAGTAACAGAAGTAAGCCCACATCCAGATTTATTCAGCTTTAAAACCTTGTTCATTCCAGTCTCTTCTCTATTTAATCACAATTATCATGTGTCTTCATTTTCTAGTAATGCCAAATATTAGCTGATTCTAAAAATGAGTAAAATCTCATTACTTTCATACTCTAAAAGCTGATAATAGCTAAGCTGCAATTACATATGTCAGGCCCATGGATATAAGCAACTTACTCCATCGCTCTCACTCTCTGAGACTGTAGATCACCTTGATTCCCATTTTATGGAAGAGGAGACTGACACACAGAAGAGTTAAGAAATTTGCTGTATGTCACACAGCTGATTAATGGTGGGACCAGGATTTGTTCAAGGCTATTAGATTTCAGAGCTACTCTGTCTTTACTACATAAAACTGCATAGTTTGCATAACTGTTGGAAACTGAGCTTTGAAGGAAGAAAGCTGCTGCTTTCTGACCTTAATGCCTTTCCTCACAGTAGGAGAAGAGATTTATGCTCACAAAATATAAATTGGGGAAGGTCAGAAAGAAAAGAAGGTAAAAATTGAAAAGTTAATCACCATCTTGCCCTAGGAAAAGATTTCCTTTAAGTAAAGACATGCCTACTTAGTAATGTAATATATAAAAGAATTAAAAATAGAAAATATGTACATATAATTCGAAATTCCTGTGGGGAAATGACCATATTTTGTCCTAGATTTGGTCTTGTAAAAAATTAGAATTGATTAAAAGAGATGCATATTTTCATTACGTGTCCTTGGAAATAGAATGTCCCTACTTCTCTGACTTAAATGAGTAGGTGTGAATTAGCTCCCTGTATGACAATGATCTTTTTATGCAGAAAAAGTTGTATTTTTTAAAATTACTTCTTTTTGAAGGAGCAGTGGTGCTTCAAATTTTAAAATTAACAAAATACATGTAGGTCATGAGATTTTCCAACTAGCATCACGGGAAAAGGATACATTGGTTAATAGATTATTAACAAGAATATTTCCTGTGGCATTAATCAGAGCTATAGCTATTTCAATGCCTAGGGAGTGCTATGCCCACACTTTCTGCGGATCATGGTATATCATGCATATTCCCCCTGAATGTACTGATGGTGTCATAAAGCACTACCCAGGACCTGAATTTTCATTGACTAATAAAGCAAATCACAAAGGTGAATTTATAATGTCTGTAGGATGCTATTTTAAGGAGAAGGCAGTGGGAGTGGGGAGTCGAGAAAGAAGGTGAGAGAGAGAGGAAGAGAGAGAGAGATCTATTTAAATCTAAATGTCTCATTTATTTATATACCCAGTAAAGAGGTAGTCTGTAAAGTTAGTAAGCATGATGCTATACAAATCCCATCTGCCCTAAAAATAAATACAAAAAATAAGAAAAGAAAATACTTTCTTAGACCTTCTTCACTGAAAATATTCTCTGATTCTCAACTGACAGTTAAATATGATACTGGTTCCATTTCATCAATTTCTATTCTCTTGCCAAGCTAGTGTAATTTTGCCACTAATGCTATCATTTCACTCAAAGATCTTTCTCTATAGTCATCAACAACTTACTAGTGTCCAATCACCATGAATCAAATTAATTTTTGTATTTCTTTATGCTTCACTTCCTTTCAAACTATCAATTTTCTTCTTCCTGACATGTTTTTCTGCATGCTATAGAATTCTTGTCCTCGATAAGGTTTTCTCAGTCTCCTTCTTGACCGTGTTATCTATTGTGCCCTTTCATAAGTTTACTGGCCATCTGGGTATTTTTCTCAAACTTATTTTCACCTTATTTCATAAATTTCTTTTTGCTAAATCCCAATTCATCTCCACTTTCTATAAATTATTTCCAGGTTAATACCTCATTTTGGGCATTTCTTAATATCTCTAGCTTTGGACTTTTAAGTGTCCATTAGAAACCTCAACATGGTTACCTCAAAGCATTCTCAAATTTAAAATTTTGAAAACTTGCTAATTGTCCCCTTTTCAAAACTTGCTCTATTTCTTACAGTCCTAATTTTGGTCATCATTATCAGAGATCCTCCTAAATCATTGAAGTACCATCTGACAGTCAACCTATATTACTACTTTTCTGCCCCTAATTTATTCACTATGTGGACACCTTCCAAATCATTGCCACTACATTAGGCTAAAATCTTCAATATTTCTTTCAATTTAGGAATTATTGTCACAGTAACCTTCATACACACAAACTAGATCAGCTGTTCTTCTGCTTCATTTCTTCCCACGGTGCCCACTGACCAATCAAATTCCTCCCCCCATGAAATCCAGAGTCCCCACAATCTGATCACTGTCTCTATCCATCATTCAAATCAACACATATCTAGGTACGATCCACTGTGGACCAGACATTGTGCCCTATCCATCCATCCTCAGTTCCAAAGCTTTCTCACTATCAACATGCTCTCTAACTACACTGAATTGTTTGCTTTTTTCTAAATATAACATGACTTATCATCATGTCTCTTTCTCAACTTTTGTTGAGAAGTCAAGAGTCAGCCAAGGAAAACATCTTCTGCAACATTTAACTTACATCATCTCTGTGTTGTCTTCACTAACATTCTCTCACTTCCAATTCAGATGCAAACTTGGTATATTTCTACTTTGATTGCTTAACACATTGATTTGCAATCATTTATTGAAGCATCTATCTATCCTTGACTATTCCTCTTCAGTGAAGAGGCTTTCATTTTAATAATTATTATAAAATATTTACATTTATTATGGTTATTATAAATAATATTGAGTAACAGTTTTTTACTATATATCCAGCCTATGAGCCTCAGAGAGGTTAGGTAAATTTCCCAAGGTCTTATAGACTCAAGGATTTAACTGGGCTTGACTCCAGCACTGAAAAACTTCAAGCTTCATATTCATTCTACCATAGTGCTATGTTCTGAATATTTGTGTAACTTTAAAATTCCTCTGTTGATATCTCACGCCTAAGGTGATAGTATTCAGTGGTGGGACATGTGGAAGTGATGAGGTCATGAAGATCAAGTCCTCATAAATGGAGTAAATGTCCTATTAAAGGCACCTCAGTATATCTCTTGCTTTCTGCTTTTTGTCATGTGATCATACAGCAAATTGACAATCTGCAACTAGAAGAGGGAGAACCTGATCATGCCTACCTGATCTCAGCCTTCTTGCTTCCAAAAAATGAGAAATAAATTTCTGTTGTTTATAAGCTACTTTGTCTGTGGCATTTTGTTACAGCATCCTGAATAGACAAAGACACACAGCAAACTCTCTCCCTGGAACCTGATAGCAAAGTCGGTAAGAATCAAGCGCTCCATAAAAATTAAGGTATTATGCATGCATTGAAGCAAAAAATTTCACTTCAATTATAGAAATAAATGCATACCTTTCATGTAAAACAAAAACCATCAGGCCCTTCCTGGTGGCGCAGCGGGTTAAAGCACAGCACTAAGAAGCTAAAGTCACTTCTGCACGGGTTCTGTTCCACCTTCCCCGGAGCGTGCAGACCTCTCCTGACCCGCCCGCTGCTCCCCTTCAGCAGTGTACTTCGTAAATCTGCCTGTTCTGTTCCCACTCTGTCTCTGGTGAGTCCTCTCACCCTCCGCATCTCTGGACTGTACCCCAATTCTGTGTGAATAAATAAGTAAATCTTAAAAAAAAAAAAAAAAAAACAAAGGTCCTCAAGTTGTGACTTTGATTTCTTTAAAAACTTGTAAACAAAAAAAGTACTTGGTTTATGGTTGGCAAGGTAGAAGTTAAAAAAAAATCTTGGTTTTGTTCAAGTTCTCTGTTATCATTTAGTTTTTGGGCTTCCTTATTCCTTTCCTCCTATAGATAATATGCTAAGCCATGTATAAATTGACTTTATCTGTCTTTCTGTTTATTATAAGCTTTCTTGCAGAAGCAGCTGTGGTATTACCAGCATTATAATAATTTTCAACTGAAACTGAATATTCACCCAAGGTGAATGGGAAAAATCAGAAGAAAAGATTCAACTTGCTATAGAACTAAGAAAGCAAGCCTGCCAATGTTTACTTCAGTTCATAACTGGCACTTTCTAAGTTACCAATAAGCCTTGCAAAAATTGAAAGCTTTTTATCCAAGAACCACAGAATCTATAATAACCAGGGAATGTTTGATGTGATTTTGACTCATTTTGTGGTCAGAACAGGGGAAGGGGAAAGGAAACAAAGACTTAGAAAAATTAAGAAAGTATAATAACCTGAACATAGAGACCCAGTTACCTGACTCTTAGACACCATTACATCTGGGTTTCAAGTCATGTGGTTTACATGTATTTTCTTATTTGACACTCAGACATTCTGTAAAGAAGTCCCCCTTCTACAAACAGATTGAGAGATGCCAGGTCACATGTGTAGAAAATTGCAGATCTGGGACCCAAAAACATGTCCATCAGTTCTGCTTCCTTTTGCATTACAGTAATGCAAAATTAGATTGCTTTTTTCATAAACCTAATGATAATCTCTCAGCATTATATAGACCAATTTTACCTTTGCAGATGATCCATGGTCAGTTTTTATTCACGGACCCCTCAGACTTCATACAGACTTGGTGTAATTCTTATCATTGAGTAAGCAGTTATTTATTTCTTTCACTATCCCTTGAAGCTTGAGAACTCATAGATTTAAGGTCATTATTTTTTATTGTTGTTGTCTTTTCATTCTTAGCATCACTTGGTAAATATTGCATAAACTTTGATATATGAGTTAATAAGCTAATCATTTATAGAACTGGACAGTAGAATTATGTTAAAAATTAATTTTGTAAATGCAATTTAACATACAGCAAATGTTCAAGAAAATATTGTTCTTATCTACCATCAAAGCAAAAAAAATTCTGTTTTGATTAGTTATTGTCCTAGGACTAGCAGAAAACATAAACAATAATGATATATAATTTACCAGTTTGCAATCAGCCTTGAAATTCATCCTTGATTAAATAGATCTATTGCCTTTCTTCATTTTTAGAAAAAATAAATATATATAAAAAGGTACATATTTATTTATTTATGCATATAGATCCGGGGTACAGGCCAGAGGTGAAGGGATAGTGAGTGGATTCACTAGAGACAGAGTGGGGAGCAGAACAGGCAGATGGACAAAGTACACTGTGGAAGAGAGCCACAGGCGAGACAGAAGAGGTCTGCGGCGCCATCTGGAACACCTTCCGTGTGGGAGCGGGGTAGAAGCGGCATTGAAGCTGCTGCTGCTCGCTTGCAGTGCTGCGCTTTCACCTACTGCACCACCAGGGTGGGCCCACAAATACTTTTTTTTTTTAAACCACAATATGCATAAAGCATAATGTATAAAGATGGTAGCTGTGACCAAATAGTAGCATCTGAGTAATGTAAGGACTATCGTGTAGATGGATAATGTGTCAACAGAGAAGACTTGATGGAAAACGAGAGCCAACAATGTCTTGAAGAAACTATAGGGGCCCTCTGGTGGAGCGACAAGCTAAGGCGTAGTACTATGAAGCTAGCCGCAGTCGCTTCAGCACTAGTTGGATCCCTAGCCAGGGAGGTGACCCACATGGGGTGGCAGACCTCTCCTGACCGCCCACTGCCCCCCTCAGTAGTGCATTTCAGTACATCTGCCTGTTCTGCTCTGCACTCTGTCTCTGATGAATCCTCTCACCGCTCCTGCACCTTGGCCTGTATCCCAGTTCTATATGCATAAATAAATAAACATTAAAAACAAAAAAGAAACTATTGAACAGACAACAGAGGAGAGACGCGACCCGGAAGAGCGGCAAAGTGAACAAAAACAAAAAGGTGATGGAGGAGATGACTTTAGAGAGAAAGCGTGTGGTGGTCCATGGATCTGGGAGTTTATTCTCTACAGAATGGCTTGAATTGGTTTGAAAACCTTAGAAACCATGTATAATAGTTAAGACTTCCTCCAGGATCACTAGGGAGTCAAATCATTTTGGGCCATGGAAGACTACTTGACAGTACTCTTTTGGAATAAGCTATTGGATAAAGCTTTACAAGATGGGCTGGGTATTGCAGGAATTTCGGAAGAATAATTCAGTGGAAAGAAATGAAGTTGGAGGCATTTTGAAGTTCTTAGGTAAAAAAGTTGTGTATAGGAAAGAATAAAAACATTGAGAGGGCCCTCCCTAGCAGTCAGCACTGCATAGAGGGCCTCAGCCATTTCAATGGGAGTTCAATCCCTGCCCCTGAGGTGACCCACATGGCGCGGCAGACGTCTCCTGACTGGCCAGCTGCTCCCCTCAGCAGTGTACTTTGTCAGTCTGTCTGTTCTGCTCCCCACTCTGTCTCTGGTGAGTCCTTTCACTGCCCCTCCAACTCTGACCTGTACCCAGTATTGTATGCATCAATAAATAACCTTAAAAAAATTTGGTACTAAGTTGATAGAACTAGAAAGAGAGTTAAATGTATGCAAAGAAGGAAGAAGCACTGGAGCTTATGTGGTTATAAGCCACTGGGGAATTAATTACAACTTATCTCCAAGAAGGGGCAAGTCAGGAAAAGTAAAGTTAGGGCTTAGAATTTTACTTATTATATCCTGTGATAACAAATTACAGCAGGTAGCCTATTATGCGCAGAAATTAACTCCAATCTCAGGACCCAAAGCATTGTGCACCTGCAGGTAATCAAAGGATTATTTTTTATGTTCCAAACACTAGATATCAGTCTTACAGAGGTATATATATGTATTCAAAGTCAATAGGCAAAAAAATACATTTGTAATCTTAATCTGAACAGAACATTAATTCCAAAATACCATGACCTCCAGCTTCTAGCCAAACAGATGTTTCTTAGTTTTTTTTTGTTCTTTTTGTCATCTCAGTTGTAATCCTCGAGGACTTCCCACCACCACTTCACCCATGTGCCATCACTATAGTCCCGTGTCCTCTCTCCACCCCAATTTTGATCTTATTCCCCTGTCCTCCCCCGTAGAATGTTTCTGGTTTATAGTTGTTAGTTGACGTTCATTTTTACTTTATTACAATAACTATACATACATACATACATACATACATACACACACACACACACGCACACACACACATATATTTTCCTGATCCCTTACACTCCTGCTATGAGTGAAACCATCTGGTATTTTGGTATTTTTCTTTTTCTTTCTGGCTTATTTCACTAAGCCTGCTATTTCCCAGCCACATCCATGTTAGATTTCTGAAACTACTGGGGGACATTTTCATTAACCTTTGTTAGCACCTAAACAAAGATAAGATGAAACGAGTAGCAAAGGATGGAAGAGAAGGGAACCCTGAGTCATTTGTTATGGCTTGCACAACATACAAGTAAGTTCCAAAGCACTCTGCAAACTTGCACTCATCTACACACTTCATTTTGAGGCTATTCTCATGTGAGTCTTCTCTTCGGTAAGCCTAACCTTGACAACAGTACAAAATATATTTTAAATGTGGACCAGGGAAAGGAGACACATCAACAGTTTTTAGTTCTGGGCACTTTTCCATCATTCATGAACTCTCCTTTTTGCATTCAATGAAATGACTTAAGTGGTTGCTCTCCAACAGGCTTGGGAACAAACTGAGAAATCCAGATCAATTTCTTGAACTCTGTGAATACCCAGAAGATTAAATCAAAGCACAAAAGAACACTCTTAAAGTGGCACATGGTTTGGGAACCCAGGATTAGAAAAAAAATTCATTATTTTCAGTGTAGACCTCAAATAAAGGTGGAGACAGCAAGCTTCACTTGCTGCTTATGTGATTGACCAGGGTGGCACAGAAACAGCAGCCAGCAGCAGCCCACCTTCTCCCAGAGCCCAGCGGAGTCATTGTGGTTAGGCAGCCAGCGACTGAGCAAGGCTGGCAAGAGCTGGCTCTGGAGGAAGGGAAAGGAAACTTAAAACAGCTGAATGCTTCCTGCACCTCCTGTCCTCTCTGGTTCCAGCAGAAACCAGCATACAGCTTGGTAAATGAAATATCTGTTAATCCATGACTCAAATGCTGAACATTCTTCAAATTACTAGGACCTTGCTTAGAGAAGGATGATATTTTAAAAATAACCCACAGAAGATGATAGATGGAAGCTGTTTCCCACTCTTTCAGTTGCCAGTCATGGGAATCTTTCTGCAGACCCTGTCTTCCCTTATTGGAATTTGAGAATAAAGGGAAGACAGTTAATGAGCAGTATTAACCAGTATTAACCGGGATTCCTGAAGTCTTGCTTTTACATTGATATTGAGGCAAGTTAGTGGGAAAGGTGAAGCATGCTTTGCTTTGTGCTTTGAAGACATGTGTGTTGTCCCAAAGACTTTTCAAGTTACAAGTGAACAGCAATCACCCACAAAAGTAGACTTCTCTATGTATTTAGTTAAACACAGTGTAGCTGCTGATGGGTGGGGGGAAAAATGCCTTTAACACAATTGGGTCACAGTCTTTCTCAATTTCCATCATTGTCCATTTCTTTATCTATATAGTCTCAGGGTGATCATGGAATCTCTATACAGCCATAAAATATGAGCCATGTATCTCATTTAACCCTCTTTGGGGATGAACAGGAGTATACTTTAATACCTGCATTCCTTGTTAATATTATTAGAGAATGCACATAGACAGAGTTTAACTGCTCAAAGGGAAAGACTCTGAAGGAGCATAGCTTAGTTTCAAAAATTTCCCACTGTATTTTGCTTTGTATGTGTGCTTTCTCTTATTTTGTTTTCTTTTCATGATTTTGTTCATTACTACTACGTAGAGAGAGTTAATTAGTCATTGGCAGATCAAAGCAAAAAGGGAAAAGGATCTGTAATTGCTGGCATTGAAATCAGTTTGAGTTTAAGTTATCATTTTATTGTGCATGCCATTAAAATTGCAAACAACTGGTTCCCATTTAATGGAATAGTCATTTATTCCTTATCATTTAGCAATCATTTAAGTGAGTATTCCACTTAAAAAAATCTCATTTTAAAGACAAAGCATATTTTAAAAATATTATGATGCGGATGGTTTCTAAAGGCATTTCATTTTAACTATGTTGTAACCCTTCAAGTGCCCCCCAAACAAATCAGTTCAGAAATACCTCAGTTTCTCTTCTTGGTCATGAATTAAGTTTTCCTACACCTTACTCCTAGTAATTCATATCTTTAGCCTCTTCCAATGCCACCCTATGATATATTTCAAAAGTCCACGTGCCTCTCATGACCAATCAGTATTAATCAGTTTGATTAAAACTCCCCTGAAAAGACATCACCACAGTTAACCTGATTATTAAAATTTTCTCAGCAAGAAATGGGAGGCCAGAGGAAGCAGCCAGAATGACAACAATGTGATAGGAGCAAGAACAGGGATCTGGGCCCCTCCCCAACACCCCCAAGGAGTGACAGCCTGACTGTGATCTGAGGTTGCTTTACCCCCTTCCTCTCAAGAGTATCAGCCAGCTCACTTAGTGGCCTCCAGTCAAGGTGATCTCCATAGGACAATTCTTTCTAAGAGCCCCACCTCCCAGCTCATACTCAGTATGAGACAGATCAATGTGAACCTTGTAAAATACAAACAGACAAGCGAAGTAACCTATAAATCACTTGCATAGGTCTAAACACTTATTTCCAAACTCCCCTTTTAATCTGAGTATCAATGACCCTACAGCATCAGAGAATATGTGCATATATTTTAAAAAGGACATAAGCACATTTGCTACCTACCTTTCCGAAAACTAAAGCACCTTTTGATTCTTCTGTATGTCGTTTTAGGAATGAAAGGCGTTGAAGCTAAGGCGGTTGAGGGGCGTCCCCCTGTATTTCGATCCTCAGGCATCATACAGGCCCGAAGTTCAAAACCAGTTTTCAGATTTCTTTAACACCTGCCTCTGTGTGACACCCCACAGCTACTGCTTCTCATGTTAGTTTATTTGTTAGGTTCACAGTGCTGTTCCTAGAACTCAAAGGTTTTGATCATCCAGGTCCTGAATCAGAGATAAGTTACCACCTCTCATTTACTTCCTTTTGGCAACAACTTCCTTTCCTCTTGTCTAATCCAGGGAGTTTTTAAGGTATTTTTTTAAAGTTTCTGCAGACATTCCAAAATGTCACAGCAAAAAGAACTGCAGCAAGGAAGCTGCACCTCCATTCAAATAGCAGAAATTGTTGCTGTGTTTCTGTTGTCGTTGTAAATAAGGAATTGTCTTCTCAGCTGGAACTCGGGACTGAGATTCCTCTGGAAAGGTCAGCAATAACTCTGTGCAAGGGGAAAGAGGAACAATAACAGAAAGGCCCCTGAGGCATACTTCAGAGCAGTCCTTGTAGTCTCTTTTCATCTGAGCACAAGGGGAGGGAAATAATGGCACCTTCTCCAGAAAGCATTTCAGTGCATGACAGAGTCTTGTCAAAGGGCCCCCAGATCCCCTTCCTCGGCCTTTGATGGTCTCTGCAGGCTTCTCCCTCCTCTCATCTGTCTTTAAACTCCTGGGACTCCGGAGGTAATCGCCACTTCAGAACAGACCAGTGCCCATTCCAGGAGGCTCCTTGGACCCGTAGAGGCAGTAGCTGTGCAAGGAGCTTCTCCACCCCCGCCTCCCGCTTGGCTCAGTCTTCCCTTTCTCAAATGAGAGCCTGCAGGAGCTGGCAGGGCTGCGGCTGCTCGTCACAGTCACCAGGGCTGCGGCTGCGGCTGTGACTGCTTTCTGTGCCCGTGGTCACATGCAGCAGGTGCAGTCACAACAGTAGGAAGGGCGGAGGGAGCTGCCACTGGGCGGGGACGGTGTGAACCCCTTTCTTCTTCCTTTGACTTTGTGCTGACTTCCCAGCTCTGTCTGTGCAACACCTTCACAGCTGGTTAACTCAACCCCTCCAGAAAACAAACAGCCTCACATTCCTGAGGGAGTAAACTTTTTGCTCTCTTTTTCTTTGCATTTTTTCTCTTCCTCTACAATATGTTTCTATTATAGCTATTTGAACACTGAATCTATTTTGTGAATGCTGATTTACATGTGGCTGCCATTCAAACGTGCGCTTGTATACGATTATACATTTGGTATTTAGAAAGCCATTCTAAAGCTAGTTACAGAATTTGCAGGCCTAACTACAAAACAAGTTAACTCATATGTGTTTGTTTTTATGCATTTCTATACTAATCTATTTCTCTGGTGATGTTTTGAAAACCAGTCTTATTTTTGACAGACTTTCCTGCTCTTGCCTTATCCTGAGTGCCCAGCCCCCCATATCCACCATCCCTCTCAGACCTGCTCACTGACCAATTTATCACTAGGTTAATCATTCATCCACCTGCTGTTCCATAAGCAGATTTGGAATGTTAGTGCTTTAACCCCAACTGACCCCCAAGCCCTCTGTGTTCCTTGCTAGTCATTCAGTAAGGGTTTTAAACATTTTTTTTTAATGCATACAGAACTGGGGTACAGGCCAGAAGTGCAGGGGCAGTGAGCAGCTTCACTAGAGACAGGGTTGGAAGCAGAACAGGAAGTTGTACACTGCTGAGGGGAGCAGCGGGTGGGTCAGGAGAGGTCCCCTGTGCCATGTGGATCACCCCAGGCCGGGAATTGAATTCGCCCTGAGCAGCTGCTGCTAGCTTGCAGTGCTGCGTCCTTACTGGTTGTGCTACCAGGGAGGGCCCAATCTTCTTTTTCAACTCTGCACTGTGCATATACCTCTAGTAACTTATTTCGCTGAATTTATTTCCTCCATTTTTGGAAGATTACTCCTAGCTCACTAATTCACAGAACTCTACTGCCCTTTATTGAAAACCATTGTCCTCATATCATCTTTACTAATTATTCATATGGAACTCCCTCTTAAATTAAAAAAACAAACAAACAACTATTGTTTATTTTTCTATCTGCTCCATTTCATGTATTTTGTTTTTCTTGTATTTAGAGTGAAGAAGTTATTTTTTCACATATCTCACATCACCTGAAATAGTTCTAGAAATAATATCTAGCATGATAGTGTCCACGTTAAAGCACAGTACTGAACTTTAACACACTGTGCCACCATGGAGAGCCCATTCAATAAGGGTTTTACAAAGCTGGAGGGGGCACTAATATAGTATTCTCTTTAAAAATGCCATTGCTCTGGCTAGACATACCTACATAGGTAATATTTTGTTATTGAAGAGATCATTATTAGACATATATACCCCATGGAACAATAAAAGTAAGCTTATTTTATAAGCTTACTGCTTAGAAAATAAGGACTCTTCTGTAAAACACACGCACACACACACAACTGTAAAAAACAAATGCTGGAGAGGAACCCTCTTACACTGCTGATGGGAATGTAAACTGGTCCAGCCACGATGAAAAGCTGTGTGGCATTTCCTTAGAACACTAAAAATGGATCTATCATGTTATCCAGGGATTCCACTACTAAGAATGAACCCCCAGGGCACAAGAACCCTTATTCCAAAGGAAACCTACACTCCTATGTTTATTGCAGCACAATTTACAATATCCAAGAAATGGCAGCAATCCAAATGCCCTAAAATAGACAAATGGATTGAAAAGCTGTGGTATATATGAACAATGGAATATTACTCAGCAATCCAAAAGGACATTTGTGCCAATTTTGCCATTTGTGCCAATACAGATGGAGCTGTAAGGGAATTTGAAAAACAGTTTTATTGAGATAAAATTCACAGACTCTTGAATACTGTCACTAAAGTATACAAGTGAATGTTTTTTAAATATACTCAGATACATACAATCACCATCATAGTTAATACTACATTTCATTTCCTCTTTTTTTTAGTAGGTCCCTATATCTCTTTATTTCCCCATTCTAGTCATAAATGATCACTATCCTACTTTCTGTCTCTGTAAATTTCCCTGTAGAATCATATATTTCTTTCACTTAGCATAATATTTTCAATCTTATTTATTATAATTTCTATCAGTATCTTACTCATTTTTTAACAACTGAATAATAATTTATTGTATAGATAGACTATGTTCTGTTAGTCCATTCATTAGCTGGTAAACCTTTGAGTGTCTCCATTTTTTGGCTCTTAGGAATAATGCCACCATAAATATTGATGTACTGACTTTTGCAGCAACATGGATGGAGCTGGAAAAGATCATGCTTAGTTAAATAAGCCAGAAAGAAAAGGAAAAATACCGGATGGTCTCACTCATAGCAGGAGTATAACAGACCCGGTGAGAAAATAATAATAATAATGAACAGCTCTATACCAGAGACATTTTATGGGGGTGGAGTGGAGAATGGGATCAAGAACAATGGTGGGAGGGAAATGCACTGGACTATGGTGATGGCACACAGAGATTACAACTGAGTGATAGGGAACCCCCGGGGATTACAACTGAGAAGGATAAATGCATAAAATGATGTAAAAATAAACTATGATATTATTTAAAAAATACTGATGTACAAGTATCTATGTAGATCTAAGTTTGGATATACCTTGAGGACACACATAGAGGTGCGAGTGTTGGGCCATATGAGGAATTGTCAGACTGGTTGAAAGGATCAGTTGTATCATTTTAAGCACCTATTAGCGATATATAAAGGTTTTGATTTCATCATATCCCTATTAATACTTGTTATTATCAGACTTTTAAATTTTAGTAATCCTAGGGTAAAAAGTAGAATTTTTTGTAGTTTTATTACCCTTTCCTTGATAACTAGTAACATTGAACCTCTTTTTATTTATTAGTTACATGTATTTTCTAGAGAACTGTTTATTCATATTCTTGTTTACTTTTAAATTGAATCAAATTGGGCTAAATTTATTATTTGCTTTTATGATTGATTTTATGAGTTTATTATGTACACTGATTACAAGTCCTTTATGAGATATGTGATTTACACATACTTCCTCCCAGTATGAGTTATCTTTACAATTTTTAATGAATAATATGTTTATTTTTACATCATTTTGTGCATTTTTCCATATCAGTTATAAACCCCTTGGGCTTCCCATCATCAAATCACACATGTGCCATAACCATAATCCAGTGTATCTTTACAATTTTTTAATGGTATCAAGTTATGGGTTTTTTCCCTAGTTCTGTGACAGTGTGATGAATACCTTCCTCCCTTAGTTTTACTGGTCTTATGTACAAAATGTGATGTTGAACCAATAGAAAACTAATTTCTAAGGAAATATTAAATGTAGTTCTAATAACTAAGATATGAGTTTACAGTCATTACCATTGAAAACATTTATTTACAATTCAGTGAGTATAGATTGATTTTATTAATACAAAACAGTTGGGTAGCCACTGAAAGTTTCTATCAGTATCAACATTGAGGTTACTTAGTTCTATATTATGTATTCTGTAGAAAACTGATATTTAGATGAATCACAAAGAATTTATTGCAAATTGAAGAAATACTATAAAGGTTGGCTTGCAATCAAAAAACAACAAAAAGGGTAGGAGATTTATTCTTTGCAAAATTGTCTCTATTATGAGTGCTCTATGCTAAAACATTTTTTTTTTCAAAAGTAAATCTGAATGCAGCATTTGAATACCCATGAAGTATATTCCATGGGATAAAGTATATTAATCAATCAATTGCAAGACTATTCCTTAAAGGTTCATATATGTGAAGTTCTTGCCTAATCCCACTAAGATCATTCCTGAGAGTCTTAGGCTGCTGGTAGGGATTCCTCTGGGCACTGATTTGGTGACTCTCACTCATTTTCTTTGAGTAAAGGACATAGGGTGAGGAGAGAGGGATAGAATGCCATTACCAATGGAAATAATCTGTCAACAAATGTGCATTCTTTAGCAAATATTAAGGACCCGCCTGACCTCAGGAACCCCAGAAATCTGTAACAGAGGTGAAAAGAGAATCTTTAGAGATGATAAGAACTGGGCCCTCCTTGGTGGCACAACTTGTTAAAGCTCAGCACTGTGAAGCTAGCCAAGGCCGCTTCAGCACCAGTCTGATACCTGCCAGGGAGCTGACCCACATGGTATAGCAGACCTCTCCTGTTTCCCCACTGCTCCCCTCAACAGTGTACTTCATCAATATGCTTGTTCTGCTCCCCACTTTATCACTGGGGAAGGCTCTCACCATCCCTGCACCTCTAGCCAGTACCCCAGTTCTGTATACATAAATAAATAAATCTTAAAAAAAAAAAAAAGAAATGAAAGAACTTTGTAAAGACATATGCAGAATCCTCTCTTAAAGCTCTGGGTGTAAGGATATCAGTCACAGGTCTTCAAATAAATGATCTACCTAGTCATTTACTTGCCATTTTAGTATGTGTTAGGGTGATCAAATAAATTGTCATCCAAAGTGGGACACCTTCAGGGTAAAAGATAGCACTGTCAATTAGCTAAGGACAACAGTTTAAACTAGACTGTTACTAGACAGATAGAAATGGTCATGCTGGTTAGGGACTACTTCTTTGACCAACAGAGAATACTGCGGAAAACACAACTTGTAGACATTTATCATTAACTGGTAAACTATCTACATGTCTTCAATGAATCTTCAGTATTTTAACTTTGGCTATTAATTTTCAATTTTTTAAAATATCTTTTGAAAGTTAGCCAAAAAATTTAAAGTGGCTAGTTAGTCTAATACTCTGACATGTGAAATGTTGAGGAAAAGAATATTTCTCCGTAAAAAGGGTGCTAAAATACACAAAAGGGAATATAAAGTAAATATGGGGATTGTCAATGACTTGGCAAATGAGAACTTGACTTAATACAACTTTCTGAACTATCCACATAGAACGATTAGACTTTACATTTTTAGAAATACATACTTATTGCAGAAAATTATCTTAGGATCCTTGTTCTTTGTTTTTTAGTGAACTTTTGCTTTAAATAAATTTTCTGTTTATATTATTCTAGCTTATATTTCTTGAGAGAAAAAGATCTCATCTTTTACCCTTCTTTCTTCTTTTAGTACTATTATTAGCTTAAGTTAGTTTATTCTTTGTAGGGTGCATTCTCAATACTATCTTAATTAACATTTAAAAAATTATTATCAAAATCAAAAACATTTGCCTGAAATAGCATTTTAAAAAAATATTTATTTATGTATACAAGAACTGGGGTACAGGCCAGAGGTGTGGTGGGTGAGAAGATTCACCAGAGACATAACGGGGAGCTGAACAGGCAGATGGACCGAGATGCACTGCTGAGAAGAGCAGTGGGTGGGTCAGGAGAGGTCTGTGGGTCACTTCCCTGGCTGGGTTTGAATTGTGTTGCACTGGCTATGGCTATAACCCATGTGCCACCAGGGAGGGCCCAGTAAAGAATTTTTTTTTTAAACTCCATTAATCATCATGTTTTCAAGCAAAGCTTTGCCATTCCTCTTTGATACCACTGAACATTCTATATCTTCCAAAGCATCTTGTCAAACTTTGATTTTTCCCAGACTCTAGATGTTTTAAACTATCTATATTTATATTATAATATCCAATTTTATGATTAAATGTGAAATCAAAAAGCATTCATTTTTATAATTCAAGATTTTCATAGACAAGTGTAGGTTATAAATCATATTTGACTTAAATTTAAGGGAATTACTAATAATGTGGCTCTTTACTTTTGATAGTTGCCTATTTGAAAATAGCAGTGGGAAGAAGGGATGAGTCAGTTTGGTCTAACTTTCTACTTTCCCATGATTTTAAAATATACTCACCTCCTCCAAAGGGTCCCCATATCACTCGGCGAATAGACTTCACCCAGTCTTCCATATCATTCTGGGTGCTAGCCATAAGGAGATAGCTCTCATGATTTGCTGTCATCCGATCTCGATCACCTCCTGTAGGAAGATAGGAACACGAGTGTCAACTCAGCCAGACATCCCCGCCAGCAGCCTCCTGGGGAATCCCTGAAAGATAGACTGTACAGCTAGTGTTATGTTCTACCCAGCAAAGTGGAAATATTAACCACAGGAGTAAAATGTTTCAAAAGAAAAGACTGACATTTCCAGAAGAAATATGGAGGACAAATGCCATTTCCCCAACAAAACCTGGCTTTTTTTTGTCCCAGTAATAAGCCATAGAGATGCATGAACTCTCAAGCCTATCTTCTGTCACCAAACTATGGTGCAGGAATATATAGCAGACACAAAATAAAATATGGAAAAGTGGTTTACAAAACCTAGATTTTGATTTCAACAAGTCTCAATATTACTTAGCACACACAGTGAGGTCACCAGGACATCATAGGTAAGAAAGAAAGACCTAGGACAGAGAAAAGAGGACAGGAAAAAATCTATACCTGAAGTGTAGATTGCTATTCTATGTGGCTCATTCTCCAAGGGATACTTCTTCCTGACACAGGAGGGCAAACAGAAAAAGAAGGAGGAAGACACAGCCTGGCCTGCCACATAGACAAATGAGCTTTCCACAGTATACTCCCACTGAGATGTCCTTTGGAACACAGTCATGCCTCTATGCAAAGGTGGATGATTTTTTCCTTTCTGTCCCTATCCCCCAAAGAAAAACCTCCACACTTTAAAACCTTTATAATACCTAATACCAATTTTGAAATGATGGACTATGATTTGGATGCAAATATAATTTCTTAGAAATATATTACAGCACATTTAAGTTTTCTTGGTGACTTAATTTTCTTATTTATAACATAGAGATAACCTTAAATGATCTTGAAAGAGGTTTAGAAGTATGGTTATTCTTATCTTTTATTGTATATTTAAAGAAATATTCCTTAAGTATTAGTGACTGTATGGCTTCAATCTCTTTAAGAACATAGTGCTTTTCACAAAAGGCATAATTAGGGAAATGGAACTTTAAGTATTTAGCTAAATTCTAATAATATTTTACTATTATATGAAATTTTAAGATGCTCAAGCTTATCAGCATTTAAGCTTTCACTGAATATTGTAAATATGCAGCCTATCATTGAATAAATTCTTATTCAAGTATTTTGTTTGGTTAAGAAGTGGCTAATTGTACTTTAGTATCTTTTAGAGTAATTTGCAGATTCTAGTTTACAAAAATAACAATACTCCTTATTTAATATCCAAACTAATTCAGTCATAACTCAAAGTTATAGGCATTTGAGTTTGTGACTTCTGAATTCTATGCCCTAGGTTGAGTAATATAACTCTTCTAGGACTGACAGGAATTTATAGAACAGGTAAAAGGTATGAGAAATGAAATAACTTTAAGCAGACCAGATGAAGAACTTTAATCGGTGTTTTACATTTTAATACAACTGAATGGGAACAGAGGAGGGCAAAGGGCTTTAATATGTTTCTCACATCATAGAGACCATCTCACTATTAGGAAAGACTGATCCTCTTACACCTTTAGTGCTATCCAATGTCAATCATGAATTCAAACAATTTGCATCTGAAAAAACATCAAGTAAGTACTCAGAAAAAACTCAAGAAATTAAGTTCTATTTTCTATAAGTTGCTTGACTTCTGGGAAATTATAACTTTTCTAAAGTGTTCTTAATTGTCCTTTAGTGGTAATAATACCTCTATAATAAATTTTGTGAGAATAAAATACAATAAATAACTAAAAATACTAGCACTGTGTTAGACTAAATGAGAGATTTTATAAATATTAACTTCATCTCTATAACTGCCTCCCATCCCCACAAATGCGAAAAGATGTATTGCATTAATTTGATCTCAGTTCTATTGTGTCTAGAAAGTGCTTGGAAATAATTTTTTTAAAGATTTTTTTAAAAAAAAAATTTATTTCTTTATGCATACAGAACTGGGATACAGGCCAGAGGTGCAGGGATGGTGAGAGGATTCACCAGAGACAGGGTAGGGAGCAGAACAGGCCAACTGTTCTGACGAAGTACCCTGCTGAGGGGAGTAGCAGGCAGGTCAGGAGAGGTCTGCCACAGCATGTGGGTCACGTCTGTTCAATTTCAGCCCTGGAGGTGACCCACATGGTGTGGCAGACTTCTCCTGACCCGCCCGCTGCTCCCCTCAGCAGGATCGAACTCAAGCTGCAGTGGCTTTAGCTTCTTAGTACTGTGCCACCAGGGAGGGCCGGTTGTTTTTTTGCTTTTTTTTTTTTTTTTTTTGGTAAGATTTATTTATTTGTGCATACAGAACTGGGGTACAGGCCAGAGGTGCAGGGGCAGTGAGAGACAGAGTGGGGAGCAGAACAGGCAGTTGGACAAAGTACACTGCTTTGAGGAGCAGTGGGTGGGTCAGGAGAGGTCTGTTGGGTGAGACAGGAGAGGACTGCTGTTCCTTGTGGGTCACCTCCGTGGCCAGGGATCAAACTTGCACTGATGTGGCTGTGGCCAGCTTGTAGTGCTATGTCCTAACCCTTTGCTCCACCAGGAGAGGGCCCCTCAGATAGATAAAGTTTTTTTTTAAAGGTCATCTTTTTATTTTTTGATATACAACAACATTTTATACACAGATCATGAATGTAAATATGCCCCATATTTATATGCATAGCATGACTATGTGGCATGGGAATGGCAGAAAGGACTAAATGACAAAGAAAATGATGCTTCATTTGGCATGGCACTAAAATTTTATTCTGTATTCTGATCCACTATACCACTGTTTTGGACCAAAAAAAAAAAAAAGCCATTCTGAAATCAGAATATTTTAATTATTATCTTCACTTGAAGGATGCTTTGCAATTCAGACAGTAATATCCTGCTGTGTCACTCCCAGTCCAGGCAAAAACAGCCCTGGTAATGAGAGTGAGTGACAGCCGCTAGGACTGAAAGCAGAGAAAAGACAGAATTATAAACACAACTGGCCATTATCCCCTGACTTTTCATTTGATTCTTTATCTCTGCCAGTGGCGCTGTGTGTCTGACCTTGAATCTCATTTAGACTGCCAATCACAGATATGAAAGCCCATCTGTGAATTTCACCCATAGATATAGATCTTGATTCCTCAGCGTACTAGCAAGAGAAGGGGAAATGATTAACAAAAACTTTTTCTATAAATCTTGAAGACAACATAGACTCATAGCTAAGAATGTTATTAAAATAGTCATTTATACAGAGATGAACTAGGTACTCTCTACTAAATATATGTGATTTTTAACTGGAGATGACATCTCTTCTCATTTGTATGTCTATACATTAGAAGGACTAAAAGTCTGGAGCTGGGCTTTGCAATTGAATAGACTGAAAAATAATTTATTGAATGGATGATTTGATAAATGAATAAAATCAACATTGACTTCAACTGTGCAAGTCAAGTTTTATTTACTTTGTTAATTCTTTATGGGGCTTAATGTTCCATTTAGCTATCTGTAAATCTAATATTCTTTCAAAAGTTGAAATTTTATAAAGGAGCCAGGAGATATAATATTCATTGGCATGACAGTGTGATAGCCACCTTCAATCCACCTCCAATTTATATATGCATATTACATATGTTTAGATGTAATATAGTACATTATATTATAGCACATTATAGCACAGTATATATTCTACATTCTTAAATTCTGTATTAACAGAAATACCTATGCAGTTTTTTGAATTTTAAAGATTTATTTCTTTATGCATACAGAACTGGGATACAGGCCAGAGG
>NW_004567113.1:10820889-10880421 GCF_000260355.1 Condylura cristata
AGGGCCTGCAGTTATTTTTTAATACTGCTTTGGATGAAGGTGGAGTTCCACACATTTTAAATGATACAATATGTATACACTTTTTTGGATACTAGTTTCTACTGGTGGCAAAACTTTAGGGCCAGTGTTTTTACTGCAAACATTTGTGATTTTAAGTTAATTGAGTAGGCCACATCAATTTTACATGTTTAGATGTGATTGAAAGTATGTGAACATTTTCTGAGAGCGCCTGTATATTTGCATCTTTTCCCAGAAATAAAATTGACTAAAAGACATAAAATATTTGATATGAAAACACTTGCAAAAATTAAAAAGTAGATTTTGGAAAGGGTAATGAACTTAATAGACTAAAAAATAACTTAATCTAAAATGGAAAGGAAGGCTACAGAAATTCACACTAAAGTAACTGCATAATCAAACACGAAATACAAATATCCATTAACCACGTGAAAAATAGCAATTCCTCTACTAGTTACAAAATAATTGTTCATAAGACAACACTTTGGATAAAGAACTTTGCAAGGATTTTCCAGATTTTCATGAAAAATTAAAATGGTATGCCAAAATATACAAGTTCATGGCTTGTATAATAAGACTTTTTACTATGTAAAAGGAAATACACACATTTTACATATATTGCCTCAATATGCATAGGTAGGAATCAAATAATATGATATTATATTGAAACGTATGACAATTTTAATAATGCTCTCTCTGGGTATTGACTGGGATTTTTTTCCTCTCCTTTTGTTCTTTTTGATATTTCCCAACCATCTGTTGTACGTCAAATACATGTTATTCCAAATATTCTACCATGTATTATTTTATTATCAGAAAAAAAGTATTATTGAAAAGAACAAATTAGAGGATCTGTAAGGCCATGAAAGCACTAATCAATCAAAAGCCAAGGTGAATGGGAAAGTAAGTATCACTATCCTTAGTCAATGCTGCCTGAGACTGTTTGTTTTGAATTCTCATCGATTTACCCATCGCCTCTCTTCTGTCTTTTCACATATAATGCTTTGGGTTAGAACATAAGCATTCTTCAAATATAAACTATCAATATATCATATAACTAGGACTTCTAGGGATAAAAGGAACTTGACCTTATCATGTGTATTGCCTTTCTTAAAATACATATCTAAAGAAATATGCTGCTGAATTTATTGCATGGAAATTTCCAAAACATACCCACTAAGAGCTACTTTTATTATTTCTTTCTTGGAGAAAAATATTTGCAAATTGTCAAGATTATTAACTGAAAGACAAAACAATTACTCAGAAGTGATATATGTGTGTGGTCTCAAGAAAACAAAATTTTAAAGATATTACAGTGATATTACATGTTTGTATTTGAATTTAAACCAAGTTGCTCAAGGGAAACTGTGGTCCCAGACTTTGGTGTTTGTTTCTGAGACAGTTCACTGTACAGACTGGAGGACCATTCAGTGAGCTCTTGAGATACAGCTAATAATTTCAGGCTGAAATATTTCATCATTCCCAATTGTAAATCAGGTCAAAACTAGAACAGTTGTACTGTCCATTTCTCAGAGTTTAGAGGAAAACACTTTAATATTTTAAGTAGGGTTACTAACTTTTACTCATATAACTGAAAAGTCTTATTTTTTTTAAGCATTACTTTGCTCAAAAGTATGGGTATTTATTTGTAGTAGAAGTTTGATGATAAATTGCAAGATATAAACTAAATTCTGAAATATGTTAGTGGAAAATTACTGAGATGGGAAAACATTTCTTCCCTTTTATGGAGACTGGTATTTGGAAAGTAATTAGTTATGTGAAGAACCAGCAACAAATGAGACATTTGTATAGCTACTATTACCTCTTAAGAAGCAGCAACAAAAATAACAAAAAAAAAAACCCATAATTTAGTTAAGGTCAAAGAGCAATTTGTCTTTTCATTCTCTAGCATATTTAATTTTTCATCTTATTTAGTATATTATAGAAACACTGTTATATGGAAAATAATAGTCTTGGATTGTTTTGCTAATGAATTTTTTCCCTAGCATTCCCTCCTCAATGCTAATTAAAAAAAACAAAAAAACAAAAAAAACCATCAAACATCAAAAGGGCAAGGGCCCTCTCTGGTGGTACAAGGGGTTAAAGAGCAGCACTAAGAAGCTAGCTACAGCTACTTCAACTTGAGTTCCATCCCCTGCCAGGGAGGTGACCCACATGGCAGACCTCTCCTGTCTCACCTGCTGCTCCCCTCAGTAGTGTACTTCATCAATCTACCTGTTCTGCCCCGCACCTCCACCCCTCCCCACTCTGTCTCTGGTGAATCCTCTCACTGTCCCTGCACCTCTGGCCTGCCTGTACTCCAGTTCTTGTATGCATAAATAAATCTTAAAAATACTGCCAGAGGTGGACCCTCCTTGGTGGTGCAGTGGGTTAAAGCACAGCACAAAGAAGCTTAAGCCACTTCCACTTGAGTTCGATCCCCGCCTGCCCTGGAGGAGACCCACATGGTGACACAGACCTCTCCTGACCCACCCACTGCTCCCCCCAGCAGTGCACTTTGTGGATCTGCCTGTTCTGCTCCCCACTCTGTCTCTGGTGAATCCTCTCACCCTCCACATCTCTGGCCTGCACCTCAGTTCTGTATGAATAAATAAATAAAATCTTTAAAAAAACAAAAAAACCCTGCCAGAGGATTCTGATGCATCATATAATTTGAGTACCATTATTCTTGTAAAAGAGTTTGCTCCAACAAGCAGAGGTTGTAAAATTTTAGAATTTCAACCAACTCATCCTATTAGTTTGTATCCATATCTTATTTTTTCAAAGACAGCCACGCCACCAGACAGGACTAAGCTTTAAAGCTATGGATCATATAAATTATCTAATTGCTTATTTGCATTGAAAATGATTAACACTCCAACTTGTTTTACAAGGACATGTCATTTAAATTGGGATTACTGAGTCTAGCAAATCTGCAGGTCTCATGTATTAAAGATACAATACTTTATCAGACCAAACATTAGAGTATTACTTTTTGCATCTGAATACAGATTTTTTTATACCTCTTTCCCTGTGGCCTAGCATTTGATGAATGAAAATGAATATTGAATTTTGGGAGACATGCCATTTTTGAAGGTTTAGATTAGCTATTTAAAAAATTCTCTGTATTCAATTCCTTTATTGTTTCTGAATAGTACAAGTCTGCAAGATTAACATAAATAACATCAATTGTTAAATGCAAAATTTTTACAAATTATTTTTACTTCCCTTGATTCATTTTGATTTGTACAACAATCCTGGGAGTAAAAGCAAATTATTTATTTTTCCAACAATTATCTATCAAGCACCTGTACTATGCTGTCATTATCCTGGGTGCTGAGATAGTAACAGTGAACAAAACAAAGACTTCAGAGGAACAGGGAAACGAAGGGAGTGTAGGGGAATAGTGAGCACAGGGGCTGTAAGATTAAAAAATATTATAGGTATTTTATGTCTATGAAAATAAGTCTCTAGAGAAGGAAATAGTGATGTTGAAGAGAGGAGGTTTAAACATTCATTCAATTTCTTTAAAATTGTGTTTAAAATTTCTCACTTTTCACAGTTTCTTTAATGAGGTCTGAGGTCTGACAATGAATACAACTGATTTCTCTCTAAGGTTTGTCACTTTAAAAAGAAAACCACGGAGCCCTGGTGGCGCAGTGGGCTAACCTTGCACAGCACTAAGAAGTTTAACCCACTTCAGCATGAGTTCGATCCCTGCCCGAGAGTTGACCCACATGGAACAGCAGACCTCTCCTGACCCGTCCACTGCTCTCCTCAGGGGTGTATTGCGTTGGTCTGCCTGTTCTGCTCCCTGCTCTGTTTCTGGTGATTCCTCTTACCACCCTGCAGCTCTGGCCTGTACCCCAGTTCTATATGCACAAATATATAAATTTTAGAAAAACAAGAATCACAGATAATACTATCGCTTAAAACGAATTTAAAATTTTTGAGAAATCTGGCCCTCCCTGGTGACGCAGCAGGTTAAAAGCACAGCACCAAGAATCTAAAGCCACTTCTGCATGAGTTCAATTCCTGCCACCCCGGAGGTGACTACATGGGGTGGCAGACCTCTCCTGACCCGCCCGCTGCTCCCCTCAGCAGTGTACTTCATGGATCTGCCTGTTCTACTCCCCATTCTGTCTCTGGCAAAGCCTCTCGCTGCCCCTCAGCCTATGTATGCACAAATAAATAAATCTGTAAAAATTTTTTTTTTCTGGAGAAATCTAATTTGTTAATTTTGCAAGTTAAATAAAATAAGAAAAGTTGAAAATGGTATTGAAATCTCATTAAACTCTAGGGCTCTATACCTTTAATCAGTGGGACATGAATTTAAAAGTAGCACTCTGGGTATTTGACTAACAAAAAGCCCTTCTTATATCATTAAAATAAAACCCTTAACAGAAATTGATTTTAATGCTTAATAATATAACAAATTCATCTTAGTAAATCCTTTCTCTTTATATCAAATTAAAGTTAATCTGGCTAAGTTTATAAGAATTAAGATATAGGGATTTTCTTTGGCTATTAGAGAAGTTATTTATAATTTTATTTCCAGCCCCCCCCACCAATTTTTACTTATATTCTTCACTCTTCATGTGAACTCAGCCAAATACCAGTGATGTGTTTTGCCATCTATTAACATCTATGTCACTGTTACCATAAATTTAGGATTGGTGTGAATTGCCTTGTTCAGTGAACATATCAATGTATTACGTACGGGAGAAGAGCTGGTAGGACAGAAAGGATTAAAATATAAATACGGGCTTCCTTTTTATAAATGCAGTGAAATTACTATATCTTTCATCATTTGACTTACAAAACTGCTGCTTATTCATAATGCTGGGTAGACAACATATCATTTACAACTAAACTATGCAAAATATAAATGTATATATGCATCTTAATGGTGTCTATCATTCAACTTCCTTTTGCCCATCAATAGTTTATTTTTCAATGACTTTATAAAATTCTATTTTATGTGCCTACTTTGTTTATTATTCTTATGGTGACTATTTAGTTTGTTCCCTATTTTCAATGCCAGAATTGTTCAGTGAGTGTTCTTTTAGCACATATCCTTAAATAGTCTCGAAGTGTGTTCAGTAGTGTATTTAGCCTCACAAATACTAACAACTCACTCTCTGAAGTTACTGTATGAATTATATTCCCCCTGGTATTGTATACCAAGTTTCTTGTTTCACATTTTCCCAGTATTTAAATGTGAGTTTTTTTTTTTTAAGATTTATTTGTGCATACAGAACTGGGGTACAGGCCAGAGGCTCAGGGGCGGTGAGAGGCTTCACCAGAGACAGAGTGGGGAGCAGAACAGGCAGATCAACGAAGTACACTGCTGAGGGAAGCAGCGGGCGGGTCAGGAGAGATCTGGCTCGCCATGTGGTCTCCTCCGGGGCAGGCGGGAATTGAACTCATGCGGAAGTGGCTTCAGACTCTCAGTGCTGTGCTTTAACCCGCTGCGCCACCAGGGAGGGCCATTAAATGTGAGTTTTTAATGTTGAGAATGTATTCTAAATTTTGCCCATCCTAAACAGTTTGAAATTGTATTTCACTGCTTTTGTATTTAATATATCAGATGTCTGGAGCTGAGCTTGTTTTGTTATTATTTTTTTACAGATTTATTTATTTATGCACATAGAACTGTGGTACAAGCCAGCAGTGCAGGGGCAGTGAGAGGATTCACTAGAGACAGAGTGGGAAGCAGGTTGACAAAGTGCACTGCTGAGGGGAGCAGCGGGTGAGACAGCAGAGGTCTGCTGTATGCTGTGCCATGTAGGTCACCTCCAGGGCAGGGGATCCAACTCCACTGAAGTGGCTGTGGTCAGCTTGCAGTGCTGCATCCTAACCAGTTGCATCACCAGGGAGGGCCTTTCCTTATTTTTATTAGTTGGGAGTTTTCTTTTCCATGAACACACCAATTATGTCCTATGCTTATTTTACCACTATATTGTCATTTTCTTTTCTTTTTTAACAAAATTTTGTTAATTGAGATAAGTTGATTTACAACACTTTTTATGTTTTAGGGGTATAGGTTCACACCTCTATTAATATCGATATATAACCCCACACTGCCCACCGAAGCACCCATAATACCCCATCATAGTCCAGTGGACTCCTCCCCCTTTCCTTCCACCCCTATAATTATTTTAAATACTACAAGTAAAAATGGATGGGAATATGGAATTATCTCCTAAAACTAAGACTCCCAATAATGCTTTGTGGGAGGCTGGAAACATATTTATAGGCTTTTGTGTTTAAATACTTTGAACAAATGAGAACCATTGTACTGCTGAAAAAACTTATTTCAGGAATTTCTTTCCACCTTTCAAAACAGCTGCAACTATTCCTGACACCTTTAAAAATGGTGATTGAGTTAAGTCAAGGAAAGTGTAGCATCCACTAAGGGCATCAAGATATTCAAAGTTCTCATAATTATGGACTTATGAACTAATACACTACAAATTAAAAAAAATCACAATGGTAAAAAAAATAGGTCAAGCCATTTATATGGTGTTCATTTTTGTAATGTATTAAATTTTATTTATCATACAAATAGCTATTTATTTGAATTACTAAAGCTCTATAATTTTCTAAATATGTTAAATGAATTAACATTTGACCTGCCTGCTGATAGACTGATGCTGTGCATCTCATAATTTAATACAGAAGACTAATCATCCAGGATCCACAAGTCAATTCAACTCAGCATACCATCATTAATTACCGTTTAATGAATGCCAGGGGTGTACGCAGTAGAATTACGAGTTAGTTAACCAGTCACTACTGGGGGCATGAAGTCTGAGTCACATAAATTACCAACCTAAACCTGGCTAAACAGTGAATACAGGTTGGTAGGTTGGCAGGATTCCTGTTAAAATAAAGGTGAGACTTCTAAAAAAATCCCAATGAGAAAGTAATAGAGTGTATATATATGTATATATAATAAATAACAGATATATAATATAGTATATATATATATATATATATATATATATATATATAAAATGCAAGGAAAGACTAAAGAGGTAACAGACATATACTATCTTCCCTGATTTTTTTTTGAGGGAGAAAGCAAGGGCATTGAATGAGCAGGTAGAAGACACATGTAAATATCACATACCAAAGAATAAAAAACTCATATGAAGCCAGTTATTTACTGAAAACAAGGTTTTATAATCGAAAGCAAGATCAAGTCAAGGTCACTGGATTTCTCTTTAGTGGAGCCTGTAAACTACCTCACAGTTAGCAAGCTCAATATTTTAGGCAATGGAAATAACTGACCAGCCAAAGCTGAACCAATTATAATAGTCATTGAGAAATATTTGTTGGAAAACTAGGGAATTGCAGGACTTCATTTCATTAAACACTACTACTTGTATTGCTCTTAAATATGTTCAAAAGCTAAACCTAAAATTTATTGGAAGAGCTTTTGATGGCTTACAACATATTACACAGGAAAAGGTGAACCAAAGCAGAGGAAATTATTCAATACCAAAAGTGAATGTCAGAAGAAAACAATCACAGACAGGAACAAGTGGGATAATTTATTATTAAATTGATTATTAAATTGATTGGCCATTCAAGACATGTCATCATATGAGTCCAAGTTGGACAGTTATATTGTTGATGATTTGTTAGCCATTTTATGTATAGTTTCTTACTTCAATAACAAATTACTGAGAATTTATAAATAACAATCTCTGATCTAGAAAGTGTGTTTCAAAGAATTGGAAGTTATTTGTACATTTTGTACATATTATACGTTATCTCATTTAATCAATATAAGTAACTTGGGAGGTAGGAATTATGGTGTCTATTTTACAGATGATAAAATTGAGCAACAGAGAGGCTTCGTTCTTTTCACAAACATGCTGCTAACAAATGACAAAGCTGGGATTTAAACAGGTCAGTATGACACTAGGTCAATTTCCTGTTTCCATTATTCTTGGGGTCTTAAAAATCATTCTATATTGTAATCTCTGTGTTGCATTTCTTAATTGTATTTTCTCTTTTTCCGCTGAAATCTATAGACATCTTAACCAAATGAGACTTGCTGACTTTCCAAATAGATCTGGTATTTCTCCCCTGGCTTCTGCAACACTGTATTTCTAATATAGTACATAAAACAATTTTATTTATAGTGGAGTAGTACCACATATGCATTTCACTTACTAGAAATATATACTTATTAATAATGGTTTCTTAAAAAATAGTTCCCTTAGCTGTATACATTTTCAAGAATCAAGGTAGGTTCTAGTAAGAGGTAATGATTTTGCAAATATACTCTCTACACTTGTCCTTGACGTTAGGAAACTAACCTGTATGGATATTGCTAGTGAGTTTCCATACCTTCAGGTTCCCTATTGAATTTGTCCAGTAGGCAGCCATAGCAAGAGATAGAAAGAAGGAAGAAGCATGAGATTAGGCTATTTCCCTGCATCCTGGCCCTGGGGTTGCAATGGGGGTTGATTCTGTATCTTGACCAAGTCACTACTGCTCCCTGGAAGACTTTTCCATATGACACTCTTAGAGTGCCTAACCATTTTCCTTAAGTCTTAGACTGGAAAAGCTTCACTATTACTAGACCTAGCTTATTTCATTGTTGTTTATAATATTTTTATTCACCGCCCACACTTTTATAAGTAATCCTTTTGTACAGAAACCTTCGTTAAATTGTCCTAACTTGAGTGTGCTACCTTACTTATTTGGAACTCACTAATATAGTTAGGTATAGGTAAATGATGCATTTATGCTTTAAAGTCACATTCTTTTCATTTTTAAAAGTCTAGATACATATTTACTTCGCTGCAAAGGAAAAAATACAGTCAACTTACAATTAGCTTAATATTGCATGTGCATGACTTTCATATACTTTTAATACTGCCAAGATACTGTGATGTGTACAAAAAGTTTATGGTATATTTTCTTTCTCCCTCAAAACAGTATTTTATTAAGAAGAGGCATGAAATGAGGAAAATTAATGATATAGAGAAGAAGAGGTGTCATTTATTAAGAAAGTAAGAAGTAAAGATTGATTTATGTTATCAGAAAGACTAGTCTCTCTGAAAGTAGGGGACATGGAAAATATGCAATAACTATCTCAAAGGCACTGTGGTGTTGTAATGGGAGGAGGAATATAAGCACACATGGGACTCAGTGTGTGCTTGAATACCTGGCTAGTGTGTTTCTGTTACAATGAAGGTTGGGTTGAGACGGCTCCTACTTGCTTTGGAGTTCCTCCAGTCTATGTGTAAACTCTGAGAACCCCCCCCAACCCTCAAAAAAGCATTCTCTTTGGACCCACTTCCCTGAGCTTTCCTAAGCTATTCCTTTTATTGCCATTGATTACTCAGAATCATTGTTCATAAATATCTGCTCCGTTATTAGAAGAGACCTACAATAGAGTAGTATAAGTCATCACTCTTTGTGTATGTTCCTCTTGAGTAACACTACATAGCAGGCACCAAGCTAGTTAAGAGTCATGAATATAAAGGAGATTAAGTTACACCTCATGATCAAAAGTAATGTACCTCCTAGGGGGGCATAAACAAGGATATGATATTCAATTCTTAATCCCTTGTGGGTGATTGTAATGGATAGACATCCATATACATATACAAACATATACATACACTCATACATATACACACTTACATACAAAGGCCTTTACTGGTAACCATGTATCACATGGAAATTCATTTTCACATGAGTTTGCAGAATAATTTTATTTGAAAAAGTCATTCATAAAATAAATTTCAAAAAGAGGATAAAGTTCAGGGTACTAAATAAAATTAATCAAGTTTAGGATATTTGATGAACATTCAAGATATAACCTTTTTAAGTTAAATTGGTCTGCAATATGTCTACTTAGGTTTTTAAATCGAGCCAAGGATGAACAATATATTGAAATTTTAACTACATGGAAAGTTTTAAAAAATATAAACGAGATTTGTTTGGCTAAGCATTTTGAAGTTGGAATACCAAATGGTAAGCTGGTCACTGGAGGGCTTTTCCTTTTTCTTTGAACCTAGAGACATATTAACACTAAGAATATATTAACAACCACAAAGAAGCAAAGTAGTAATTTGAAAATCCTATTTAAGAGTTCAGAATTTGGTCAAGGCTGAATTGTCATTTTCACAAAATGTCTAAGTAAGCAAAATTTTATGTAAATCAGGTTTAATTTTTTAGTCATTTTGCTTTTATAATAAGAATTTAAAAAATCAGACAGTTGCTTGAATATTTAGCCTTCATTTTTGCCAATATATGCATTCCTTCTAGAACTTATCCTTTTCCTTTTTTAAATAAAAATGTCTCGTTGATTCCCAAAGAGTGAACTCGTGGATGAAGGGAACCTATCTGCACACAGGTCCCTGTTTAAATACAGGAGATCACAACATTTATGAGGCTCAGCCATCTCCCTTTTATCTTTCCCTCCATGAAGTTTGTTCATAAACCAACCTACATTAACTCCCAAAGACGCTGATAGCTCTAACAATGTTTATTATTATAATACACAAAAAATCTGGAACACTAGTAGTGATGAATCTTGGAGATCTCTTATTAACTTACTTGAAATATGTAAAGTAATGGTAATTTTTATTTCAGTATAATTTTTTCATAAATCTTCTGAGGTTTCATATTATGTTAGTTTATAAAGCCAAGATTAAAATGGTACAAAATTTAAAGCACCAAAGTACTCAGTAGTCAAGACAAACAAAATTTGAATGACATTTTTAAAAAAGTGAATATTAAAGAAGTCCATAATGAACAAAATATCAAAATAGGGCCCTCGCTGGTGGTACAGTGGGTTAGGATGCAGCACTGCAAGCCAGCCGCAGGAGCTTCAGTGCCAAGTTCAAGCCCCCACCCTGGAGATGACCCCCAAGGTGCAGCAGACCTATCCTGATCTGCCCGCTGCTCCCCTCAGCAGCGTACTTTGTCAGCCTGCCTGTTCTGCTCTTTCGGGGACCGAGACCAGGACTTTGCCTCCTGTGCACAAAACAACACTTGATTGGAACTTAGAGTAAACATCCTGGTTGAGAATGCAGCACACCTGAATCCCTTCCCCCACTCCTTCCTTTCCCGCTCAGCAAGCTTTGGCGACAAAGAGACAAAGAGATGACGATGGATCCCTCCCCTCAAACCCATTGGCTTTTAAGACATTAGACCACCAGACCACCCCCCGCCTGTACCTTCTGTGCCGCCCTCAAGTATATATACATGGCTGCTGTAAAAATAAACGCGGGCTCTCTCGAACTCTCGCACGTGTCTCTGTCTTTGCCTTCTTCCTCGCACTGTCCCTGGGGCTCTACCCCTTCGCCATGCGGGTAAAGGCCTGCCACAAGGTCAAGGCTCTGCCTTCTCCTCTCGTCGACCCTGGGACCCCAATCCTCGGCCTTGCTGGTCAAGGCCCCCCGCACTGCTCCCCACTCTGTCTTCAGTGAAGCCTCTCACCGCCCCTCTGGCCCGTACCCCAGTTCTGTGTGCATAAATAAATAAATCTTTTAAAAAAATCAAAATAAAGATGGGATCACTATCACTAATCTCTTTCTTGCCCATAGATTCCAAATCACTATTAATCCTGTCCCTGATAGTTTGATTATCAATCTCAAGTATAAACTTCTTCCAAAATTTCCATTTCTGACAAATGAGCATACTCTCTGGCCTCCAGATGATATGCTTTCTGTCTGCATAAGGAACAACAGAGTGATCTAAGCTTCCTTATATGAATGATATATTTTATTATTCTGGAAAAATCTAAAATGCACCTTTGTATGCTAATAAGTTGTTGTCATAGTTTTAAAATACTTGTGATAGATTCTTAACATAAAAAGTGTGAAAAGATGGGGGGTGTGTGTGAGGGAAATGCCTGAATATTCTCTTTTTACTGGAAATGTTCTGCATATGCTATACCTCCTAGGTGAAATAATGTCTGGCTTCAGGCAGGCCTCTAGGTAAAATAAGTTTAACTATGAGCTTGGTGATAAGATGAAATGAGTCGATGGCCTGATTTAAATTCCTTCCTGGCAAAAGTCCAGTGCACTAATTGGACCCCAGGTGTCAACATCATGAAATCAACCGAAGTGAATGGAATGTGCACAGTAAGCCACATTCACAATTTCAGATGATCTACAGACATGCAACTGGCATCAGATGTTTTATTTTTCTTTGCTTCACTAAGTCTGAGGGAGAAACCAACTGCTTTGTATAGTCCTTCTATCCTTTGAAAGAGCTTTGAGGTAAAAAAGCTCCTTATATGTATCGACAAATGAAGTACAACAATAACCTAAATGCAACATTAGCTCAGAGAAATCTTTTTATAGAGCACACATAGAAACACGGCTTATCATTTTCTTGCTAATATTTCCAATGAAACCCAATGTGTGCAGAATATTTTCTAAGAAGGAAGACAGAAAGGGAATGAGAAAGAATGGGGCAGGTGAGGGAAGAAGAAAGGGAAAGGAAGTATGAATATATATCAAGTAAGTAGAAGTCATCATCCCGACTTCTTTTTCTATAATGCCAAACAACAAATCATCTTTTCTGTTGGTATAAGAACATATGAAGAAAGTCCCTTCTACTCAATGAGCTGATGTTTATAATGTGTCTAGTTCAATTACTGGCATTTGTGACCTGAAAGGATTCAGATTAACAAGTCACTCTATAATGGCAGAAGTCACTTACCAACAAAATGACTCTACTTGTAAACTTCAACTCAACAGATATTTACTTATGTTAATAAGAGCGCTTTAGTAGTAGAACTTCATGTAATCATTATTCCTTTCAGGGGACTGACACCTGAATCACTGAAACAACTCAAATTCACTCATTCATTCATGTATTCATCTGTCCATCATTTATTTATGTAGCATCTGTCCTGACTTTTTCCATGCAATGAGACAACAAATCATATAAAAGCTGTGTGAATATTCAGTGTTAAATTTTTAATTATCATGTTAGGCAACAGTAATGTTTCATTCATAGGTCTAAAAATATATAGATAAATTTTCATTTTGAAATTTGTATATTCTCAAAGGAGTCATAATCATCGTGGATTAAAAAAATCAGTATTGATGTAAATAAAAAGATAGATTTTGTCAAATTTCACACAATAACCTTTTTCAATAGACAATTTGGGAAAAGTAAGTTTTATAGTCTAGTTAGCGATGCTATGTAACAAAGTTATCCAGCATCCAATATAGATGTGATAGATAAAGTATAGGCAGACCCAAGTTATCCAATTTTCTTCTCTGCAGGACTTACCAGAGTCTTATCAGAAAAATGCTCTTTAAAAAGCTATCAGGAAGGCTATTAGCAGAGGATCTCTGACATATTTGACTGGCAACTTTTCTTTGCAAATACCTCAAGAAATTTTGTTTTATGCAATAATGCTGTGGAAAAAACGATTTTTATGTCTACAGTGTACATAAAAATCAGCTGGACCCATTTCAGATCAAACAAATTAGAATCTCAAAGGATGCAATATAGAAACTTAATATATATTTTAAAAGTTTTAAAGGTAATTATTTTAAAGTTATATTTATTGAGGTAATGTTTGTTTATGTCCCAGTGTATGTCTTAAGGGTATAGATTTACACCTTTACAAATGTATATTATTTTACCATGCTCACTACCAAAGTCCCAGTGATCCTCCATTAAACCCCTCCCCCTCTTAATTTTTTACCCCTCCTCTTTTTTATCTCCCACTTCTCTCAGAGATGCTTCAACCTATGGTCATCTTTCTCCATTGTCTTAGTCTCACCCCATGTTGGTCTCTCTATTCTACACATAAGTGAAACCATTCAGTATTTACCCTTTTACTTCCTGAATGACATTTTAACTTTTTAGAAAGAATGCTCCAAATGATGAGAAATTTTAAGTTATACTTTGTAGCAGCTTCACATTGCTAACAGTGGAAATTTTCAAATATTTATGATTATATGGTCAATGCACTGTAGCTTTCAGATTTACTTCACTAATATAAGCCATCCAATGTCATTACACTCTATAGAGTAAACCAAAACATGACTGCTATACACTGGGAGAACCCAGAGGTGAACAAAATGTCAGATTTTTAATAAAAGCGAAAATTAACAGTGCACTTTTATATTTTTAATAATTTGTTTGAAGTACCATTGGCCTATATCACTGTATATACCTATTAGTGCTCTTAGTTTTGCTACCAGCCCTGTGTATATCAGGAGATGTATATATTAGAAGTTTTTGACTTAAGATCAAAGCATTTAACTAATTAAAAAAATTTCTTTGATCTCACTCCCTTTCTAACATGGAGTCTAGTCGTGTACTAAGTTTCTCATTTAAGAAAAAATAAACATACTTTTCCATCTTTTTAATCAATCATAAGGAGAAATATTTTCCAATAAATTCTCAATTACTCCTTCAGTTGACCATTCTTAAAGTTTATGTGAACGTAATCTGTTTACTGGAGGAAATATAAAAATACTAGGATGTGAAACAGAACAATTAAATCCTTCACCAAAACTCAGATCAGTTTCAACTAGAAATTTTTAAGTTTTCATCAAATTTCAGTACTCCAGTCTCATCTGATTGGCTTTGCTGCCTTCTCTTCTAGACAGTACTGACTGGCTCTTTAAAAACATATGTATGACCCAGTCCAAGGGGAACACCTTACAAATAAGGAAAACCCACAGCTACCAGACCATGATTATTAGGCCATGAGGGTTTTATTTTCTTCATCAACTACTCTAAAAATAATGGAAGAATCTGGAAGGTTATTTGAGAGAGGGGGCTATGGTGTTGACTCAACCTGCATTGGAATGTGGAAGCATGAAGCCCTGGAAGCACTGAAAGTGACCATTTGGCAACAAATTTCCTGGGGAAAGAAAATATTGTAATTACAAAATTAGATGGGCCAGTAGACTACAGCTGCTAATCCTGTTCTCTGTCTGAGCTTTATAGAGACTTTAAATATCTTTATGGGTCTCTACTACAATGGAAATATAACATACTAAATAAGCCCTGAAGACTGCAACTTAGTCAGAATGACCCAAATAACATTTACAGTTTGGTAAACAGATTCCAGTTGGATGACCATCCCTTTGGTTAGTAAAACTATAGTAAATATTTACTTTCTGTCTGGCAAACAAATCACTCCTTACCTATAACCTGAACATCCGTGAAGAAGCAGTACTACAATAAATTCTTAAAGCAACTAGTAAATGGTTTGTTTTAACTAATTTCCCATGCATGTTTTCAAGTTCATTCCTGAGTAAATAAAATGCATCTCTCTAGAAGGCAAGCTATCATCTAGCAAATGTTATTGATCCTACTCAAGTATTCAAATGGCACCATAGTTAGGATTCTAAATACTATGTAAAAATTTGATCACTCATAAGTAGTCTACTAATCTACTGTGTAAAAGATAAATGGTCGGTGAGAAAGGAGAGCTCATTTTTATTTGTAATGCTAGACTTCTCTATTTATTGAGATTATATTGGTTTGCATCACTGTTTATGATTCAGGATTAGATTCATCCCTCAGATATATGTCAGCACACCACAAGCACAATCAAAGTGGAAAAAACTTATGATTCCAGGCTTCTTGTTAACTATTACTACTACTACTATATTGTTCTTTGGTTTCTCATAGTGAGTTCTGACAAAAAATAAAATCAACGTAACATTTTTATTATTTCTCCTTTCTGAATATCAAGTGAAGATGAAGTCATGCCTTTGATTGGTTTACACCTTGGATTGGTAAATCATTTTCTTTCTTTTTGCAATTCATATAAAATACTACTTTTTCTATGCTTTTTCCCCACAGTTCCCTGCTACAACCAAATTTTTAAATTGAAAATTTATTTGAATGTCTACCTTCCCAAAATGTTGGTTAAGATATCTTCAATTTTGTGTCTATGATTTCATACAAACTTTATGAGCATGTGTTTTATTTTTAAAGAGCTCACCATTTTTTCATGCTATTGCAAAAGAAAAATCAACAGTGTGGAGAGTGTACATGAATGGAAATTGGAAGACTGATTTTGTACAAAGGCATCAGTCTGGAAGCACAGCCTCAGCGTTTCTAAGCCCCAGGGGAATCATGTGACCTCATGGTACAGGGAGCACTTCCATATGAAGAGGTTTTGTTATTAAAAATGATCTGAAGGACAAGACAATTTAAATTCTGCACATAATTTATATTTTCATGAGAACAAATGTGAGTTGTACTTGCTACATACTTGATTCCTTCCCAGTCTATCAGCTAAAATGATCAGACATTGCAGTGAGAACAATCCAGAATAGTTAAGAGAACAATTTAGACTTATAGAAAGATAGAAAACAGTGGGTATTGAGAGAATATGTTAATACACAGATTAACAGGTAGGCGTTAGCGAACAGTCATGGTAGATGACTCTATTAAGAACTCTATGTAATAATTTCTGGGACTATTCTTACTTGTAATAAAAGTTGAGAGTAAAATAATTTTAATATGCATATTCTTTTTTGTTCTGCCTTCTTCACAATGTTGGATGTTTTAATGTTGTAGAACATCAATGGTATGTTCATGAACTTTGTTATCTTGTAAATATTATTCTTATATGAGATGTATCAAATTTTAAAAATATCTTGATGACTATGCTCTACATTTAAATATTGTATTATCTGTTACTGATGAAGATACTGAAATTCCAGGGTGTTCTGGGATTTAGAACAACATTAGTAAGAAGTCAGGCTTTTAACTTACTGTTGGGTTTAAATTAATATCACCTGCAGTTGACCAGATGAGCTCTCAAAGTATATTTTGCCTCCAGAATTTATTATTTTTGCTATATAATATCAGTCCTTTTCTTTTTATTTAAATCACTGGGCAGTATTTTATTACCCTTTTGCCTTTAAAAACATTTATCTTCTTCTTCCTTATTAATTCTGTTTCTACATAGTGAAAATATTCATATAAAAAGTAAAGAATGAGATAATGACCTCTAAAAAAGTGCAGATGAAGCAAAGATAGGAACTGAAAGGTCTTACTGAATATAGCTTGTAGCACTGCCAAAGTTACTTACTGATTAACTGACCTTGTTCCAAATGAAAGGGTGATAAATTCTCTTTTAGTTACCATTATGATTCTGTTCTGTTCTTATTTGCATTCTGTAAATGTATGTCAAATTATCTATTTATTATAGGATTTTTATTCCTTTCAAAAATGTTTCTTCACAAAATCTGGATTTCCCAAAATGAAACCAAGAGGACTTTTGACCTGTGCTTCAGAAATTCCCGGCACATTTAGCTGGAGAATTTTAAATACAGTTAAAACATTAAATATCTTTATACATATATTGACTGACTTCATGATTGACTGGAATAACTCTCAATTTCTTTCTGGATGTTTATATTTTCTTAAAAGAAGTGATAAACCAAGATTTCAACTCTGCCAACTGTTCCACTGTCCTGGTTGGATGAAAAATTTTTTAACTATGTCACTCTTTATTATTCATGTTCACATTCCAACATTCTTCTTTTGAGTTGACTTAGCAGAAGTATTTTTTTGATCTTACAAGTATACTAGACTAACTCTACTTCCAAAGGGTTTTCTCAGCTCTTGCCTGAGGCATTAATCTTGGAACTGGTTTGGAAAGTCATGTGTTTAGAGCAATGTACCACTGGGAAGGTGCTGAAATGCCCTGAGTCTACTTTCCCCTGTGCAGATGTAAATGGCTTCTGTCTAGTGACTGGTCTTCAAACAAGAAGAAAATAATTAGCTTACTAATCACGATCACAACATCAGTAAAAATAACAAAAGCTAAGAAGAAGACATTATAAACATTACAGCAATTTAATGTTTTGGGGTCCAACTTCTTTCATTTTGAGGTCTTTCCCAAATCCCTACATACCCTCAAGCCCATCCAAAACAAAAACTCACCCCCTTCAAAAAAATCAAAAATTAAATGAAGTAAATGAAAAACTAATACAAAATAAATGTGAGAGAAATTACTCTACAGGAAACATGTTGTATGCCTGCTCCATTTTAACCCTCATGAAACTCACCCCACAGTAGATAGTAACACACACATCAGATTAATCTCAGCTCTACTGTGCTCAGTCTGAATGTTCATTTGAACCCTGGTAGTGTCAAGCAGGAAAAATGTGGAAATTACTCGACCCACTTCACATTGATTGATAACTTTTGTAAGGTTTAGTTGTTTATTTATATGATTTAGCTAATGAACAATTGGAAACTATGACTTTAAGTAAAATAAGGCCGGGTTTTAAAAAATTTAATTCAATATTTTTAATGTTCTTTTGGACAAATAATCTGTTCATATATTTTTAAATACTTACATATATCTTACATCATTGTTCATTTTTGTACAATGCTTGCTTTCTTCTAGCAGGTGTAGTCCCTATAGAAGTCCCACCACCAAGTCACCTCTGCACAATGGCTACAGTCCCTTGTGCTCTTCCCTCCCTTTTGGCCCCTCTCCCTACCACTCCTCTGCAGAATGTCTCTGACTTATAGTTGCCTGCTAGATTTTTTTTTTAAAGATTTTATGTTATTTGTACATACAGAACTGGGATATAGGCCAGAGGCTCAGGGGCGGTGAGAGGCTTCACCAGAGACAGAGTGGGGAGCAGAACAGGCAGATTGACGAAGTATACTGCTGAGGGGAGCAGCGGGCGGGTCAGGAGAGGTCTGCCACACCATGTGGTCACCTCCGGGGCAGGCAGCGATCAACTCATGCGGAAGTGGCTTTAGCTTCTCAGTGCTGTGCTTTAACCCGCTGTGCCACCAGGGAGGGCCTAGATTTTTTTTTTTTTAATTATTATTACTGAACCAATTTTATTATAGGTTAATTGATATAAATAAGGGTTGAGTTTCTATACCATCTGTTTCTCTTGTGTCTGACTCCTAACAAGAAAACAGTGTTTGTCTTTATTTAAACCTCTCCCAGTCCCATGCTGAAATCCTAGGTTCTTCAAGTCTCCACTGGTAGTATTATAGAATTTACTTAAGACATGGAGGAGAATTTACCTAGTGTGACTTTTGAACACAATAAACTACTGAAGATATTTCATCTGCAATTGCATTTGACTGCTTATCAGGTTGTAAAAAGAAAGGAGAAATATTGGGGAAAATATAGGAAAAGGAATAAGGATGAGAAAATATCACAAAGAATGAAAAATATGAGTAGAGAAGAACAAATCTAGCCATGGAGTGGGGATGAAGACAAAAGGATGAGAAAAGCAGTCAGATCAGAAAGAAGAATCCAGAGGTGGCTGGTACTAGGGTTACTATGTAGAGTTTGTGTGAAATTTTGGGTTCCATTTCTTTAGCTATTTGAGTACTGGCAAATTATTTGACATGCATAATAAATTCAATGGGTATAGTGATTTCCATTCACATTTCCTTTTTGAATTAATATTACTTGAAGTCATGATGCTTCTGCTTGAAATTATCAGGGTTCAAACTAATATTTGGACTGAACACAGTAGAGCTGGTACTTGGTGTGTCCTCTTATATCACCCTAGTAAGGAAATTATCCTATTGGAAGGGAGTCAGAGCCAAATGAGTCTGTTCATGGGGATGAGAAAATTGAGTAAGAGAAAAAAAGAACGTGATGTCAAGCACATACTTTTTCCATCATGTCCTCCACGTGGTATATATACAAAATACAACCTCTAACTAAGGTGACCAGGTTTCAATGAGACAGAATAAAATCTAAAGACGATTTTTTAAATCAAGTTCCATGAGAGATACTGAATTTAAAGAGGCACACTTTACAGTCAGCACTCATAGACAGTGAGATATTTGCTCTGCCATTGAAGCAAGGTAGACCAGAATATACAGTGATCTAGACCAGTCTATTTCAAGTAGAGAGATGAGAGAGGACATTACATTCTAGTGATATTCCAAAAAGGTTATCAAAGCAGCAGCAGAAAATGACAATTGCTACATGTGGATAGGATAGCTCAAGAGCAAGCAGGAATCATGGTCAGAGCCTTTGGGCATCACTGGACAAGGAAGGCAGGAAGGGGGCAAAGTGTGCTGAAAGGTAGGAGCTTTAGCCCTTTATCTCACAAGTAAAAAACAATTAAAGGAACACAATATGTGTGCTATGCAAATAAAATATCAGTAAAAGGAAGTGGCACACCCTTCTAAATACATTCTATCCGTGTGCCACATTTTTCTTAAGATTTATTTATTTGTGCATACAGAACTGGAGTACAGGCCAAAGGTGCAGGGGCAGTGAGAAGATTCACCAGAGACAGAGTGGGGAGCAGGACCAGCAGATCTATGAAGTACACGAATGAGGGGAGCCGTGGACGAGACAGGTGAGGTCTGCTGTGCCATGTGGGTCACACCCCCGGCCAGGGATTGAACTCACTTTGAAGCTGCTGCAGCTCACTCCTACTGCTAAGCTTTAACCCACTGTGCCTCCACGGAGGGCTCCTATATACCACTTCTACAGAGAAATCAGCAACAATATATTAAGGGAGGCTTGAAGAGGCTGGAATTTCCAGCATGGGACTGCAAAAGAATATTTCAAATTAAGACAAACACTGTTTTCTTGTTAGGAGACAGGCATTAAGAGAAATAAATGGCCGAAGAGCGTGACTCCTATTTATATCAATATATCTATGTAAAATTGGTTTCATTTGCTTGAAGTCACAGTTTTCCAAGAAACTGTGACGGATGGTGAGGATTCATCATCTGAAAACAAATCCCAGAAAGTTGTAAAAATGCTCACCACATATTAGAAAACTACATGCTGAAGCTTTTATCTATCTGCATATAGAAAAAAAAGAAATCTATGCCAGTTTTTTGAGATTAAAGGAGACAATTCCTTTGAATAGGGCTATAAGAAAGTAATTACAAACTAATTGTAAACCTGAAAAAGCTAATATTAACTGACTCTCAGGTACTTAAAGTCAACACAATAAACTACAGCAGATATTTCACTTACAATTACATCATCTCATTAAAACTTGGTGAGGTAGTTTAAGTATTCCACCAAATATTCAATTTATTTGGCAATACTAGATATCAGGGTATATATTTAATGAAGGATTGGGAGCTTTTTCTGTTCTTGTGCTTTTTTTCTTTCAGTTTCTTTGTGCATTTAGTCACAGAAGTCATTAACTTTACATTGAAGTACTCTCTACCATGGAATTAAAGTAATTGATCATTACAGACTGTGAAATCTATAAATAACCACAGAAAGAGACAAATGACCTATACATCAGACTGGTTTTGGGAACTGTCATTAAATTTGCATGTTATGAGGCAGTCAGCCTAGAAACAGTATCAAAGGCTAAAAAAAATAAGATGTTACTACTATAGCTCAACACTTTTTGAAGAGAGGTTGTTGATCATTACTCTTTTATATGCCAGTTCTACAAAATCCCTATTATTCATCCCTCATCCATGCACTGAACCATCTGTATTTTATCTAGAATCGTCTCTGCTTATAAAAGAGCACAGGTAGAAGTCATGCTGGATAGCTATCAAGGAAGAATACATATGAATTCTATCATAAAACATTTTTGCTTTGTTGTAAAAAAAAAAAAAAACAAGTCAACAGAACAGACAACAATGAAAAAAAATCCAAAGTTTTCCACCACAATTTTTTTCTCTGAAAAACAAACACAAAAATCAGAAAATGCATACTCATATGGTCACTTCTATATGTATATATCATGATGGCCCTTCTGGCTGGCATGTGGGTGAACTTATTTGGGATACAGTGTTTATTTTTATTTTTTTTTATTTTGGCATAGAAGAACTGAGGTGTATGTCAGAGGTGTGTGTGTGGGGTGTGGGAGAGGTTGAGAGGACTCACCAGAGACAGTGGGGAGCAGAGCAGGCAGATTGACTGAAATACACTGCTGAGGGGAGCAGAGGGTGAGACAGGAGAGGTCTGCTGCACCATGTGGGTCACTTCTCTGGCCAGGGATCAAACTCAGGTCTTGAAGGTATTTACGTGAAAAATTAGTCATCCCAAAGATATACTTCCATTATGTCAGCGCTGGTTGTAAGTGCTACATTATAAAATTTCCTTTTGAAAACTGTCAAATCTGGTTGCAGTTAACAAGTACATTGTGTCCTGTATATATATATATATTTTAACCAATTATATGTTTTGTCACCTGCATGATATATATTTTTATGAATAATATGATCACTAGTTGTCTCTAATTCTTAGGCGATTCGAATTTTAACTAGTTGATAAAGGAAAGATAAGCAGAATTTCTGTTGCCAGTCATGTCTGATGTGAATGAGCGTGTAGTGTCATCACAAACCAACAGAAGAATGTCTGTCCAAGGAAAGGAAGTAGAGTATTTACCCTTTTCCTGGATCATCCTCTTTACTTTTCTAGCTGTTTTAAATTTATCCTTTCCTCTTGGTATACTTTAAGCTACTTTTACGTACGTCATTATGTGAGCCTCTCTTTGAAAAATCTCATTTGTTCCTGAAAACTTGGGTTATTAACTCTGGTGTGATGGTTTTTAATCTTAAAATCTCTATCCTTTATGTAGATGCGATGTATTATATTGACAGTATATTGCCCAATACACTATACTGACTTCCAACAGAGAAGCTCCACAAATATGAATACTAATTTCACCCATAAACTTTCATTTTTCTACTGCCTGCCTTTTCTTGCTTGAAATTTACTGTACTCCACAGTATAATTCTGATCTCCCTTCTTGGGTCTTAGACCTTATCAATCACCAAGCCCTGCTTGCTATCTCTGCAATCTCCATGTCACCTCTAAGCAAACTAACACCTCCACTCTAGTGCAGGTTGTCATTATCTCTCACGGAGATTGCGACATTGTGTCTCCTCAAACCTCGGGTCATCCATCAGTAGTCCCACCTCCACAAGGACCCCACACACAAGGACTCCACACAATCTGGAGGGTAAATTGCTAAGTGAGTACTTAAGGGCACCTGCCTAATCTGTTCTGGAAACTTAGAAGTGAATGAAAAAAAAATCATTCTGTGCAAATTTATGTGCTATTGTCAGAGAGTGAGTCTGATAATTTTTCCGTTGAAAAATCTTTGATCACAATCATCACCAAAGAATCACTTCCCCAGTTCTAAAGGCATACAAAGCCCTTCACCACCCCTTTACCAGCACTTCATGTTTCCAATCCTCTTCTCAACCCCAAACCCACTATAGCTGCCCTGGTTTTCTAGACAGTCTATTTTAGCTGCCAGTGCTTGACCATGCTTTTAAATTTAATTTCCCCTTTTTAATTATTTGCAAATTTTATGTTCAAACTAAGAATAGCTTGAAATTTTCACTTTCAGTAAGCTTTTCCTTCTTTCTTAGTCAAACCTATCTGATGCCTTTTTGAAGCCATGTTTGCTCACACCCCTAACATGGCCTTGTTCACAGAACACTATGATTCTTTGCTTACATATCTCTCTCTCCCACCAGGCTGTCAGTTTGCAGGGAAATGAGGGCTTCATCACTGTAATTTGAGCCCCTGGTAAAACTCTGCAAAAGTTCGCTTAATGGCCAAAAAAGGGAAGAGAATAAGTGAGCAGAATGTCAGGAGACAGAGGAATCTGCAGGATGAAAGTACTAGTGATAAAATAGTTAAGTATCTTTATTTTACATTCAGTAAGTGCTTAGGATTTAGGTGAACTTAACTGACAGCTAAGAGGGCAGCCACTGATTTTTCTCACAGAACTTTCACCAGTCTGGGGATTCAAGTGCTTAGATTTGCTTTTCATAACAGGGGAGCTTGTTTTCCTATCACCTTGACAGCCTGATAAGGAAGAAACTATAGACATCATTCACAGGAAAATGAAAAATTTAACCCCCTTTCCAGTTTATGGATCTAGGAAATAAAAATAAAGAAGAAAAAGAGGCAATAAAAAGCTAATGAAATGGCAATAAAAGTCTTGGAGGGTCAATACAAGATTCTGCCAGGACTTGGATGATTTATATATGTGCAAGGCATTTTGGGGATTAAGAAGCTCAGTGCTGAGGCTGCCCTTGCTACCACTATAAGCTGCATTTGATATAAATAGCAGGAAACATGGCATTATTTATAGAAGAGTTAATTTCAATAGCTTTGTAAACTTCAGAAGTCCTTTAGCCAATGAGAGTCTCTGTTTTCTATTGGCATTCCATCCATCATGCCCTCTAAGCACCAGCAGACAGGCCGCTAACTACTCACTGAAAGATTTTCTCTGACATTTACCCACAGAGCTGCCTTGTATACTATTAGATACAGTTCTGTCTTGCTGCCCCGAGAATGAAAGGTGCTATTTTATTTAATAATTTTTATTTACTTAACATAAAAGAGGAAATGATCCCTAGTGCTTATTGAGACATCTCCCTACATACATTATTTCATTTAAAATTAATGTTTACTACAATTTTGGTAATTGACAGGCTTATAAATGTATAGCACATCTGCAATGTGTATAAGCATATGACACATTGAGTAAATATGAGAAGTTGGTCTTTCTTGCAGTTCAACATAAATACTTTCTTAGTAGATATAAGAAACTAAAAGTGTCAAAGTATTACTTATGTTCAAATAGAATTTACTTTGTGCTTAATTAAAAAAGTCTGGCATTTTTCTGCAGGAATTGAGTAGGATATCTGTTCCTTGAAATAATTACATGGCTCAACATTTAAAAGACTTAAAAATTTTGACTGTTTTAAAATTTACTGCAAAGGGTTATAACTCAATGTAATAGGAATACATCTGAAGCTATAAGAAACATCATTTGAAAGTAGTATAGGTAGAACTTTCTAAAATCCAGATTCACTGAGATAGGTGAAAAAATTCAAATGAGGGTCCCAGAAGTAAAAGATAGCAAAATATAAGATTTTAAATTCTTATCAATTTTTTTGGGATGGTTTCCTAAAAATTTATTTTCTGACTTCTCATCATGGTTTTAAATTTAAACTACATAGAATTTTATGAAATTGCTGTTGCTTCAATTTTTTTAAAAAAATAATATAATAGTTTATTTTTACATCATTCTGTGCCTTTTTCTATTTCAGTTGTAATCCCCGTGGGCTTCCTGTCACCAAATCACCCATGTGCCATCACCACAGTCCAGTGCACCCCCCCCCAATTTTGATCCCATTCCCTATTCCACCCCTGTGGGATAACATCTCATACCTGTGAGACTGGCTCATATAGAAAAGACCAGAAACAACAAGTGCTGGCAAGGATGTGGAGAAAAGGGAACTCTCTTACCCTACTGGTGGGAATGCTAACTGGTCCAGCCTTTATTAAAAGCTGTATGGACATGTCTCTAGGCATTAAACACTCCCAGGCATCTCCTCTCAGAATTCAAAAACACTAATCCAGAATAAAACTCCCATGTTTATTGCAACACTATTTACTAGAGTTAAGTTATGGCAACAACCTAAGTGTCCCCAAACAGATTAATGGATCAAGATGTGATATGTGTGTGTATGAATATATATGTGCATGTATATATGTGCATGTATGTATATATGTACATGTATGTATATATGTGTATGTATATGTATGTATATATATGCACACACACATATATATACACGCACACACACACATATGCTTGATGTTTTCAGGAGCATCTTCCAGGACACTGCTTGTTCATCTATAAAGTGTTCATCTTTATATGTCATGATAATGTTAATCTGGAGTCATGATGAAAACTGAAAATACAAAGTACATTCTACTCATGAAAAGTTCATTGTCATATGTAAATCAGAAAACCAAATCAAGCTATAATTTCTATTTCCCTGCATACAAATGCTTTGTAGTGTCCTGTGAAGTTTGCCAAATTACAGTCAATGTATTATGTTGTCAGATATTGGACTTTAACATTCTTTAAACTTTTGATAAAAACATGGCTTGCCAAAAATTATCTTGGGCCTTTAATAGTGAGTTATATCCGAGTTTAGCTACATTAAACTCAGAATCTTCTCATAACACCATAAGTGTTTTGGAATACCACGTTTAAAAAAGTCTCTACAGGATCAATACAGAGATCTAAATTTGACTACTATAAATTTTTAATTTTTTAAAGACAAGACAACAATGAAATTGTTTATGACACTACATTTCAAATGTTCCTTCTTGAAGGATTCTCTCTCCAGGCAGGGCATTAATTACACAGAATGTTGCTCTCCTGGGCATAAAAGACAATGGAGAAGATATCAATCACATTAATCTATCCTCTCCTAAATCTAGCTTTACACAATTAAAGAACCCAGATGTTAAGAAAAATGACCTCTCTACTAATCTTAACAATATACTGTTTAGTTTTCTGTGTGGTTTCACATATCAGAGATGTTAAATATTTGGAACATATGGAAGATCAAACTAGTGTTCTACCTTTTCATAGAGGAGTATTAAAAATTCACATTAATGTCTATTGTTTTACAATTAAGTACAGAATATAGGATGAAACAATGCTTTTGTTACATTTCAAATTCTATTTCAGAGACACTGAATAATTTCAAAGAGTGGACCTTGAAAATTTTAACACTACATTATTGTTTTCTCTGAAAAAGTTAATAAAACCCCCAGTATGAGCAAGAGTTAATAGTTATTTACAGGTTTCTAAAGATAATGTGTCAGACTTTAGAAAAATAGCCTTTGTTAAAGAGCACAATTTAAAAAGAGTATAAGTGAAAACATGCACTTAAAAATCTACGAATAAACACTGAGTTTCCAGAAGCAAATAATAGTCTAAATTAGGCTATCGATGTGGATTACAAAACTGAAAATCTAGAGTTGTATAGCACTTATTTAAAACACTATAATCACAACCAGACACACACACACACATAATGAATGAATCACAATGAATCTAATATGTACCATAAAGAAACTCATTTCTAAAATGTCTTCATAAAATGTGTTGGCTAATGAACACATCTGAACACTGTAGAAAGGCTATTTGCCTCCAATTAGAAAAGAACCCTCAAGCCTCACTTGTTTTTCTTGTTCGCTTTACATGATGACTCCCCACTACTTTTTTTATTTCCTGACAATCATGAAGAAATAGTATTATTCTAAAATTCCCAAGCTGATTTCACTAACCTGAACTGTGGAAAGTAGCCTATTCTAGAGATTGTAATTTCTATACATAATGTATTTGGGAGACAGCAGGCAGTAAATGAAAATAATAAGACAAAAATAATAATTTTCATTGCTCCAGCAGTCATTCTGCACTCAGAATCCCCAAATTCATCCCAAGAGTTCACCAATTCAATCAAATATTTCTAATAAGAAATAATCAATGATTTTACCTTCCATGTTTTCTAGAAGAAAGTCAAACATTCTACAAATCTCCAGTTTCAAATTCAGTTTTCTTTCCTACAGGTTTGTTTGTGGGAAATCAATTTATAACACTCAGAAGAAGCTAACCCAGGCTGGAGCTTGCTGGACTTACTCTCTTCTCTTTTATCAGCCAAGGGTGAGAGACCAGTGACCACACATAATACTTCCGTAACTCCCCCTTAACAAATGTTTAGAAAGCTAGTCTTGACAGAAACTGATTACAAGGATAAAAATCACACCCCTTGTCCCTTCACAACAAAGGGCTTAACAATGAGAAGATTAAAAGACAGGCTTTGAAGTGGTTTACTGTCCCAGTGGTCTTTAAAGTCAAAATAGGCACAAAGTTTTTTCCCTCATTAACTTTTCAGCATCTTCTTGTTTCAATGAACTGGAATCTTCAAAGATCAGATAATGTTTACAAGGAATTTGTTTGAGAAGTTTTGAGCAATACTTCTTTGAAAGACAGTAACAGAAAAGAAATTGGGATTTTCAGTTCACCAATGATTGAGGAAGGTGATAGTATTAATGAATAAATAAACATTACTTTGTTATTATCAATTATGATTTAATCTATGCATTTTGTTCAAGTGCATTTCTATTTTTGTAAGAACAGATGCTATAAACAAAACTTCCACATATTTGTCTTCAAAACAACCATAAGAGTTTCAAGTCGACATAGAGTATTTGTTGTTTAAATCCCTACTTTTTAAACAACAAAAAATAATGGAGACATAGGAAGATTTTCACTTAATGTGCATAAAATCCTGTAGGTCAACCTGTGATAAAGCTATAGCAAGCAGTGTTACTATAATTAACAGCCATAGAAGACCAAAATGCAAGGGAAACAAAAAAGATTACATGACTTCTCAGCTGACATTTTTCCCGATTTCTACCTGTCTTTGAGATTTCTACCTGTGTAAGATTTTTCACGATGTAACCATACAATTTCTTCAGAAATTCCCACCATCCTTGGCACCCCATCCTTGTATAATCTTGGTTTCCTTTCTCAAGGATTTGCTTAGATATTTCCTCAAAGATTTGTCATTGGTCTTCAGTGTTTGTGTAATGCTGTATTAATCCCCCCTCCCCCGCCCCCCATTGCAACACTCTGGCACTTGTATCAGTGAACCCAGGTGATTCTGGCACCTGAATAAGAACTGGTTCTTTGTCTTTATATCTTTGCCCATGGGATTCCCACCAATTGGAACAGTCTCCTATCACACTGTTTCTTTGACTTCAGTTGCATATCGAATCTCTAAGAATGTGGAAGAATTAGATCATAACCAATTTTACCAGCAACTCAGTTGATCTAATTGAGCCCAATATTCAGTCCAGGTTGAAAACTCGTAAGAATTTTTTCAATCTCTTCAAACCCTGTTCATGAATACACTTAGTCAGATGTGTCTTTCCACCTTTTGGAGTTCCTTTCCTTGCAGATTTCTAACTATTCTCACCAAATTCTTTTGTCTACAGACATCTCTAGCTCTCCTACTCAGGGATAAGTGTGGAAAATAACAGGATAGTCTAACCCAAGCTCCATCTTCAAATTCCATGGATACTCAGAATTGATATGTTTATTTCCTCTTGATTTGTTCAACTCAGACCACTAAACACAGGACAGGAGATAATTAAATATCTTCAATTTCATCCTTACCAATCTTGGTCACTAGAGCAAGGTATAATATTTCTATCTCTTCCAGATGGCAGCTCCAGTACAGAGGGTTGTATACTATGCAGTGTCAAGTTGTCTTACTCAATATCTTGGTTTCCAGTCTGCCCAGGGGAATCCTGCGTGGCTTCCTGTTTGGCTCTCTTTGTAGGCTCTAGTTTTACGCCTGCCTTAGTCTTACTCTAATCTCTGGAGTCTGGATAATTGTGTGCTAATTCTGGCAAGCCATTTGATACTGACACTGACCCTTTATAATCTCTGTGGCTCCACCCTAGTTACCTGTTAGGTACTGTCTGCATTCCCTGAAACATCTCTGGGATATTCTTCCTAATTCTTTGTCATCATAGACATTATACCTTGAAGGAATAAGTTGGTGGTCATCTGGGCCTGCTTTCTGGCTTTTGTGTGGCTTTAATAGGAATTATGCCAGGCTCTGGGTCTTTTCTCACCTCCCCAATGTTTTGGGTTGTTAGAAACTTCTAGATATGGAGCCCTCCCTGGTAGCACAATGGGTTAAAGTGCAGTACTACAAAACTAGTCTCGGCCTCTTCAACATGAGTTGTCTCAGCTCGAGTTTAATCTCCTGCCAGAGAAATGACTTACATAGCACAGCAAACCTCTCCTGCCTTACCCATTGCTTCCCTCAGTAGTGCATTTTCTCAATATGCCTGTCCTCTCACCAACCTTGTACCTCTGGCTTGCACTTCAGTTCTGTATGCATAAATAAATAAATCTTAAAAAAAACCCAGAAACTTCTAGACATTAAATTTGAGTCCTAGTGTAGATAAGAAATGCATCTTCTATCTATAGTTACATTTTATAGTGTTGGCGCACGCTAAGTGCTCAAACTATTTTGAACATTTTATTAAAATACAAGATTTGTGGGCCAGTTAATGCATGCTGTCTGACATGTTTGTTGGGGCTGGCCACCAACAAGCCCTCCCTGGTGGTTTAGCAGGTTAAAGTGCAGCATTGCAAAGCTTGCCAAGGTTGGTTAGGAACGAGTTCCATCCTGCTAAGGAGGTGATCCACATGGCACAGCAGACCCCTCCTATCTCACCCGCTGCTCCCCTCAGCAGTGGACTTCTCAGTCTGCCTGTTCTGCTCCCTGCTCTGATTCAGGTGAATTCTCTCACTGCCCCTACATCTCTGGCTTGCACCCCAGGCCATGCATAACTAAATAAATCTTTAAAGAATACAAGATTTGTAATGAAATCTTGCTTATTTAAGGATTTTACTCTCCCTCCTCCTGGTTTATGTCATTCAAATCTTTCAATATTCAGAATTTTTTAAAAACAGAACAAACATGTACAGCAAATATTATTGTGCTCATATTACTCACTTTTCAGGTCAGAAGCTAGGAAAAAATGGAGTTTAATGAACTAGTCAAATGGCTGCAACTAATTAGCAGTAACTAACTAGTGCCTGAAACTAATTAACTCTTCTAATTTCTGAAGACACCATTTTAATTATCAAGAGGGTATAAAAATGAACTTAGAGGGCCCTTTCTGGTAGCGTAGTGGGTTAAAACACAGCACTAAGAAGCTAAAGCCACCTCAGCATGAGTTCAGTTCCTGGGCACAAGAGGTGATCCACATGGCTGGCAGACTTCTCCTGACCCACATGCTGCTCCCCTCAGCAGTGTTACTTCATCAGTCGGCCTGTTCTGCTCCCCACTTTGTCTCTGGTAAAGCCTCTCACCACCCCTGCACCTCTGGCCTGTACTCCAGTCTGTATGCATAAGTAAATAAATCTAAAAAAAATAAAGAACTTAGAATAGAAAATTGGAGAAATGACAGGAGTGGGAAGAGCACAAGATTCTGTGATGATGGTGCCAGGGTGAACTGGTGGTGGGAACTTCACAGGGAAATCATGCATAGTATACAAATGAAGGATGATGTAATAAATGAATGAATGAATGAATAAATAAATATAAAGAAAATGAGAGAAATTACTGATGCTTATGTACTAGCAGCAGATCACTAGATTAGTAATGAAGTCAAAGAAATAAAAATGATTTCTTATGGTACTTTCCTTTTCTGAAGGATGAATGACTATAGAAATAAGGAATATAAAGATACAGCAAGTTTAGGTGACATTACTAGGTGAGAGTACAGTGCATGTTCAAGTTTATTATTCCCTGTAAATCTCATCTAAATTATTTTATTTATACCATAGTCAGTAATTTGTGAATTAAGTGTTAATTAATTTTCTGTGATTTTTCCAAGAATGTAAAATATACCAGTTTTCTTGTTAATGACCATAAACCCAGAATACCTCATACACATTTACTGTCTATCTGATGAATAACTAGATAAATCAATTTATTAGTTGCCACCATGATATAATCCAGTATTTCTGAGAACGTGTGCCGATAATTTCATCCAGCATATTTAGCATATTTATATTTTGATAACTCCTTAATCTTTTATTCATTCATTCATTCATTCATTCATTCATTTATGCTTACAGAACTGTGTACAGGCGAGAGGTGTGGTGGGTGAGAAGATTCACCAGACAACAGAGTGGGCAGCAGAACAGGCACATTGACAAAGTACACTGCTGAGGGGCAGGCGAGCCAGAAGAGGTCTGCCAAGCCATGTGGGTCACCTCCAGGGCCAGAAATTGAACTCCTGCTGAAGTGGCTTTAGCTTCCGAGTGCTGTGCTTTAATGCGCTGCACCACCAGGAAGGGCCCTATAACTCTTTAATCTTTATAAAAATGTCTAACTATATTTAACTACCTTCCTAAGATGTCTTGCCTTCACTTTGATCACCTATGTCTTTGAATCAATTTCCATCTCTTATAATATAATAATCATTTTAACTTAAACCAAGCTACTTCTCCTTTATTTTCTGTATCTAATGAATTCAAGGAAATCTTCAGGAGAATTTAGACCACATTGGGAAGTGTGGATTAAGAATCATCATTTTAAGATTTCATCAAAATTTTATATACTTTAGAAAATCAGCAGAGAAGATTAACATTCACATGCCATTTAGATTATCATTTACATAGTATTCAGAAGATGTATGGTGTTTTGAAGGGCTTAGATTTGTAAATAAAAAAAAATATATATATATATTTTGATTTGGGTCTAAAACTGATATAAAGCTTCCAACATTAACCAACAAGAAATATGCTTATGAGGAAAGTGAGCACTAAATTCTGCAATATCTATCACAGGTATTCAGATACATAGCCTTTTTTTTTTTAAATTCAAGTTTACATTCTTTTATGTATTGTATCATTAAATCATGTTTCGACCTTTAACGATGTCTAAAATATCACAAAAATGTTTATGATGCTAATTTTATTTAACAGAATGAAGACTTAATTCCCTACTCATGACTGACATTGTGCTTTGGTGAGAGGGGTCTCCACCACAGAGGCACTGGCATGTCCTGGGTACTATTTCCTAATAGCTGGCACTGTTCACACTATCAAACTATTCAGCAACCAATTAAATAGTGGAAGCTTCAGCTTAGAAGAATACATTGTATAGGGTTCTGGATAATAAAAAGAAACTATTGTGTTAACGTAAGTTTCACCCCATTTAAAAAAAAATGCATTCATGGGGAGTAATGGTGATAATGTGTAGGTTATGCCGATGTGGTATTTTCTAATCCCACATAAAAATTTTGTTGTAAATATAAAGGCTTAACAATTATATGTAGGCTTCTAGAGAATCTCCTAGGAGATGGTACACACAATAAATGAGTGATGATGCTTCTCTGCTTTGTTATAGAGTGATCTTCGAGCCTGCAGAATGTGGAGCGAAGAGGTTGCTGTGCAACTGATTCCTTTAACATGATCCCCATCACAAGCTTGAGGCTTCAGCTCTCAGTACAGAATTGGAATCTCGAGCAATAGAGAAGCTTGAAGCTTCAGCTCTTAGTACAGAATTGGAATCTAGAGCAATAGAGAAGCTGTGTGCTTTGCTTTGTGAGGTATTAAATGCATGCTTGGCATGCATTTACAATAGGCATTGTTGATTTACATACTTAAATCTTATCAATTGGACAAATTTTGAAATAAAAAGCTGATTGTGAAATAATGTAAATTTGAGAAGATGAAATAAAATTTTCCTTAGAGATTAGTGTAAATCACATAAAACACCCTAGAGAATCTTTCTTCCTCTACTGTTTCTAGATTATTGGCTAGGTTAGTAATTATAAAATAAACAGATAAAAATCTGTTACCCCAACACATCATTGAATTTTTCTTATCTTTTTGTTACTTTGTTTACTATTCTCAGCAAAAATACTATTTGCATTTTTATTCAGCTGCTATTACAGTTACAACTATATTTAGAAAATATATTAATTTCCTTTGGCATCCACTTTGATGAGAGGGAACATATAACTCAAGATAAGGAATGACACGAGTACATTTAAAAGGATAGAAACAGGCTAGAATAATTAATGAATGAGAGTGTTATTTTATTTTTATTATAGGAACTAGATTTTACTTTCCCTAATTTGATCTGTAACATTATAATTTTCTAGGTCACTATTAGTTGTTATTTTCATATAAGTATGCAATAGTGATTATAGTAAATTTACAGACAAATATATACAGTGTTGTATAGCAATGACTCTACATTTCATTAGTATGTAATATAAAAAGTTCCCAAAACTAGATTTCAGAATTAACATAATACAAGTGATATATATATAAAACATAATTTTACACAGTTACATTTATTACATAATTCCACTGACTGTTGTTTTGGGGAAAAAGTGCATGGAGCAAGGTCATGGTGTTGAAATTTCATGTAAAATGTCAGATAAAGTACTTTCCTTACTACTCAGCATAGTTGTATGTTCATAAAAATATATACAAAGGGGGCCCTCCTTGGTGCATAATGGGGTAAAGCGGCCCTATAAAGCTATCACAGCCACTGCACCACCAGTTTGACCCATAGCGAGAGAGGTGACCCACATGGCGTGGCAGACCTCTCCTGACCCGCCCACTGCTCCCCTCAGCAGTGTACTTCGTCGATCTGCTGTTCTGCTCCCCACTCTGTCTCTGGTGAATCCTCTCACATCCCTACACTGCTAGCCTGTACCCCAGTTCTGTATGCATAAATTTTAAAGAGAGAGAGAGAGGGAGAGACAAAGGTTCTGTATCTTAATTTTCTTTTTCTTATGATAAAATTCCACTCTTTCAAAGACCACCCTTTGCAATATTTTGATAAACACTAAAATGGTTGGCATTGCATTTGGCAGAGGAGATTGAATGCCATATCAATTCTTCATTTCACATCTTATTCAGTTTCTTCAGTGCTTTCACAACAGTGACATCCTGTATCATAAATGTGCCCATAGGAAAAAATTCAAGGTTGTAGAGAAAATTGCCATAATATAAGAAAAATGTTATACTGGAGATAAAGGGAAAAACTTTTAAAATTGCTTTTTTATTAACCTCTTAAAGGATATAAGTGGATGAGATTCAAGAACAGTCAGATGCTCTGACATAGCAAATACTTTCACAGTGTAACAGAAATGACAGGCTTATACTTTTTCAGGTAAAATGTAAAATCATGAACACAGAATTGTGTACACACACACACACATCAGTATTAAATGATCAGTTTTCTTCAATCATGAAATGACAACATTTGAATCAAGGTGACTTTCATCTAATAATAAATACAAATTTCTATTGTTTTTTAATCTTGCATTTTAAGGGGGACTTTTTTTCTAAATATTAAAATATGATAGAACAAATAGAATATTAATTCTACCACTAAATTTTTGCGATTTCTATTGCATACATAAATTATTGTATAGTGCACATAAATGTATGGCTACATTATCTTTTTAGAAATAACTGAAATCATTATTAAGCTGTATCACCACATCCTATAATACAGTATTCTAATTTCAACTAGAACAGATCGATTGGTCTTTGAAAAAAGTTTACAGAAAAACACATGCCTCTCTCTGTGTCTCTCTCCTTACACACACATACACACACACACCTGCACATTAAAAGGGATAAAGTAAGTTTTTTTAAGAAATTACAATCATTTGAAATAATGCACTTGCTAGAGATAGAATAATTCTTCTAGATATTATGAATATATTTTATCTTCTATTATTTATTGTCCCTCTTAGATTTGCAACAAAAATTGGGTTATTCAACCATTTTAACTAGTAAAGTTTTTAAAGCACTAAGGCATTAAACTGATATTTAATAAAATACTGTCAATTCCTTTTTATAAAGTGTGAAAATATTTTCAAATATTAACATATTAAGTATATAACATATAAAATAATTTATTAAGTATCTTTTTAATGTATTGTTTTTGTATTATTCACAAATAAAATTTTTTAAAAATTAAAATCTCATTGACATGTTTCCTTAATATGAACTTCCTCATACATGATTATTAGACAAAATGGTATCAGCAGATTATAGTCATTGCTTTGGCTCATACATAACTTTCCCCTATAGTGTTCATGTAGTGAAGGAATCAAGGATAAGCTTTCTCACATTCAAAGACAGTCTTTGTATATTTGAAAACCTTAAGAACAAAGGTGATAATCTATAGATGTGTCTTTTTCCAATGGTGGCTTATTTAAGAATCTTTTTTTCCCCTTCTGTTTTCACTTGCTTGATTATTTTAAATTTACTATTTTAAGTGAGCTAACATTAGCTTACATTATTGTTATTCTGGAAGTTTTTCAGCTTGGTTTCCTCTGACCCATTCATTTGATTCCATATGTAAGTAGCATTTATCCAGCATTTATCTTTCTCTTCTGACTTATTTTACTTAGCATCGTTTCTTCCAGCTCTATCCATGTTGCTGCAAATGGCATGAATTTATTTTTTTGAGCACTGAGCAATATCGTAATAATTGCTTAGCTTTCCAATATGTTAAGCTACAAGTGCACTGGTAGTAACTGATGACAGGGCCCCTTCACTTAACAGAATAGATTAATGAGAATGTCTACTCCTGGGGTAAGATTTTTTAATTTTGATGAAAATGGCATCATTAGAAGCAAGTATCCTTCCAGATAGTTCACTGGAAGGTCTCTTACTAGAGAAACAAGTACCCATGTCAAAAAAGAAAAAAGTCAAAACCTAGGATTCAAGGCTGCCCAGTAGTGACTGACTGATGGTGATGGGAGGTGCTAACACCATGGATACTTCTTTAAGTTAACTTATTTATTTATTTTTTTTAAGATTTATTTATTTATTCATACAGAACTGGGGTACAGGCCAGAGATGCGGAGGGTGAGAGGATTCACCAGAGACAGAGCGGGGTGCAGAACAGGCAGATCGACGAAGTACACTGCTGAAGGGAGCAGCGGGCGGGTCAGGAGAGGTCTGCCGCACCATGTGGTCACCTCCCGGGCAGGCGGGAATTGAACTCATGCGGAAGTGGCTTAAGCTTCTTTGTGCAGTGCTTTAACCCGCTGCGCCACCAGGGAGGGCCAGTTAACTTATTTTTAATAAATTGCATGGTAGATACTGTTTGTGCTTTGGAAGTATGGGATGTTACCATAGAACTTCCACCACAAAGTACCTATATTTATAATCTACCACCACAGCACACTCTGTGCTCTCCCACTCTGTCATAGGTCCTCTTTCCCCTCCCCCTCCAAATGTTTCAGCTTTATAGTCTGCTTTCAAGGACTCTTTTTGAGTTTGGCTTTCTTTACCCTTTGTCTTGTTTCTTTATATTCCACATATAAGGGACACCATGGAAATGTAATGGTGCTAGTATTTGTAGCGAGATGGCTATTATTTACACTCCATTCTCAAAACTTCTTGTTTTTGAGTGATGTTTTTTTAAATCTATGAAGAATTCAAGTCTTCATATTTTTAGTAAGCAATTTTGCAAGTCACATAATTTTTCAGGAACTTCTGAAATGTAACAGCAGAAGTGTGTAATTATTTAATCTTACTTTTTTCTGCATGTTTTATAATAAAATATTAATAAACATTTATATAATAAAACTAATACATTTATATTAGATGGGATAGTCTTTTTTTTTTTTAAAGAGGGAGTACAGTCAAATATTTTTGAGGCTTAACCTGTATCATGTTGAAAAAAGCAGACATAAGTTTCAGTTTGGAGAAAGAAAGTGAAGCACATTCAACAGGTCAAGTAACAGAAACACAAGATGAACATACTGAAATAGAAATGCATGAAATGGATTATTATTGAAAATAAAAGAAGGACAAGCCTACATCATGTACAGACAAGAATGGAATTGCTCATTCTGAACATACTGAACCCTGGTTACATTTATCCTATTACACACTAGTTAGTTTTTATCTGCCCTCCACTCTTGAGTAAGCTCTTGGGAAAGGGCACAGATTTTTTTTTTTTTTTAAATTCAGCTTTGTCAACCCTGGGCATTTGCAAAAGCCCTGGCACATAGTAGATGACCCCAAGATTTTGCTGAGTGGATAAAGTGATTTATGAATAATAATATGCACTCTCTTGTAAAGAAAAAAGATTGAAGAACAAGTAAAGAGAAAAGAGAATTAACACTTATCAAGTGGCCATAATATGTCAGAAGAGAGTCAGGTCATTCATTACTCCAAATTATTCCTGTATCAGTTTTATGCGTTACATTCTCACATTAACAGAAGTTAAAACTTGGAATTTAATTTATTCATCCCAAATGGACACAGCTGGTAAGTACTAGATTAGATTTTGGAATATGATCTGACATGGAAATCCATACTGTGGTCTGACATGAAAATGCATATTGTGAGTTCCCACATGCTCTTGGTGAAGGGGAGCATCTCTGCTAGAGAAGAAAAAAATCACAAACTACAGTTTTTTCATGCTTGACACTTATACCAACCACTGGATTCTTTAAAGATTAGAAAGCACTAGCAATATTATGACTAGCTACAACTTGCCAACCAGGGAGGAAAACAAAAACAAAAGCCACTGCTTTGGAGAGCATCTCTTTAGCTCTTCTGCTCCTTTTTCCATTGGAATCTTGGTTTACCTTTTGTTTCATTGTATTAAGTTCTTTGCAGATCTTGAACATTATTCTCTTATTGGTTAAATGATATACAAATATTTTCTCCCATTTGTTTAGTGATAGCTTCTTTCAGTGTGCAAAGCTTTTTAGTTTGATATAGTCCTTTGTTTATTTTTGCTTTTGTTTTCCTTGTTGAAGATCAGTCCCCAGAGATATCACCATAGTCAATGTCATGGAGTGTTTTTCCTATGTTTTCCTCTGGTATTTTCTGTTTTCATTCTTGGAACACAATATGGAATATTCTCAGAGTATTAAAAGTAGATCCATTGTATGGCCCACCAACTGTCACTCCTAGGTGTCTATCTACCCAAAGAATGTGAAAACACTAATTCAAAGACTACCTAGCCCTGGGATGACTGCAGCCCTATATGCTATAGCCAGGGTATGTAAATACCTTTATCTTTCTCTTATTCTCATTTTCCTTTCAGGGATTCAGTCTCTGTCAATGTTTTCTTACAATGAAACCACTTATCAGGAAATGTCAGAAGCAAAAGCTGAGATACTACATGGGCTTTGGTGGTGGATGTGGTAATGCACTTGAGGTGGTATGAAACTATTTCCCAAAATCATATACAGTGTTGTAAAACAATGTCATTTCACTAAAAATAAAATAAAATAAAATACTAACATCCATTTTGTATAGTTCAATTCCAATGGATTCATTTTAGTTTAGAATATGAGTGTTTTATCTGATTGTTTCTGTCTTCCTGATAGAAGACTTATGAAATTATACTTAGAAAGATAAAAAAAGTTCATAAGACAAAATAGTTTATAATCAAAACTTAACTTATTAATTAAAAACAAGCAATTATTTAGCCTGTTTGAAGTATGTGAATAAATAATCCATGAATATATTCACAGTTCTTCCTGCATTGGTGAATTACTTTTAGTATGTGGTACACAGGAGACCTTGGTTAAAGAGCACATAAACTTCTAAAAATATTGGCTACAGTCATTACTTTTTACCCTTATCTTCTTACCCTTATCTTCACACAATGATTGTCATCTAATAATTAGTGATCTTCAAGAAAGTCAGGTACATAAATAAAATAATGTATCTGGTGTTACTTTGTGAGTGAATGGAAGGTCAACTTGCAATCACTGCTTTGTTTTAAGCAGATGACAATTAATTATGAAACAAATGAAGTTTAAACTTCAAGATCCTTCCAGTGGACATCTGCCAAGGTCCTGGCATACCTACAGACAGGTGCTCACATGGTCAAAAATTCACAAGATTAAGATACTATAGCTATAGACGATTGCTTCCTCTTTCCATCCCAGTTTACCAACTATAATATTTCCCCTTGAGTCAGTTAATGTTGGAGTAATAATCACTGTATTAGATACACATTTTACTTAGGTTCATTGTAATATATGTATGTGATTTAAGGAAAGGCTGAATTAACTTTTCATTTTTTTTTCTATTAAAACGTGATATTATGGCCCTCCCTGGTGGCGCAGCAGGTTAAAGCACAACACTGAGAATCTAAAGCCGCTTTTGCATGAGTTCGATTCCCGCCTGCACCGGAGGTGACCACATGGTGTGGCAGACCTGCCCGCTGCTCCCCTCAGCAGTGTACTTGCCACATTTCTAGATATATGATCCTTATGAGAATTTGCCAGTCATCAAAAAAGTGTGATTTGTTGTGTATGAATTTTTATTCTAAAACAATTGATTTTTGAGCACAATTTTTCTTTCCGTCACCTAAATACAATTCCCAGAAGGTATAAGATTCAGGACCTTGGAACCCTCCTAAACCTAGAGAGTAGCTTGAAATATTTGTGGAGGTTAAAACACCAAGGCTATACGACAGATTTACACACATTCCTCAGGACAGATGAGAAGATCAGTACTCTTTCTCTCAACCAGGAATTATTTAAGAGCTATTTATTCAAAGGAGAGTCTAAGAGAATAACAAGCCTAATCTCATATCTACTTGATAATTCCTCCTCTTATTTCAACATTTCTCAGGTCAGCAAATAGAAATACAATTGTACCATTTAGTAGATACTATCAGTACAAGGAAACTTGAAGTAAACTCATGAACAAGTAAACAGTGAAACAGCGCATACTGCACCTTGAAAACAAAAGAGATATTGTTCCTTTCTTGCCTGCCCCAATCTCTCCTCATTGAGACAGCTGAAAAATATTTCCTCTCTAAACACTTAATATCAAAGGAAAGGAACCTGAAGCCCTCATTAAATAATCAAATGTTATTATACAATATAAATGGGTGCTCAGAGCACTGTAAAGACCTGTAGACATCTATTCCAGTGTATACCACACCTGTGACCTCCCAGCTCTCCTAACCTGGTGAGCAGGAAGAAAACAAAAGTCTATTCTAATTAGTGATATTTAACTTTGAAAAAGTTTAACCTGTTCGTGTTGTACTGCCATAAAGAGAGACGCATACATCAGAGCTTTCACAGATGAATGAAGAAAGGTCAGCAAAGTAGACTGACCTCTATTTCTTCCTAGAAAGCAAAACCAACACTTGAGATCAATCTGCTTTACCTCCGTATCTAACGATGAGTTCTATTGCTTAAATTTATTGTTAGAAAGAAAATAAAGACATAGGTACATAAAAAGTCTTAGCAATCTAAGCAGGAAGTAGTTTCATATTTCTAAATACAATTGGTTGATGACATTTAACGCCAGAGAGGGAGAAATAATATTGATGTTACTCCTACCAATAATATCAACTAACAATTAAGTGCCTTCTGTGTAAGACGCTTTTATTTAACTTTTTTTTTTTTTTTTTTTTTGTTTGGCAGTTAAGAGTTGGCCAGAAGTACAAGGGGTACAATGGTTCACTGGGACCAGAGCAGGGAGCAGAACAGGACAATTTACTGAAATACTGCTGAGGGGAGCAGCATGAGAGGTCTGTTGCACCATGTGGGTCAGCTCCCTGGCTGGGGATCAAACTTAGGCCATAGTGGTGATTGTGCTCAGACTTAACCCCTAGGCCACCAGGGAGGTCAAGTGTCAGACACTTTTACTTTTTTTAAAGATTTATTTATTTATGCATAGAAGAGCTGAGGTGAAGGCCAGAGATCAGAGATATCGGTGTTGTGAGGAGTCACCAGAGACAGTGGGGAACATAACAGGTAGATCTACTGAAATACACTGCTGAGGGGAGCAGTGGGCAAAACAGCAGAGGTCTGCTGTGCCATATGGTCAGCTCCCTGGTTGGGAATCCAAGTTGTGCTGCAGTGGCTGCAGATAGCTTCATAGTGTTGCATTCTAATCCCCTGCACCACCAGGGAGGGCTTGTCAGACACTTTTATAATATATATTAATTCAATTAATCTGTACAACCTGTAGGTAGTTATTACTATCTTTACCATTTTTCAGATGATGACATTAAGGCACAGAAACATTAGTCAAAGGCACAAAGCCATAGTTAAATATAAGCAGCTGGATGAATAGCCCAAATTTGTTACTTTCTTGTAATACTGAGGATTAGCTGACCTCCAGGTCTGTTTTAATGAATTCTCATTTGAAATAATCTACCCTGAATCTTTACTAAAATTTCCATTTCACTGATACATGTCTCAACGTCAGTCAAAAAGTACAATTCCCACAAGTCCAATATAACCAGCTCCTTTAACATACTGCTTCTGCCAACTTATAAAAGCAAAACAAGATGATCATGGAAATTCATAGGAAAATTAAATTCAATTTATCTTCAAGATTAGTGTACAAGAAATATATGCTCCCTTATTCTGTTTACTCACTAGGTGTCAAATTGGCAAAATGAATGTTTTTGTCTCAGTTTTTGTCCTTTTTAAAAATTTTTCCATAAACAGGTTGGTAAAAATTTAAAAGACTTAGATGATCATAAAAGGCACAAGTCAATGTAGCAAAAAGCATGATCTCCCAACAAGCCTAAAAATTAGAGCTAATACAAGTGAAATACCCAAGTCCCCAGCTAAAGGCACAGAAACAGCACAGTAGCATGAAGTTCTTGGAAGGGCAGAGACTGAAGGCTAAATGCATCAATAAACATACTCAATCACCACGTTCTTGCTAAGTTTTTCTAGAGACTAAGAAACACAGCCTTTTTGCAGCCACATTTGGTAATACATAAACACAGTGAAAGGGGAGTTCTAAAAGGGGAGAGAGATCAATTGTTGTTCCCCTGTTTTCAGGCTGTAGGGTGCCTTTTTGTATTCATAGAGAAAGAGGAGGAGAACCTCAGATGCATCAACTGAGTGACAAGGATCATAGAAGCACTGGAATAAATACCTACCTCTAGCTTTTATATGTAGTCGGAAATACCCGACTTCTGTTCCCATCTCTACCTTCCTCTCTCTCTAGTAGCCTCAATTCTACTGTTGTTTGGCTTAGGGTTTTTTTGTTGTTGTTGTTGTTGTTTTTCAGTTTCTTTGTTTGCTTCTCTATATTACATCACATATAAATGAAATCATCTAGTATTTACTTTCTCTTGATTTATTTCATTTAGCACAATCCCTCCAGTCCCATCCCTGTTGTCACAAAAGGTAAGAGTTCATTTTCTTTCTTCTTTTTTAAAGATTTACTTATTTGTGCATACAGAACTGGGGTCCAGGCCAGAGGCTCAGGGGTGGTGAGAGGCTTCACCAGAGACAGAGTGGGGAACAGAACAGGCAGATTGACGAAGTACACTGCTGAGGGGAGCAGCGGGCGGGTCAGGAGAGATCTGTCACGCCATGTGGTCACCTCCGGGGCGGGAATTGAACTCATGCAGAGTGGCTTTAGCTTCCTAGTGCTGTGCTTTAACCTACAGTGCCCCCAGGGAGGGCCCATTTTCTTTTTTTAATAGCTAAGTTGCATTCCATCGTGTAGATATAATCGACTTGCTCTCCGCACCATTTCTGTGCTTATGCCAGACTATAACATCTGGGTCCAATATGACCTCTGAGGAGGGGTCATCTTTTGATATATATACACATACATACCATATACATACATGCACATACACACACAGACATGTATATATATACAAAGCAACAAAATATAGAATTTTAGATCACTATTGTCTGATAATAATAGCCCTGAAGATTAGAAGTAGAATATAAAAATAGAATTCTAAAAAAGAAGAGGAACTGAAACTATTAAGTGGTGTTATGTTTCTATTTTTTTCTCTCAAAAAAAAAAGCACTGAGTAATTTATTGAGCATGCGAAATGATCTGTGCTATTTTGAGAAAAAGATGATGCCCTACCAAATAAAATAAACAAATAAAAATAAAAATAAGTCATAGTTTTTTGTTGCTTCTTCCCTGATCAACTGCAGTTTTGTCACACTCTTAGTTGACTGGAAAGTCAAATATTTTTGACATTAGCTATTTGGCTAATGAGCATAGGTTTGATAGTTTCTTAATTATGACATCAGTTGTAAATTCAGCAGAATCCATGACAATGAAGCCAAATTACACTCCCACATGTTGAAGACGGAGCACATAGCATATAAATAGCAATGACATTTTAGGAGAAAATAGGTCATTTCAATCAGTATAATTTTTTTAAATGAAAATGACTGCTGTATGCCAGGTGCTTTACATAAACATAAATTATTTCATTTAAACTTCCCATTTAGTTCTCCTGAATCAAGTGCTTTACATTCTATTTAAAAAATAAAGGTTAAGTGTTTTATCCAAACACACAGGAAGCCTTTTAAAGAGTCCAGATTTAAAGACATTTTTTCTTATTAAAATTCGTAAGCAGTACAGAACAGCTCACAGGCTGCGTATATCAGGACTCCAGGAGGAAATAATATCTACAGACTAGGGTTACCTGGGTTTAATAAAGGGTTTATTAAAGAGGGTTTAGTAAAGGCAGGGGTGGTCAGAAAAGAAATCAAGGGCACCACCTGTATGGACACAGGATGCAGACAGAGGGGACTGCGTCCACCCGCAGTAGGGAGTCAGGCAAAGACACTCTTACCCTCCTCCCTTTACTAAACCAACGCCTTGGCTAGTTTCTCTGTCAGCCAAGTCCAGCCAAAGCACAGGCAAAGGAGATGCAGGGATGGTTCTCACAGATCTGCCTCCTAGAGCAGAGAGCTAGAAGAACATGGTGGGAAGTGTGTAAGAGGACAGAACAGCTCAGAAAAAAATTGGAAGGTATTGGTTTGAAAGAAGAGAAAACTTAGTAATCATTTTCATTTAAATATACTTTTTTTTAAAAGTAAGCTTGAAAATTAGAAGATCTTTACACTGAATCTTTCAAAATGTGTTAGGTATCAAAGGTGAGTTTGTTTATGTTGGAAAAAAAAAGAAAAGAAAAAGAACAACACGTAGAAAGAAAGGCCAAATACTCAATTTGAACACTTGCTGATTGACAATGTATACAAAAGCAATGCCTTTTAACTTATTATTATTATTATTATTATTTTTAATCAAGAGTCTACAATCTTATCTTGCTGTGTGGTGAAGCACTTCTGAACCTGGAGAATTTATTCCAGACTTCTGGGGAATTGTGGCCCTGCCTCTGTCTCTGTAACTATTGGGTTGTCTGGAAAATCGTGACACATTTTTGCTTTAAAGACAGAAAATAGGGTCCTCCCTGGTGGTGCAGTGGATTAAAACACAGCACTAAGAAGCTAAAGCCACTTCAGCATGAGTTCGATCCCTGCCCTGGAGGTGACCCACATGGCACGGCAGACCTCTCCTGCTCCCCCTCAGCAGAGTACGTCGTCAGTCAGCCTGGCCTGCCCACCATTCTGTCTCTGGTGAATCCTCTCACCTCCCATGCACCTCTGGCCTGTACCCCATTTCTGTATGCATAAATAAATAAATCTTAAAAAAAAACAAAAACAAAAAATACTTTTTCTATCTCAACAATACTTGATACTCCTTGTTGCATACATACTAATTAGTTGATAGTTCATCCATTCAATGTAGAGTGAAGAAGTAAATAAAGCCAGCACGAAATGATTAGATGTGAGGATCACAGAAAATGAGACAAGATTTTGAACAGAAAACACAGATGTTCTCAATACTGCAAAATAGCTGTTCCTACCAATTAAATCTGTTCCTCTGATTATTTTAACTAGTTTATGTTGTCTTCTTCCCATTATTTTGTTTCCCAATATGAATAGTCTAAAATCTTTAGAAATACTCAGACAGTAAGTCATCAATAAATAAAAATAACAAAAATTTATGATAGCGTGCAAAATTCAGTAATACAATAATTGTTTTAATATATTATAGATGTCTTCTACCAATGAATGCAATTGGAAGTCTTTCAGACATAAATGATCTTAAGTGAAATGAAAAATCCCTCCTATATGTATACATCTGGATTTGTTTTAGGCTTTCTTGTAGCAGATTACACAATCAGTTCTGAAAAATAAAAATATAACATACCCCCAACCATAGTTATACAGTTTAATTAAAATGAACTAGTGATTTCATCTCATCAACCAATTCATAAAATATAAAGATTAAATTTGGTCACAATAATTATTAACATAAAAAATTAAAAATACCTTTATAAAGTTTTTTGTCCATAAAATGAAGTAATGTTTCCAAGAAACAAACAAGCGTTCTTCTTAAACTCATCCCCCAAAAAATCCATTGAAAAAAGATGTTCTTCAAGAGGAACTAGAAAGCTCTGTTAAGTCATCTCTCCATCTATCTCACAGGAAATGTACAATTGATAACTAACGAGTGCTGGGTGGGAATTAGCTTAATTTGTGGACGAGGCTGAAACACTACCTGAAATGGGGAAAACGGGCACATAAATGAAACTCACGTTTTCAGAGTGAGCCAGTTTATTCATTTCAAATGTGTATACTTTCTCACAATGTTATTACAGATGATTTATTTTTAGGACATTTCAATGAAATATTTCAGCCAATTGCTTCTCTTCCTCTAACACATAAAAAACTCAGAGAAGAAAATTGTAAGTTTGCTTTACCTAGTAGCTTTGTTTTTCCATGCACTTCTTACTGCTCTTATTTGTTACAAAGAAGTTTGGCTCATGGAGACACCTTGGGAGGATTCTTCCTTCCTTTCATTTAATCATTGACATTCCCTACCTCCCAACACAAATTTTATATTCTGTGCTTGCTCATCAAAAACTCTAATTGAGTGTGAGAGTGAAGTGAGGGTGAGGCACCAAGGACTACTGTGGAGGAAAAGAGTATCTTTGTGAAGGTGAGATGTGGGAACAAACACCTAACGGGTATGAGCTTATCTTGTAAATCTTACACATTTTTCTTTCTTTTTTTTTTTTAAAGATTTTTAAAATTTATTTATGCATGCAAGAGCTGGGTGGAGGCCAGAGGTACGGGGGTGAGGGTGAGAGGATTCACCAGAGACAGAGTGGATTGAGAAATATACTGCTGAAGAGAGAATTGGGTGAGCCAAGAGAGGTCTGCTGCACCATGTGGGTCACCTCCCTGGCCAGGGATGGAACTCAAGCTGCAGTGGCTGAGGATCGCTTCATAGTGCTGAGACTTAACTCCTTGCATCACCAGGGAGGCCCAACCATACACATTCTTGTAATTACCTCAATAAAAATGAAAAAAATATATATAGTATCAGGTAAATAAATTACCAAGTAATCAGACATGGTGATAAGTTCACTGAAGAAAATAAATAGGGATTTGTGATTTAAAAAAAAAGCAGTGGGATGGCAGCTGGCATTATAACTGGCATGGTTTAATAAAAAGTTCTCTGAAGGTTTAGTTGAGACTTGAATGTAGAGTTAGGCAGCCAAACAATATAGGCCTGTCAGGAAAAGAAGTGGTTTCAAGTGCAATGGGCTTATATTAAAAATAATAATAAAATGATCCGAGTGGAATATCTAGGAATCACTTGAAAGCCATGTGTCTTAAACACATATGTCAGGATTAGATAGTTGAGTCTATGTGTCAAAGGAAAAGGCTGGAGTTCCAAAAAGGAGAACTCTAGCTCAGTATTCAAGGAAGAATAGGACATTGAGCAATGGAGTAACAGGAAGCCATCCAAGACATAGAATTATGCATTAACTTAACTGTGGAATAAATATGTGGTAAACTTGGCTACAGTGGAGATTTCTTATAAGAATGTATTGGAAAAATATCTTGGTGGGAGCCAGATTAAAAGAACTTTTCAATTCAAGCATGATTTGTTTTCAATTCAAACATGTTTTATTTTAATTTTAGGAGTCAAAGGATAACTGAGTAGAGATAGGGATGACAGACACTGGGTAAAAGAAATATATTATTTGAACAACTATAACCATTCATGTATACTTTTGGAGGAAGGAAAACTTCATGTTAATATGGGGAATCCCTCAAGACATGATTTCAGTAATTGTGGTATGAATGAGTGGATGGACAGATATGGTGGGCACAGGAACAGAACGGAAGGGAAGAATAAAGAAATATTAAAAGGAGCCAAAAATATTTTGCTCCTGAGACATCAAACAGGGGGAATAATTCTTTTAATACCATTTATACTATTCTCCTGAACAATCCAGTGCACATTGGCAATGTGTCTAAGCAGTGCACACCACAAATGCCTTGCTTTATACTTCAGGATGGTAGGCACTAATCTACAAAGCAATAAAAATGGCAGACATCAGGGTAAACTAAGTTTCTATGTCAGAAAAATTCCAGTATAGAAATAAAATGTTGAACGATAAGATGAATATCTGCAAATCTGTATTTTCACCAAGGAGACATGCATAATGAAATGTGCTATACAGTTTTACAGCAAAAAATTTAATTATTTCCTGTTCTATTTCACTATTAAACGTCTTCACAGATGGAAAGGATATTATCACTAAAAAATGACTATGGCAAGAGTAATCAAAATAAACAAGAAACGGGGAAAACAGTCACCAGCAACAGCTAACCTATTGACAAGACAGATTGATAATTAGCTTCATGTTTAATTTTGTTATTTTTATTCTTATGAAAATAATATCTGATTTTAGATAATTCTCTCTTTTTGTGCACTGGTGTAACCTTCTACAAAAGGATATCATGTAATCTAGTGAAGTGAAAAATGAGTGGCATTTGAACATGTGTCCATGTGTATGCAGAATAATATAGGAATTGAGAAAATATAGAAAAACAATATGGATATTAAACACTGCTGGGAGGGGTCTGAGCAAAACAAGCTTAGACATGTTCCATCTAAGTTTAAAAATCAGTAAGGGTATATGTAATAATATTGATCATCTGTTCATAAAATATGACTAGTAGGAAGAGTGATTCATGATCTGTTTTAATGGCTAAGAGCAGATAAGACAAATGCCTGCAGTTGCGTTCCTTCATACTGCACCCACCTTCACTCCCTTCATTCTGCTGGTAACTGACATATTATTATGTAGTGCACCTAGGATACAACAGTAAATCCACTCCTAATCATTAGTCACTGTGGCTGTCCCGTCCTCATGAACTTCAACTATGTTTAATGCCTCCTTGCCTTTGGTAATTGGTGCTTTAGTCAAAGTGAAGTCATCTATTCTAAGGTAGTTTTGTGTTTTGCAGAGACACATGCAATAAAAAACAGACTTTAGTTTTAAGAGACTATTATACTGGTGATTCTTCCATAATGGGTCCTACAACAAATGGTTGAAAAGCTATCCCTGGTTAAGAAGGCTGACAAGTTTAATACTAAAACACAAGAAAGAAATGTGACAAAAAAATTTCAGGTGTACTTAAGAATTGGTCTCTGAAGAGCACTTGTCTGTAAATTGCAGTTTCATCTCAGCATTTGCAGTGTTTTTCCTGCATCATATATCAATGTGCCTTCACGGGGCACTATTTTTGAGCAAGTCACTCTGCCTTCCACCTATCTGCACACTTGCTTTTGATATTCTCCATAAATAGCACCTTGTCTATAATTCGTCTTCCATGCCTCATTCATTCTAAATCTAAGCTTCCTGACTCTGTTACTGCCATATTAAAATACTTCCCATGGCAAGCTCATGTTTAAAATGAAAATCAATTCTTCTGATTCATTTGACATAAGCTTCAGGGTGTTTTTACAATTTATTGCTCACTCTTGGGTCAATAGTTCTTTGATGCCATCATTAAATATTTAAAGGTTGTTGGAGGCACTATTCTTATCAGAAAGCTTTGCCCTATTAATATCAGGGAGAATGATATTACTGCATCTGGAAGAATATTTGAATTTTCTTAAATTGCAAGCTCTAAAACATGGATTTGACACTTCAATACAGTGGTGAAGAGCAAATACCAGACCAGAAATTCAAAGATAACCAGGAAGATTTTCATCTGTTTCTACTGATATTTCTTTCTACCTCCTCAACAACAACAAAAGATGTAGGCCCTTAGAATGGAAGCCAGAAGGCCCTCCCTAGTGGTGCAGTGGGTTAAAGCACAGCACTGAGATGCTAAAGCCACTTTCAGCATGAGTTTGATCCCCACCTGCCCCCGAGGTGACCCACAAGGCATGGCAGACCTCTCCTGGCCTGCCGCTGCTCCCCTCAGCAGTACACTTCCTCAGTCAGCCTGTTCTGCTCCCCACTCTGTGTCTGGTGAATCCTCTCACCACCCCTGCACCTCTGGCCTGTACCCTGGTTCTGTATGCATAAATAATCCATGCATCTAAATATGTGAACCCTCATTTTGTAACATCAGGAGTATGGAGTGTGGCTCTGAAACCTCACTTATCATCCTATCCCAAAGCATTAATGAGCACTGGCCTGTGGAGATGCTGAGACGTAAGTCTCTGTGACCATAACTTACATGTGGAACTCTACCTCTTCACTGTAAAAGAGGATATTTCAGTAGTTGGACTGCTAAGTTCATAATCAATTTACACAATGGATGCTAACTATTAAAATATGATAGCACTTATTGCATGTTTCTATTTTACCCCCCAAGATTATTTATCACACTGTCACCACTTTCTACCTTTACTCCATAAATGAACATTCATTAAGTAAATCTCTTTAAAGTTCTGATATCAAAAATCTATGAAAAACTGCCCAGTACTTATTAAGCTTATGGTTCAGGAACTGATAGTATAGTACATGGAAGGTATTTTTATATTTTATTTTATATATTTGTCTATTATATTAGAACCACCTTTACTATTATAAAAGCATGCTTTGTAATTTTCACAAAACATGAACATTGTAAAAAGAAAATACTGACAAGCAAAACTAAAAATAATAAAACATTTTCATCATCACCTCAGTAATAATGAAAATTCATGTTTCACCTTTACCTTAATAATAACTGATGAAAACACCCTTACTTAGTGTATACCCTGTACACTAAGTATATTTCATAAATGAGATCATTCATATTATAGATATTTTAGTAAACAATGCCTATACCTGGACTTCAGTAAATTTTCCACTCATCTAATCACAGACTTATTGGGAAATTAGAATTCATCAAAATTAAAACTTTTGTTCTTAGAAACAAACAGTTCCATACACAATAAGGCAAACTCCAAGTTGAGAGAGAAAATGTGCGAGTGCATATGACGAATGACAACTGAGAGAAAGAGAGAGATGCAATGTTACTTTGATAAAGGAAAGACAAAGGCCCGCCCTGGTGGCGCAATGGGTTAGAGCACAGCACTGCAAGCTGGCTGCAGCAGCTTCAGTGCAAGTTCGATCCCCAGTCCCGGACGTGATCCACATGGCAGGGCAGACCTCTCCTGACCTGCTTGCTGCTCCCTTCAGCAGTGTACTTCGTCCATCTGCCTCTTCTGCTCCCCATTCTGTCTCTGGTAAATCTTCTCACTGTGCCTCTGGCCTGTACCCCAGTTCTGTATGCATAAATAATCTTTTTTTTTAAAGAAATTATTGCTTTCATTTTTCTAAAAAAGAAAGATATAAAAGGATAACTGAAAGATTATTGACATTGCCAAGTGTTAAGAATATGGAGAAAAAAGAACTCATTCACAGTGGTGAGGACATAAAAATCATACAAGTAATTTGGAAAACAGTTGACCAGTTTCAATAATGATAAAACTATATTTAACATGTTACTCAGATTTTACATTCATAGGTTTCAAATAGAATTGCGAATGAATGTTCCTGTCAACTTTATTCATTATAACCCAAAACTCATTCGGTGGCATTGAGCTTTAGTTTGTATGGGGACAATATATTACTTCCAGGGGCCAGTCCCAAGGCAGGGAATGAGAAAATGAGGAACTTCTCAGAGCCTGTTTTTCTCATCAAAATACAAATATCATGGCAGTCTGGGATTCAGTGACTTTGAATTATTAAATTTTGTAAAATTAAACTGAGACATGTTAAACCTATATTTGATTTTCTTCACACTTCACTTCATCATAGGTACTCCAGTCAACTTTGATTCCATCTGTTAATATTTGTATATTATATAGTTTTGTGAAGAAAATTTCAGGCTTAGGCCTGAAAAAAATATGTCTTTGGACTCTCTCTCTTTTTGAGTATTTATTTACTTGCACCTACAAGAACTGGGGTACAGGCTAGACAGGCTAGAGGTGCAGGGAGTGAGATATTTCACCATAAAGTAAGAAGCAGAACAAGCAGATCTATTGAAATATACTGCTGAGGGGAGCAGCAGGCAGGTTAGAGGAGGTCTGCTGTGCCAAATGGGTCCCCTTCGTGGCCAGGGATCAAACTCTGCTGTAGTAGCTGTGGAGAGCTTCATAGTGCTGCCCTTTAACCTGTTGTACCACCATAGAGAGCGTGGCTCTTACTTTCTTATACATACATACACACAAGTATTGCCTGTCCACATTGGTCTGATAATTTAATACACCAACTCACTCTCCCAGAACTCATACTCCCCACAATAACTATTGAGACATAGGGATAAAGCATATACAACTGTTTATCAAATTGAAAGGAGCTACACCAATATCAGATATTATTTGACTTCCTCAGGAGTGATGGTATGCACTTGATTGCAGATCACACAGGTAGATGGTACCAGGTCACCTGATATCAAAACACCATTAGCAGAAAACTAGGATCTTATAAAAACACAATTGTAAATAGTCCCTTGTGCTAATGGAAACTTCCGAACATTAAGTCTACCAAATGTTGTTATTGTTGTTATATTTTTTTCTCTTTGAAATGTTGCCTGTGAGGTGCTGGAATTAATGACAAGCATGATTGAGTATCTATTTCTTATATTCTGAAGTCATCCCTGAAAATACCAGTTCAAATGGCAGTACTCCAGGGATCAAGTGCATACATGATGTCTGAGCTCACTCACTGGCTCAGTGTAAACATAAGTTCCACTTTAGGCTTGGCTTTGTGATGCAAGAAATGCAGTCACTGACCTATAAGGCTTTTGGCATTTCTAGGCTGAAGGGAAAGAGAAATAAAAACAGAAAGAGAGGAATGGCCTTACAGAGTTTTGGAACATTCCAGAAGGAGTCTTATAGAGTTAGAGATAATATTATAAAATACCTTGAGTTTATAAGTGCAGTGGGAAAGGAAGAGAAAGGGAAAGCTGGGAAAATGGAAGAAAGAACAATTTTTACAAAATAAGTCTGGGCAATTTGCTACTCTTAGAACACTTTTATTTTTCATGTTCTTAGTTGAATTTGTAGCACTTAACAAATACTAGTACTAAAATACAACAAGGTCTCTGATCTTAAAGATAGTGTTTGTACATCTTTTGTCCCCAGAAAATGAATTTTCTAGTTTTTGAAATCTGTAAACTCAAAGTGTGATTTTTCAGGTGTTATTTAAGATGTTGACTATTATATGGAGGCTTCTGAAAAGATTAAAAATGAATATGTCATGTAAACCTGCAATTTTCACTCCCAAGTACTTATCCAAAGAATATAAATACAAATATACTAATCTTAAGGTAAGCTTGTACTTCCATGTTAATTGCAGCACTGTTTATAAAAGTCAACTACAGAAACACTGTTAATGTCCAAAATAGAGTAATAGATTAAGAAGATGTGATACACACACACACACACACACAAACACACACGGTGTGTGTGTATACATACACACAATGGAATACTACTCAGCAAGTAAAAATATAAATTCATATCATTTGTAGCAACATGGATATGCTAAGTAGAGAATATAAGGGATCAAACAAAGGTCCAGATAAAGTCAAATTCAGAAACTAGACTTTGAATGCTAACTATATGAGTGAGGGATTCAGAGGGTAGGGCAAAGGGAGGGGCAGGCATGATGTGGGAAGAGAGCACAATGATCTATGGTGGTAGACTATGGGTGCTTTGGTGGTGGGAAAGCTTTGGAAATATCAGTAGAGTAGGGAGGAGGAATTCTATGCTTCTCAAATGTAACTGATGATGTAAACCAATATTACTTCAACAAACAAATAATATGTAATAATAATAATAAAATAAAATGCTGACTATTGTATATTATCCCTGAGATTTTTATTTACATAAGTAGGATTTTTGTAGTCATTATTTGATGATTCTTTGCATTATAGGTATTTAACAAACGTGTGCAAATGTACAATTTGATGACTTTATTTCACATAAACAAATTTATAAATGGGGGACATATAATCTGTCAGCCCTTGTGTTTCTGATTTGAGTTCATAAATGGACACAGTAAGTTTGCCTCATTGTGAAGACAGTGTGGTAAACTGAGAGATTAGATTATTAGCGCTGCCATTTACTGTGTAATCTTGTATAAATCATGTAGACCCTAATTGTGAAAGAACTTAATCTGAAAAATGATTCTTCTGGGCAATGGATATATTAAAATACTAAACCTGTAACTTGATGAATGTGTAGACTGCCTGGGTGCTTGGCAGTGCTATGTCCCACATTCCACTGCTGACCTTTAATCTCCATGTTGTGAGTGAACAGATAAACAAATATTTAGCCAACGGGAAGTATATATGTGCTTTCCACTTTGACTTGGCCTACCCCCAAAAATGGCCCCCTTGCAGTTTCTCCATCAGGCCAGGCCCCTTTCCTCCTCAGAACCTGCCCATCTGTAGTCTCTTTGCCTGGACAGCTCACTACACAGCATGTGCCTTAGCCTTTTGCTCAAAATTCCCCCAGAAAGGTGTGACCTAACCATGCTACCTGCTCTACCAATTCTTTACAGTCCCTCTATTCTACTGTATCTCTTTTCATGGTATTTACTATATGGCATACTTTATATTTACCTTTGTCAGCACTATTGATGTATAAAATATTGTAATTATATATATTCTGTGTCTAAAATGAAACTTATTGAAGTCAAGGAGCTTGACAGCTTTACTCATGCTATATTCCTATTATACCATATTATATTAATCATGTAATTAAAATTACCAAATATTTGTTAGATGAATAAAGAAACAAACTAAGCAAGTTTTCTAGAAGTTAAAAATTATTAGATGATCCTCACTAATCATCCAAGAAATACAATCAAAATTATAAACAGATATCACCTTACACCTGTTAGAATGGTTATCAGCAAGAGATAACAAGTGTTGGCAAGGATGCAGAGAAAAGGAAGTCTTCTGTGGGAAGAGTGTGAATTGTGCAGGTGCTATGGAGAGCAGTGTGGAGTTTCCTGAACAAATTAAAAATAGATGTACTATAGGACTCAGCAATCCCACCTCTGAATATATGTTTGACAGAATACCAAAGAGACGTCTCCGGTCTCCACCCCCTTATTTTTTGCAACATTATTCACAATAGACAAACTCTAGGAACAACATGAGTGTCCAAAAATGGAGAGAGGGAGAAATAAGATACAAAGCAAATGAAACTTGAGCATATTGTGATAAATGAGATAAGCCAGACAAAGAAGGAAAAATAGTGTATATCACTTATATGTGGAATCTAAAAAAATATGAACTGGTAAAAATCAGGTAGAGTGCTGGTCACTAGGAGAAGGGGTAGAGAGGTGTTATATTTGGATACAAATTTATAGCTAGTAAGTAAGTAAACCTAGAGATCAAATACACAGCATAACTATTGTATATTGCTAGATTTTCATTGTTCTGACCACAAAAATCTGAATGATAATTATGTGGTATAATGATGTTATCAGTCAACACCACAATGGTAATCATACTGAAATATACAAATGTATCAAGTTAATAGTTTCAACATCTTAAACTACACACTGGCATGTCAATTATATCTTAATATTCTTTTACAAAAGGTTTATTTTATTTATTTATGCATATAAGAACGGGGGTCTAGGCCAGAGGTGCAGGGGTTGAGAGGATTCACCAGAGATAGAGTGGGGAGCAGAACAGGCAGATTGACTGAAATACACTGCTGAGGGGAGTAGCGGTCAAGACAGAAGTCTGTGGCACCAGGTAGGTTAGCTCCCTGGCTGGAGTTTCAAACTCAGCGCAGTGGCTGCCAATAGCTTGTTAGCACTGAGAATTAACCCCTGTGCCAGCAGGGAGGCCCTATAGCTTACTTGTTTAGGCAGGTGTTAACTTAAATGCTTCTTACTAGAAACTCCCTGCAAGTCATCAAGTAAATAGTAAAGTCTTAATATTAAAGAATTTGCTGATTACATTTCTCAAGTACTCCAGACAGCTTTAGTAGTAATTAAGAAATCACCAAAATAGTTCATAAAGGTGTTTGTCCTCAAAATTGTAGTTCTTAAAGCCAGTATGCATCCAGGAATCCCTCACAATGATGTATAAAGATAGGTGACAATTATGTTCTAGTCTTTAAAAGAGTTGAGTTATAAGATAGAATAAACTGTTATAAATCTTGCTCTGATATCTTATCCTGGAACATAAATAGTGAAACAGTTCTAAAGATGGACCTATGGCTTAAGGGTAATATATTGTTAGCTAAATTTCAAAAAAATCAAACTGGAAATCTAAATTGTTATTATTATATTTTTTCCTTTTTGAAAGGTTAGAAATAATTCTCAGACACTAACTAAAACAGTAATGGAGCCCTGATAAATTGTCTTTATCTACTTAACAGTGTTGAATCAAAGTTAGAAAATAACATTGTGATATTTGGTAACTAGATTACTAGTGGGTGGGAATGAACTTACCATTTTATAGTTATTTCAGTGTTAAGAACTGATTTCAGAAAAATACTTTCCTAATCTTAAACTTAAAGATGATTTATGTTGTATAGTCTGACTCATTTCACAGCAGTACCCACAGCTAAGATATAAAAGTAGTATCTTTAAATAAAAAGTTTCATTAGTCAAAAATCGTAGGGTTCAAGTTTGAAGTGCTGAACTTCCCATTCTTTCCTCATTGAACAGAGCAGAGGGTGCTTATGGGAAGGCAACCTGTTTTCACTTCAGCACTGTGAATACCAACTCCAGAAAGTGAAATAATGGAAATAAAAGATGATACATTATACTTTAAAAAGTATAATTACCAGTTGAGCTTTTTATCCTCTAAGTAGCTAAATAAGTTCATCTAATGAGTTTGAAACTTTCCCTGCTTAGAAAAAAATAAGATACAGCGAGAACTTCAAATAACCACCCAGGAAATGCCTACCTTTTTATTTAAGTTTTCTTACATGTTAATATCTATTCACATAGGTTGAAATTCTAACCCATAATTCAGCATTTATTATTTATTTAACTGAGAAGACTGTGTTTTGTTTCCCTTCAGTGATGTGAATATTAATGAGAAACACTTCTGCCCTGTGTGTATAAGAAAAACTTACATGGATTAGTGTGGGAAAGTTAAAGGCAGAAAAAAAAGTCCTGGGCAAGTAAACACAAAATTGTATTTCTATTATAAAATACTTACATATATTTATATGTGTGAATATTCTATTCCTGTTTCTAAAGTTTGAGAGTAAGACAGTAATCTGAGTTAGAATGGATTGTGCCTCTTACAGCTACGTGATTTTAGGGAGATACTTAACTTTCACTTTATTTCTAATCTTTAAATTGAGGACAATAGCAACAACCTCAAGGATCATTGTGATTAAATCATTTAATTAATGACATAAAACAGGTTAGTTTTCAATGCTGTGTTTACCATACAGTTCTGTGATTTTTTTACCTAAGTAATCTCATTATAAAAAACAAATTACACTTAAAACCATAGTAAATTAAAATGACTATGAGTGATTAAGGTAAATTCTGTAACAAAATTACGAGTTTTTCCCTTATTGCCAGACATTGTTCAATAAGTGTGACTGAAAAAAGGGGGGAAAAATACATCACCCATAGTAACATGTGCTTTTCTCTTACTGTGAGGTTAAAACTGTAAGTGGTAAATCTTACAAAGTATAAAGTAATCTAGGTAAAACTAACACTAGACTAGCATCTTCCAACCTCTTGGTCAATAAGACATATGTCAAATTGTTACCATTAAGAGGACATTTGACGAAATAAATTGGCCATTAGTTCTTCAGCCTCACTCCATTGTCCAATAATTCATCCTGCAAATAAATATCTGCAATTTCCCTGTCTTCTTAAGATTTACCACCACAACCATGATTTACGGATATACAATGGTGCCAAAATTTTAAATTAAAAAGAACCAGAATTACAAAGCACACCGACCTCATTAACTTGATAGAAATTTCTTAGACTTTGAGCACCAAGTAAATTATCTAAAATACACAGTGCAAGTGTCATTGAAATTTATATAGAACACATTCGAACCATCATTTTAAGAAGGTATAAAACTTTACTTTTATCTTTTAGATAAACACAGGTCAAATATTGCTCAATTATTAAGAAACTAAATACTGTGTGTGTTTGTGTGAACGGCTGGTAATAATTGCTAACACTGAGATAGAAGTAAGATTAAAAATGTTTTATATTTCTTATTGTAAACATCACCACAATTTATATATTAATAAAATTTTATTAATATTTTATAAAGATCAATATAGAGCTGTGTGCCAGAGATGTAGTAGAGTATAGCAGAGTCCTAATCCTCAAACTCAGCAGATTCTACTGGAAGACTTTCATCAAGTCAGAAACTTGTGTCAGTCTTTGCTGGTTAAGTTTTCTTTCTTCTAAATTCCTAAATTAATTTTTAATAAAATTTCCATATTGTGTCACTATGCACAATTTTCTTAATAACACAAATACTACTAACAACAGCAATGTAAATAAAAGTGATGAATAATTAATGGAATATTGGGAAAATGTTTTCTATTATGGCCAGAATCTTTTATTCTGTACAAGAAGAGTATATAACAACATAACAATTAGGATTCATTGTTACCTTTTCATGTATATTGTAAAATATAAAACGAGGGGTTACTATGTTTTAAGGCTATTTGTATAACACTACAAATAAAGTTATTTGCTTTATTCTATAATTAATCTGACTTTGATCAAATTCTGTATATTTAGCTTTAAAAAGAGTTTAATACTTATATTGAGTCAAAGTCAAGTTATAATACAGTGTATTGTGGTCAGAATACTCTGGTTTTAAAATACTCTGATATATATATATATATATATATATATATATTATGGCTTAAATTTCAAATATGTTTTCTAATTTTTGTCTATTTTCTGCGTATAAATGGCTATTTAATGGCACTTTATTTTTTTCTAAAATCTACTTTCTCATAGTAAAGTACAATTTTATTTAAGTTGGTTTTATTGACTTAATACAATTATTTCAATTTCATATAGCAATATACTTTCTCAGACATTTCTTAATGTGGAACCCTCTTCAACAGTCTTCAGTTTAAGTAGAAGTGATTTGAAAATCCAATCTGAAGCAGAGTTATATATATCTATATCTCTATATATCTATATCTGTCTATGTATATATAGATTTAGTTATGCATATAAGAACTGGGGTCTAAGCAAGAGATGTGGGGGTTTAGAGAATTCACCAGAGACAGAATAGGGGGCAGAACAGGCAGAGCTACTGAAATATACTGTTCAGGGGAGTTATGTGTGAGACAGGAGAGGTCTGTTGTATCATGTGGTTTAGTATCCTGGCTGGAATAGAACTCGCCACCGTGGCTGGCAATAGCTTGTTAGCACTGAGACTTAGTCCCTGTGCCATCAAGGAGGCCTAGAGTTACATATTTTTAGCAAAAATGAATCACTTAGTCATTGTAGCATATTTTAGCCAGGTAAGTTCAATATACATGTATCTACTAAAATGAATGTTTTGCTCCTGTTTTAAACACCAGTGTTAGTGTACATGCCTGTCTGCTTCACTCTGCCCACTCAAAACAAACACATACATGCTTATTGATTCAGGCACATACATGTGTTTGCAATTACATTGTATTTCCGCTCGAAGAAAACAACAACAAAAAATATAGAAATGATTATACTGAAACCAACAAAATTTTAGTGTAATAATAGTTGCATACTTTTTCAATTTGATGAGACTCTTTTGCCTACTATGTCATCCTCAATATTGCACTGTTAACTCTATAGAACAAAACATATTAAAGATTTTTTTCCTTGTATTAATGAAAATCACATGAAAAATGTTAAGTCATGAGAAAGGCCAAGGTTTGAATGGGCAAACTTTCCATAAAATATCTATCGATACAGATACAAATTAACTATGTGAGAAAACATTTTAAAATATAATTTTTTTTTTTAAAGATTTATTTATTTTTGCATACAGAACTGGGATACAGGCCAGAGATGCGGAGGGTGAGAGGATTCACCAGAGACAGA